>NC_133528.1:47332334-47674417 GCF_048544455.1 Silene latifolia | reverse complement strand
AAAATGTAAAGATGTTAGCCTTGTCTTGAATTGGGAAAAATGTCACTTTATGGTCAATAAAGGTATTGTCTTGGGTCATTTAATCTCGGAAAAGGGCATTGAAGTTGATAAAGCCAAAGTTGAGGTGATAGAGAAACTCCCACCTCCCGTGAATGTTAGAGGGATACGGAGCTTTCTCGGTCACACGGGTTTCTATCGCCGTTTCATAAAAGATTTTTCCAAAATTGCGAAACCCCTTACTCAACTTTTGCTTAAGGATGACCAATTCCAATTCACTAATGAGTGTATTGAAGCCTTTGATAGAATCAAGGAAGCACTTATCTCGGCACCAATCATCCAACCACCCAATTGGGAATTACCATTTGAGATCATGTGCGATGCGAGTAACTACGCCGTTGGAGCGGTTCTTGGCCAACGGGTAGGAAAGGCCTTGCATGCTATCTACTACATAAGCAAGACTCTTAATTCCGCCCAAGTGAATGATGATACTACCGAGAAGGAACTTCTTGCCATTGTCTATGCTTTAGACAAATTCCGTTCCTAATTGCTTGGATCAAAAGTGATTGTTTTCTCGGATCATCGTGCTCTTAGACATCTCTTGATAAAGAAATAAGCAAAACCAAGATTGTTGATATGGATTTTGCTACTCCAAGAATTTTATTTAGAGATAAGAGACAAGAAGGGAGCCGAGAATGTGGTAGCGGATCACTTGTCAAGAATTCGATTCCATAGTGATGAGGGAGAGACACCGATTAATGACTCTTTCCCCGGTGATATCTTGATGGCCATCCAATCACAACTTGAGAGGCACACCACACCATGGTTTGCCGACTATGCTAATTACATTATTGGAGGAGTTCTTCCTCCAAACTTGAACTACAATCAAAGAAAGAGATTCTTGTTTGAAGTGAAGAGATATTTTTGGGACGATCCCAATCTTTACAAGGAATGTAGTGATGGACTTTACCGAAGATGCATACCTCAATGTGAAGTTCAAGGTGTTTTGGAGGGATGCCATTCATCACCTTATGGAGGACACCATGGAGCCAGAAGAACTATTGCTAAAGTCCTTTAATCGGGCTTCTTTTGGCCTACCATGTTTGAGGATGCTAGAGAATTTATTCTCCATTGTGATCCTTGCCAAAGAACCGGGAACATTTGTTGGAGAAATGAGATGCCACAACGAGGAATATTGGTGGTAGAAATTTTTGATGTATGGGAATTGACTACCAAGGACCATTTGTGTCATCTCAAGGAAACAAGTACATTCTTGTAGCCGTTGATTAAGTATCAAAGTAGGTATAAGCAATTGCTACTCCAACCGATGACGCCAAAACGGTTGCTAAGATTCTCAAGAAAATAATCTTTCCAAGATTCGGAGTTCCTAGAGCTCTCATTAGTGATGGAAGGACACATTTCCATGAAAAGAAGCTCACCTCTCTTTTGTTAAAATATGATGTTCAACATAGAACCGGCTTGGGATATCATCCTCAAACAAGCGGTCAAGTTAAAGTTTCGAATAGAGAAATCAAACAAATTCCTGAGAAGGTTGTTAACAAGACTCGTAAGGATTGGAGTACGAAGCTTGATAACACTCTTTGGGCTTATAGGACGGCCTATAAGACTCCCATAGGAGCCCCCCCTTACAAGCTAGTCTATGGAAAGGCATGTCATTTGCCAATTGAGCTAGAATACAAAGCCTTTTGGGCAATCAAATCTCTCAACCTTGATCTCAAGTTAAGTGGTCAAAAGAGGATAATGCAAATTCAAGAGTTGGAGGAATTCCGACTACAATCCTACGAAAATGCAAGGATTTACAAAGAAAGGACAAAGTTGCTTCATGACAAGAGAATCAAGCAAAAAGCCTTACACAAGGGAGACAAAGTCCTTCTATTTAACTCCCGATATCGACTCTTTCCCTGGAATTTAAATTCAAGATTGATGGGGCCCTATGTAATCACCGAAGTGGGAAAATATGGCGACTTCGAAATAAAGTCGGAAGATGGAAACAAGTTCAAAGTCAACGGCCAAAGGTTGAAGCCATATTATGAAGGAGCATTCATCGGAGAAGTAGAGGTCATACGACTCGAACCTCTCCCATCATGAAAAGACCATCAAAGAGAGAGTTTGGTGAAGTCTTCTCTAAACCACCACTTGTAAATATACTAACTCTTCTTACTTATATTTTTGATTATATTGCATTTAATAAAAGCATGATTTTTGACATGAGAGTTGGTGAGGGAGTGTTACTAATTCTTTTGATGAATGAAGGATTTAGGAATTCAAGTGTAGGGAAGGACTCTTGATGAACGAAATGAGGGAAAGAAGAACAAAAAGGAGGAAAACCCCCACGGGCAGACCTGAGCCCGCGGGAACTGAAGGCAATCCGAGCGTCCCAGTGGGAATCCGCTCGTCTTGGGAGAAATCCGAGCATCCTGGCTCGAAGACGCTCGTCTTGGGAGTACTGAAATTGAAAAACTTGTGTCTGTTTTAAAATCTGAGCGGGTTACAAAGAAGACGCCCGTATTTGTTTGAAGCCGCTCGTCTCAAGCAAGATCTGCGCGTCCTGGCTGTTGGCAAAATTATCATTCCACACTGACGATGAATCCGAGCGTCCCCTGAAGGATCCGCTCATTTCCAGCAGGATCCGCTCGTCTCTTGAAGAATACGCGCGTCTCAGCACGGGTCAGAAAATCCAGACTGCACTGACTATGGATCCGAGCGCCCTGAGCACTATCTGCCCGTCTCTATCTGCTCTTATGTTTTTCTGCACACCAAAGAATCTGCCCGTCCCAGACACGGCCCGCGCGTCTCCCTTCCGTGCTACTCTTCAATTTTCGACTTTTGCTACCTCCAACCCAACCTCAACAACATGAACCTCAAACGAATGACAAAGAGAAAGTTGTTATCCCGCCTTACCCGTTTCCATATCAGCCATATAATCACCCAAATCCCTTCATTCTCCTAAGAGATGACTTTGTCACGGGTCTACTTCAAGACATGCACCAAAAGCAATATGAAGCAAGGGTGGACAATTACTTCGCTCTCTATTCCACAATTCACCGATTGGCCCACCAACGGCATATTAGTGAAGAGGGAATGATTTTCTCTTGGGCACAAATGGATATACTTTTTCCGAACTCGGAACATGCCAACGGTGGGACACATGGAGTAGAAGAAGGAGGGTCAAGTGTCGGTGATACGGTAGAGGTTAATAGTGAGGGGGACGTGTTCATGGACTTTTATGAGAGTGATGAAGTGCAAGAACAAGAGGATATTGATCTTGGAGGGGATGATGGTAACTATTGAGGATCTTCATGAGCTAGGTGGAGCGGGCATGGGGTACCCACCAAGGCCAAAGTGAAGTTTTTCCTTTCCCTCTCATTTTTTTTCATGACAAGAATTCCGTGCTTTGTTAACTTATTTTACAATTGATTGTTTCATTTTTGTGGTGTCCTTGTAAAATTGAAGGACTATTATTCCACCTTGGCAACATTTAGGTGATGATAAATCTAATGTTCCCACTTTTTAAAATCCAAAATGACAAACTAGTTTCATGCATTGCATTTTTGTGCATGAACTCCCCCAATTTTACACTAGGAATAGTGTCGTACTTGGTTTGGGGAAGTTCAAGCACAAGCATTGGGAGTCAATTCAAATTGCGCTCTCCAACCAATAAATTCATGCATCATATAGTGTAGTTTAGAATGCATCACTTGGGTATATGCCATGTAGTTTGTATATTAGTGTAGAAATCATGCATTCTCATATTAGCTTGCATAATTTCCTATCGTATTGCCCATTGAGGATAATGCCCATACTAGTGTGGGGATGGAAAATTCTAACTTGACTTTTTAAAACAAAAATTATAAAAATTGAAAAATACAAAAATATGTTCTTTCTTTTTCACAAAAACAAAAACCATAAAAATTTCAAAATTTCAAAAACCAAAAACATATTCATTCCTTTATAGTGTAGAATTGTATATCTTGTATATACTCCCTCCTATTCATTCATTTTGTCCCTCTTTCCTTATCGAAGCTAGTCGGATTTTTGTCCCTCTTTCCTTTTTTGGTAATTTTTGTGTGGTTCAAATTTAATTACATGTGGGGTAGAGTGGAATAGAGTGTTTTGTGTGGTCCAAAATCATTTTCTTAATTCTTGTGCAAAATAGAAGGGGGACAAAATGAATGAATAGGAGGGAGTATTTGTTTGTTTGTTTATCCTTCTTTCACATTGATCGTCTACGCCACATCCGAGACATGAGGATCATGAAGACCGCATGGTATGATCTTTCTAATCTCCTTTTTCCTCTTTATGTTAATGAATATGTGACTTTATTTTGATTGATGCGGTATAAACCAATGTGATTGCAAGAATTGCATTTAGCTTATATGACATACTAGTTGGTAGAAGCATATGCATTAGGTTGTATAAATGTTAGTTGCATCATGGCATATAGTTGCATTTTAGAAAAATTCTGTGAAAACATCTATTTGGGGAACTTGACAAGTGTATATAAGGCCCTTGTAGATACTTTTTCTTCTTGAGACTTTTCTTACTAGAATGCTTCTAAAACACCCTAGGACGTGTCATGCTAGTATCCTTTGACCCATGGATTAAGGCCTAGTCAAGAGTAAATTTTGGTGTGATAACTCCTTGGCTGCCGTTTATTCCAAGACGACCTTTGAAGCCGTACAACCATCTTCCACATTCTACCACATTTTTGTCAACAAAAAGGGAATGGGCACAAAAATTGTTCAAATTTGAGTTCAAGTATTAAAATGAAAGAAATGAAAAAATGAAAAAGTTTGCAAAATGCATCAAAGAAAAGAGGAGCAAAAATAGACTCCTATGCTTCAAATATAAGAACCCTCCTTACAAATTAGGGTGACTTTGAAAATGTTCAAAAAATGCAAAAAGTTGAAATTGTCAAGCATCAAATGCCAAACATCAAAGAAATGGCAAAAAGAAATTGTTCTCAAATATCAAATGCTACCAGAAATTGGGGGGAATAACAACATCAAAAGTAAACTCCCATATGAAACTCAAAACATATTGAACCCTTTATCCATTGAACCTACTTTTATGCATGGTGGAGAAGGGACGACCCTTCTTCTTGTCTAGGCAAGAAGGGGTATTCCGCGATCCTCCAGTGTTTCTAACACCATAAGGAGTCTACTCTTAACGAAAGCACTTAACGATTGAGGACAAAGGTACCCTAGCTTGACACAACTTGGAGGTGATTTATTGGTATCCTCCTAGGCTTAGTAGCTTGATGAAACCGCATCTATAATGGAGTGTGTACCCTTAGATTATTTCCCTTGTAGATAATTTCCGCTACTTAGATGAGGAAAGTGGCTATTCATTTTTCTAGATGCATCCATTACTTGCTTTTGTAGCTAGATGCATCCATTTCCGCTTGGATGTATCGCCATTTTGGCAAGCCCCACCTTGCCTTGCAAGAAGGCATCCTACCTCATGGTTGTTTTGTTGTGAGTTGAAGGAGGGGAGTGAGACCCGCTAATTGTCTCATATCGGCTATATTAGTAGGTTAGTTTAAATAAAGGTCCTAGTTTTTGTCACCTCTTTACTCGGTGATGCCTGTCGTTGTGTGCACCAAAAATAATATTTATAAAACCAAACTACAACTAGCAAGTGGTAGTAAGGGTCGATCCGCAGGGAGGTAGGGAGATAATAGTTGTTATTAATTCTAGTCTAAGGGTAACAGTTTGAGGGGTTTTGATTTGAGTTATATCTAAGACTAAATGCGAAAATAAATAAACAAATAAAAGTAAATAAGGACGTAAACAATGATAAATGAAAGGCTAAGATGGTCGGTTCACTATAGCTGCGATGGCACAATATCTTAGGTAAGTCCGAAATACAGTCGTGTAGGATGGGTAAAACAAGTCCTCTCGGTCCAAGTTAACTAGTAGCTCATTTCGGCCTATGCTACTAGTCCCTAAGTCTCACTAATGCTAGCTCTCGCCCCAATTAGTGATTCCTAAAGCCTAAATTACATTATCTCTCGATCTCAGCAATTTAGTCGTCTCAACTAGTTAATTAATGCCCTTCCCTATCTTTCGATCTATGGGTTGGTCAAAACTAAGCATCTAACAAGTCTCCTCTCGGTCTCATTGTTAAATATTGCACTTAACGAATCAAACGATGCTAATCAGACACGAACTCAGTCGATCGACCAGCTACCCCAGTCGATCGACCAACTGGCTCAGTCGGTCGACTAGTTAAGCCAGTCGATCGACCAAGCCCTAATGCGGGGTCACACCTATTCTAATGCCATCTACGCCATAGATCCCCTACATCTTAGCAAGGGGTATTTAGCTACTCATACTGAAATTATTAATGATAATGAAACTAACTATGCAAATAATAGAATTCATAATTAAACTAAACGAACAATAAAATCGCATAAAGAAAGAATTAGGGCTTATGGATTCTAATTAACAAGAACTAATACTAACGAAACGAATAAAACAATACTGAAATTAAAGGACTAGAATTACCAAAGCAAAGGAACAAGCGATGAATCTGAAAGTAAGGTACGAACTTTATTGACGAAGCTAAAACTAAACTAACGTTCTTCTCTCATGCGAGAGAGAGCTCCCTCAACTGATGAATGATGTTTTTGTTTTTATAGAGAAGTCCCGTAACTTATTCCTAAAACATAATTACATTGGGCTTCAGAATTCTAATTTTATTTTGCGCGTCAGAGTCGTGGGGTGGTCGATCGACTACTGGGACCAGTCGATCGACCACAGGCGCTGTACAGTAATGCATTCTGACAATTCCTGTAGCGCGCACCGATCTTAAAACAGCCACCATTTCTTCGTTACTTGGTCAAATCAGGCGTTCTATGCGGCGTTGGAAAGCTAAGAGGATAAGCTTTCACCTCCAATTGGAATCACTCGATTATCAGATCTAGAACTCGAGATATAGCCATCTGAATAAGGCTGCAATGTCGAGAAGCATTCTGACAGTCTATAGACCATGTAGGTCAGTCTATAGACCACTGTAGCTGGTAATCCGCTTCTAAAACTCTCGCAAATACATCTTTCAGGCCTTGAAATGCGCATCAAGTTCATCCCCCGAGTCTTTACTCCATGTCAAATGCAATGCTAAGTACTTAGGGACGGATTCGGCTCGATTTCCGCCGGATTCTTCACATTTCTGCAATATTATACAAAAACACGAAAGTAGACGGAAATAGGGAAAATAGTAGCATAAACTACATATTTGAGCTCTGAAATGCGTGTAAAAGAGGGTGTAAAACATCATATTTAGGACATGCATCAAACTTCCCCAAACCAAACCCTTGCTTGTCCCCAAGCAAGAACTAGATTCGATCCTAGGACCTAATGGAACGAGTTCAATCTCAGAGCGAAATGCAAACCGAATAGCCTAAACCAATTTAATGCAACAACTAACAATAAATTAGCAAAATGAATCATGCGAACGAGTTATGTAGTCGTTAAAAATTGCTGAACCGTCGACCTTGCAAGACCTTTAAAATTGGACTCTCCCGGGTCACTCTTCTCTCATGAAGCAAAGGGTAAGCATATATGTGTGAGAGAAGAAGAAAAAATAGCCGCTCACCTAGACTACGACCCACATAATCATGCACGCAACTAATATGATAGACAATTCTAACTACCGTACATACATTCCAACCAAACAAGGTCCTGTCACAGCCGAGGGCTTACAAAAATATGGTAAAGTGAGGCAATGGGTAAGAAAAGGCAAAACATTTATGGGAATGTGGAGGTATAGGTGATCAAGCTAGTACCTAAACAAAACCATATGACAACATCCATCTCCAACTCAATTGTAGGATTAAGCACATGCGCCCTTCATTTGGCACAAAACTCACCAAACCGAACTGAAAATACTCCTCAATAAATGTAAATAAAGCATAGGAGTGAAACCGTCTACAAACAACATCTTTTCCTTTCACGGTTTCTTTCTTTCATCATTTTTCTCTTTTTCTTTCTTTTCGAATTTTTTCAACTTTTTTTTTTCTTTCTTTTTTTTTTCACGTTTTTTTTTTCTTTTCTTTCTCTGTTTTTTTTTTTCATCCTCCTTCTTCCTTTTCTACCATCTCCAAATAACGCAATACAGACCAAACTTGGCACAATAAATTATATACCGCAAAAGCATACATTATACTAGCTTGACAAGGCAGGCTAAATTTGGATGTAGCTAAGGGTCAACAGGCAAATTTGGCTAATGTGGAGTTCAATGGGTAAAATGAAATAAAGGGGAAATTGTAAGCACCTCCCTGCATGTGACACCAACCACTAACCCGAATGTATGAAGGCAAAAAGTAATTGAATTTCATAAATGTGCAAATTAATGATACATGATATGCAAGGAGTAACTACTCACAATCCTAAATGAAACCGGTCACAAATGACACCAGTTATATGAGCTCTAATCCTTAGAAATTATAAGTAGGTTGCCAAAGTTCAGGTCAAGTCTATAATCCAGCAAATATTTTAACAAAAACTCATAGACTATGCATATGTTATTCTACTAATAACATGTCAACTGAGCACGGCTTAGGCATAAACAGATGAAAATGCAATGTCATCATTGAAATACTACCGTTCCGACTCGACCTATATGCTAAAATAAACATGCATTTTTTGAATTTTTGGGATTTTTCAATTTTTTTTCAATTTTTTTTGTATATATATAGGAAATGACAAATGCAAACTGAAATGCAATAAACGTGAAACAGAAATGCAATAAAACATGTGAATGCAACGCAAAACTCTTCCCCAAACCAAATCACACAATGTCCCCATTGTGCAAAATCATGTGATGAAATAAAAGGGAAACGGGAATTTGCGATAAATTAACTAAATAAGACATGAAGTTTAAACTCGGAAACTCACAAGACTTTAAGCGCGCAAAAGGAAACCTCCCCAAACCAGCGTGAGCTAGGAGGTTTCAGTAGCCAGCAATGCTACCATAAGTACCTGAAAAGAAACAAAAGTACCGCGCGTAATTTCGAGAAAACAATTTATGAAACACAAAATTATGTGCAAAATAAGAAAACAGAAGAAAACAGAAAGTAATCGGAGAATAAAGTGGAGAAAAGACTCCCTTAACTCTGCAAATCGACCAAACACAGCAGGGGAATGGTCGTGAACAGGTACAGCAGCGGGAAGCGGTCGATCGACCATAGCAGGCAGTCGATCGACCAGGGTGACAGGAACAGAAGCCCCTGATGTCGCGGCTCCGTCGATCGACCACATAGTCCAGTCGATCGACTGGGATACCTGCTGTAAGTTTCTGATTTCTTCGAATTAGCTCAATAAATTGAGCTAATATGGTCTATGAACCTGAAAATACACATAATAACGCGCCCAAAATTGCGCAAAACCCAAAGTAAAATTCTAAAGAGTTGTAAAACAAAGCTAATTCGCAAGATAACAAAAATCACACTCCGGGTTGCCTCCCGGCTAGCGCTGGTTTCAGTCAGGTCCTGCTCGACCTCTTTTTCTTCAGCCAACTACTCTAATTGAGCCCAATCAAAACAGCTCAAAGCTCGCAGCAACCTATCAAACTTATGCGCATGTGCTACGCAAAACTGTAAGTAGCACCATAAGACAGCAATAGCATAGGAAAGTAAAATATAATAACATTTAAGCCTAACAAATTTCCTATGGCAGCTCCTAAAATCATCCACAAAATAATTCTGCCCTCCAGCTAAGGGCGGAATATAAAAGCTCAAATTATCCGTAGGTGGAAAATTAGAGAGCTCAGGAGCTATTGACTCAAAAATAACGCGAGTAGAATTAGGATGCTCAGACGGGTATGAACTGTGAGGTGGAGAAGTCTGGTCATCTAAAGGAGAAGGTGGATAATCATCCCAAATGCAAGGGGTGGTAAAGTCAAATGGGTCAATCGGGTCCTCTATAATAGGTTCATCTATAATATCGTCATACACATCCCAATTAACCTCAAGACTGTCAAAATTTTCCTCCTCACTCTCCTTATCGCTAGACTCGTCAAGTTGGAGATTCTCAAAGAGATCCTCCAAATCGACCTCACTATCAGTGCAAGAATCATAAAGGGGTTCTAAACTATCCTCATAAAAGGATTGTCAACCACGCTAATGGTATCCTCTATGTCTC
Source organism: Silene latifolia (assembly GCF_048544455.1). Taxonomy (NCBI): domain Eukaryota; kingdom Viridiplantae; phylum Streptophyta; class Magnoliopsida; order Caryophyllales; family Caryophyllaceae; genus Silene; species Silene latifolia. Next base: position 47,664,254 of record NC_133528.1, on the reverse strand, counting down.
CATCAGCATTTCCTAGATCGGTTTCTAAGGTCTCACCCACCCCCTCATCTGAGTCAACATGAACAGAAAAAGTAGGTTTAAGAGATTCAGTAGCAAACCAATTAAAGAATTCTAATACCTCAATTACGGGGATTCCTTCGAAATCCCACTTACCTATAGACTCGAGGTATGCTCGCGTAAGGTCATTCATATGCCAGAAAATAGTGCAGCATATTTGGAGATCAGAAAAGGCATCTCGTCTGGGCTCAATAAACTCCCAAAGTCTGGCTAAATAAGCACCAAAGATTTCATCCTCTTCCTGTGGAAAACTTAGAACATGAAACATGAGAACGGTCTCAAGGAACCGAAGTTCCCTGAGACTAAAGAAAGAAAGACTAAAATTAAAAACAACTAAAACTAGCGCTGCCTCCCCGACAACGGCGCCAAAATTTGATGCCTGTCGTTGTGTGCACCAAAAATAATATTTATAAAACCAAACTACAACTAGCAAGTGGTAGTAAGGGTCGATCCGCAGGGAGGTAGGGAGATAATAGTTGTTATTAATTCTAGTCTAAGGGTAACAGTTTGAGGGGTTTTGATTTGAGTTATATCTAAGACTAAATGCGAAAATAAATAAACAAATAAAAGTAAATAAGGACGTAAACAATGATAAATGAAATGCTAAGATGGTCGGTTCACTATAGCTGCGATGACACAATATCCTAGGTAAGTCCGAAATACAGTCGTGTAGGATGGGTAAAACAAGTCCTCTCGGTCCAAGTTAACTAGTAGCTCATTTCGGCCTATGCTACTAGTCCCTAAGTCTCACTAATGCTAGCTCTCGCCCCAATTAGTGATTCCTAAAGCCTAAATTACATTATCTCTCGATCTCAGCAATTTAGTCGTCTCAACTCGTTAATTAACGCCCTTCCCTATCTTTCGATCTATGGGTTGGTCAAAACTAAGCATCTAACAAGTCTCCTCTCGGTCTCATTGTTAAATATTGCACTTAACGAATCAAACGATGCTAATCAGACACGAAGTCAGTCGATCGACCAGCTACCCCAGTCGATCGACCAACTGGCTCAGTCGGTCGACTAGTTTAGCCAGTCGATCGACTAAGCCCTAATGCGGGGTCACACCTATTCTAATGCCATCTACGCCATAAATCCCCTACATCTTAGCAAGGGGTGTTTAGCTACTCATACTGAAATTATTAATGATAATGAAACTAACGATGCAAATAATAGAATTCATAATTAAACTAAACGAACAATAAAATCGCATAAAGAAAGAATTAGGGCTTATGGATTCTAACTAACAAGAACTAATACTAACGAAACGAATAAAACAATACTGAAATTAAAGGACTAGAATTACCAAAGCAAAGGAACAAGCGATGAATCCGAAAGTAAGGTACGAACTTTATTGACGAAGCTAAAACTAAACTAACGTTCTTCTCTCATGCGAGAGAGAGCTCCCTCAACTGATGAATGATGTTTTTGTTTTTATAGAGAAGTCCCGTAACTTATTCCTAAAACCTAATTACATTGGGCTTCGGAATTTTAATTTTATTTTGCGCGCCAGAGTCGTGGGGTGGTCGATCGACCACTGGGACTAGTCGATCGACCACAAGCGCTGTACAGTAATGCATTCTGACAATTCCTACAGCGCGCACCGATCTTAAAACAGCCGCCATTTCTTTGTTACTTGGTAAAATCAGGCGTTCTATGCGGCGTTGGAAAGCTAAGAGGATAAGATTTTACCTCCAATTGGAATCACTCGATTATCAGATCTAGAACTCGAGATATAGCCATCTGAATAATGCTGCAATGTCGAGAAGCATTCTGACAGTCTATAGACCATGTAGGTCAGTCTATAGACCACTGTAGCTGGTAATCCGCTTCTAAAACTCTCGCAAATACATCTTTCAGGCCTTGAAATGTGCATCAAGTTCATCCCCCGAGTCTTTACTGCATGTCAAATGCAATGCTAAGTATTTAGGATGGATTCGGTTCGATTTCCACCGGATTCTTCACATTTCTGCAATATTATACAAAAACACGAAAGTAGACGGAAATAGGGAAAATAGTAGCATAAACTACATATTTGAGCTCTGAAATGCGTGTAAAAGAGGGTGTAAAACATCATATTTAGGACATGCATCACTCGAGACGAGCAAAGGTTCGGTTTGGGGATGTTTGATGTGACTCATATTTGAGCACATTTAGTTCCCGAATTAACCTCGCTCCCATGCTTTATAGTGCATAATTGGGTCATTTACTATCTTTACTTTCCCATTTTACACATTTTTTGAGGTTTTGTCTCTTTGGTAGGAGAGGATGGCTAACCTTGCATTTACAAGGCGAAATAGAGCTAAATTGATCGCATCTAATGACCAAGCATCAAAGAGAAGACCAATACTAGAGGCCTAAGTAGATAATAGAGTGAAATGGGCAATGATTAAAGGATCCTTGCATCCCCGAAATGATCCTTGCGGATTGTTAGGGAGGAAAAGAAGAGAAGCTGTCTGCCCAGGAATCCGAGCGGATTGAGCACGATCCGGGCGTCTCCCAGCAGCATGATCCGGGCGTCTTGTGCCCAAGATAAGCGGCTTGCAGCACCCTGATCCGAGCGTCTTCCCCCGGATCCGAGAGGATCCTAAGACAGAAGAGCCCCTGCCTTACCTCAAGAAGACGCACGGATCATGGCAATACTAGCACGGGAATATGCTCATTTCCTTCGAAAGGAGCATTTCCTCAACTATTCTTAGGGTCTTATTAGTCATTTAAGCCCTTAGTAACCCCAATCTTTGTACCTAATCTTTAGTATAAATACCCCTTTGTACTACCTAGATTAGCATCATCTTTGAATGATCTCCTGATTATATCTTAATCCATTCTTAATTACTTCTTAATACTCTCAAATTAGTTCTAGTTAAGTTGTAATACAATTTATCATTCTTAATCTCTTCTTAATTTCTCTATTGTTCTTCATTTATTTTGGGTAATTAGAAGATTATTTATGTTTATTTGGGAGATTTACAACCTTCCATCAATCATCAAGTACTTCTATTATTCTTTGCTTTATTATTTGGATCATCTCCATAGGTATACTTCTCTTTACCTTTGTTTAATTATTGTTAATTACTTTCATTTATTCATCATGTTTAGCTTTGTTAGATTGATTGACAATCTTATTAGCATGTTGAATTTGATAATGAGTGAGTAGTCTTCTAGCTAGGGTTAATGGGGAATTAGGGGAAACAAACATGGGGAATGATTCATGCTTAATCTAATATGTTTTCATAATTATTTTGCTTGCTTGTTGTGCTTTCAACTTATGCACATGTTATGTTTGATGAAATGCGAGCCTATGAATCCTTGCATTTTTTTATCCATCACCTATCTTTTCAATAAGGCTTGTAAGCATATAAACCAACTCGAGCCTCATTAGACCATGCATAAAGTTGAATAGGAAGGATTAAGTCGACTTGTAGGTGTTGTACAATCTAATCGATTCGGCTCCGGGACCTAAACCTTCCTAGGGATTGTAAGCTTATACACCAACTCGATCCCATCACAACAATAAGTGCTTGCATATAATTAAGAACATGTTTGTATGATCAACTCCCATGAATCCCCTATGAACCCATGACACCCTAGTGCCTTTAATCATTTGTTTACAACCTCTTTTTATTACCTTTCTTTGTTTTCATTGATTTACTTTCATCTTGTTGATTAGTTTAGTGTATCTCTTACTTCAACCCAAATTATGACACCCTAAGAGACAACCATTTGCAATTGAGAATCCTACATCAATACCCATCCCTTAGGATCCGACCTTTACATGCCTCTTTGCTAAGAGTAGTTTGTAAAGTTATAAATATTGTTTTGGTTGGTAGCTTTTGACGACGAGTTTTATTCCGAACCAAAAATGGCGCCGTTGCCGGGGACGGTGTGAAATTGATTTGATTTTCATTAATTGTTTTTAGTTGTGTCTTTCTTTACGTTGAGGGAGATCACTTCCTCAAGGTACTTCTCACCTTTTTCTCTTAGTGTACTTTGCAAGATGGATATTATAGATTGTTGTGTAGAGGACCATATGAGTACAACTTTCATCAAAGATCCTTTGAAAGTATTGGTAGCCTTAGAAGCAAGCGAGGCCAAAAATAAGCATTGTGGATGAAATGGCAACTACCCTAGTTCAATTCATGTAAATTTCTGAATTTATTCTTGCTAGTCGTCGTACGATTATTCAATGTTCGGATTCTAAGGATTTAAAAAAAAAACTTTCGGATTGTGTTATGAACACATCCTCCCCTAAATACCCATTTAGAAAGGTGGTTTTTTTACATCCTTTTGTCATATTTCATAATCATGAAGTGTGGTATTTTCCAACATTGTTCACAAATTTGTATCAAATATTCACGACGTGATAATTCGCAAGAAGGCTATGTCAATGTCATACATATTCAAGAAGGAATATGTTGGTGTCACACGACCAACATCCTTGATCTTTACTTATTAGGGATTTGTCTCTATTTTAGTGTCTAACACCTTCTCATTCGGGCCTAGTTCTATCCTTAACAATTAAGATAGGTACTTGCTTCTTATTGCTCCCACTCACTTCAAGAATTTCTACTTGATGAAGGATGAACTTTATAGTGGTATTTGGTCAATCAAAATTTCTCACAAATTAATTTACCAATTTTACATTGTCATGTGCTTAACAACTTAAGTGTTTTGATGACAAGTGTTTAGTTTGAGCAATAAGACTTTTGAACCGTGGATGCATAGAAGACATTATCAAAACATATTTTGATCAAGAACTACTTCTATTCATATTCTTCACAAGAGAATATAGGTATGTAAGGAATTTTAAGATGTTAATCTTATAGTTGCATAGGACGATTCCTATTGAGTTCTATGGAAAAGAACGATTCCTATGGATCTAGTCCACAACCTATGATACGGTTCATTTTAGAAAGAGATTCTATTTGTCGTAAGTAATAGTGTTTTAGCGGAGACTCGTGTTACAATCAAATTGATATCATATATGTGTAGGAGCCATAATAAAGAACAACATAAAACAACGAAATAGTGGGAAAATCAAACATTCATCGTTATATATATATAAAACATTTAAGAATGTTTTAGCATTTATATAGCGACCTCTACCCAACTATTATAAATGATCCCGAGATGCAAATTCATATCAATTCGGGCACGGTGAGCCGATTCATCCCTAATCAATATAACTCGGTGGATTAACTCTTTAATCGATTCTACTTCTAGAACTCTCGGTTGATAAAATTACTTTAATATTTATCTTTAGCTCGGAACACATGCGACTACGGTCACGAATACTTTCGTTGAGCTTAATCCAAATTTCGATGTAGTAACAATTTACCATCCACTTACCCAACGTAACAAGTTTAGCACCCCGGTGAGCCGAGCCTACTTCCTTATGAAATTGGGATTCATGGTTTTACTATTTTGTAAGGCTAATTCTCAATTATTATTTAGTGAGAGGTCTTGTCAATTTATTATCTATCTCGTTTTAAGTGAACTAAAGCGGTGAACTACGATAATTATAATTGACACGGTCGATGACTCGATTAAATAATATGCATGTGTAGCTATGGTGATTTGGCTATGCATGCAAACATATAAAACAAATGCAAAGAAAAAAAAACAATAATATCCTAGTATGGCCTTCCTAAAATAGTAAATCTAATAAACTATTTACAAAATCGGAAACCAACTCCATTGGTCCCTTGAACTTCATATGGCACGCAATTCATGTGTGACACCCCGCGATAACGCAGAAATTATAACTTATAAAATTCAAGCGGAAATTTGGGAATTTTTGAAACTTTTAAATTTAAAGCGCGGGTTCATAAAAATCTAAAACACAAATAAAGAATGTGGAAAAGAAGATTAAATTATACAAACGTGATAGTCAAGGTGAGGGAAAATATATCCCTCGAATGACAATACAATAAAAGGTGAGTCTAAACAATCCTAATAAACCAACTACTAGGCCAAAGTGCTCGCTAGCTCACACATGTCTTCACCCCATAGATGCACCAACTAATACCTGTCATTCATGTAAACATGAACGCCACAGTCAGTGGGGAGTAACTCAAGGTTCTCCCAGCCACAAAATGTTGAAACGAACATAACAAAGAACTAAGACAGGTAAGTCATGTAATATACTTACAAAAGATGTGAAGATCAAGTTATATTTAAACATGACAATTAAATGATATGGAACAAGATAGATCAACATTAGCATGATAGAGATTCAACTAATCATGTGAGATAATTAAATAATATGAAAGACAAGAATACGGTCATTTATACAAAAGCACGCATTTCAAAGAAATACAACATAGATATGAGATTAGAATTCGAATCATGTGAAGCAGTTAAGTAAGGGATCAACCAAAGTAATTTACAAGAATAAAAATGGTAGCCATTACTTGGAAAACCACTTAGCAAACATTGTACGAGACGTCGCTACTAATGTCACATTCATACTTATGGCTTGCATCTCACCATAAGAACGGATGGGAACATCAATCCCGACGATCATATCGCAACTAGAGGGCTTATAGCTCATCCTTAGTATCCGATAGGACCAAGACAAACAACACAAGGCATAACTCTTGCCTTGAAAGATAAATACCAATATCCATAACCAAGCAAGACCTTTACTACTCATATATAAATATATAATTCCCCTGGTAGGACGACAATGGTACTCCCAAGACTCAGTCCTAGTCTAAATCTGGCCAGACTCTCGGGACAGCACAGTTCCCGATTCGACATGCGGCAGAACAGTCCGCATCCAAGACAGATCGGAAATCGAGAACCCACAATCGGCAGGATAGTCCGAAAGAGGCGGAATATATGAGCTAAACCCACAATCGGCAGGACAGTCCGAAAGAGGCGTAAAGATAAGTCAAGCAATACGGTATAGCATAAAGGCATTATCATAAGAATATGACTCAACCAAGCGATACGAATCAACTTGGAAAGAAACTACTAATGTAATGAGCCGATAATAATCCAAGTCAGACATTTCATGCCAAAATTATATTCATGAATATGAATAAGTAACCCATTTCTTCAATATTTGTCACTTGAATAAAAATGTAAAGAAATAGAAGCAAACCATTTATAAAGGGCAAAACAAGAATGGAATTATAAATGACACCAATGTAAGATAGACCATTGATTACTTAGAAAACATAAATAATTGAATTGGACTCATCTTAAAATGAAAACATGTCATTTTCTATATAAATGAAATAATCAAATAATGAATTCCACAATTATAATTCATGTGAGAAAAATATATAAATGGACGATATTTAACGAATTATGTTATATAAAGCATGAGACGGAAATTTAATAACTTACACATAATTATGTTTCTCAACAGATAATATCGGGTCTAACTCAATGATGCTATAGAAATCAGATAGAAGGTAGACTATCCCTATTCCTATTTTCTTTTAAGCTAATCCTTCCTAACGTCCATTCTATAACTGATTTTTCATTTCACTTGTTCCCAACATTCATCAGTGTAGCTACTACTAACAGGCTGTTAATTCCAACTTCCCACACAAATATATTACCTTATAAGGTCTGAGCTTTCTCACTAGACAAGAGGGCTAGCCAAACTAAAACATGACAACATCCTATTATTCATAAAAACAATAACCAAACCAAAACATGACAAGATTATTTACTTAGAAGGTCTTAGCGTGGCAATCTCTGGATAGTAATGTATCAAGACATATGTTTCTCTTCATGAAAGGGAACTAAAGAATGAGCATCTGACTTTAAAACCACGCAACACCCCACCTAATCCTAAATGACATCCAAACACCGTCCAAAACAGTCCATATAATCCCTCATCCCGACTACCCAAAACAACCCTATAAGGCTACTTAAAACCGTGTCAAAAACAGCCATTGCTACACCCAAAAACAGTCCCGAAAGACACCATCATCATGCTCATAACTATCCCAAAATACCTACAAAAACTGTCTCAAAAACACACCCAATTTCCGTCTTAACACAGTCCCTCACCAGTCTACAAAAATGCATAGAAAACCCATCCCACATCAGTCACTCTTATGCCCTAAAAAGTCCTGAATCCCTGCAATGACACGTCCCAAACAGCCCACTCGCAACCCTACCACGGCTGCTAAACAGCCAGCACCCCAGCTCCAAAAATCGAGCCACCACAGGCCCTAAACACCCCACGTACTCATCCCAAAATAGTCCATACGGTCTCCATTTCGACTGTCCCAAAACAGTCTGAAGGCTGCACAAAACTGGTACCAAAACAGAGCTCAATCAGTCCTAAACCGAGTCAAAACAGTCCCATTTCAGCACAATTTTCAGACGGAATTTAAGACAGGAATGAAACAAAAATAAGACGCAACTAAGCCCGAATAATAACCTGTTAATTCATCCTAACTATACTCGAGAACCGTCATGTAAAACAGGTCACTGAAGCCGCATAAAGCCAGCCCATTTCAACCACCATTTGAGACGGAAACCATCACGCAAAAGAGAAAAACAAAAAGGGGCAAACTTTATCAAACAAAAGCACATAAAACAACACCAAAGACGGAAATTTCGACAATTTGTCGAGTAACCTATCACCGTTACCTCTTTGCTCTTCACACTTCCGACTCAAAGCTACTCCGAGTTGTCCGAGTTAATATCTACACACAAAATACACAAAATTAAAGAGGAATTTCGAACTGAAAAGGGGCGGCAGATCTGAAACGTGAAGAAAGTCAGTCTCTTTCTTACATAGAAGGAAGGAGGACGGAAAGAGGAAGAGTTTGGTGTAAAGTTTATCGAATTTGGTTGAGAATGGAGGCGGGATCTGAGTCTTCAAACTCGGCGAAAAATGGGGTTTGGCTCTGTTCGTCTGTCGTTGTTGTTGGAGCTGGTGAATTCGAAAAAAAGAAAGGAAATAAAGGAGGAGGGGGGGGGGGTGGGGATGGAGTCGGAGTAAGAAGGACGGCGGAAATGGAGTTGAAGGTTCGTTGTATGTTGTTGTTGTTGCATCTGATTTCCAGAAAAAGAGAAAAGAGAAAGACGGGTTGGTGGGGGGTTGAGGGAATTAATAATAATAATAATAATAATAATAATAATAATAATAATAATAATAATAATAATAATAATAATAATAATAATAATAATAATAATAATAATAAATGAATTATAATAATATATATAAAGGTAGAGTGTAAGAGGGTAGGTGAGTGTGTTGTCAATATAGGATAGGTCGAGAAAGATTAGTCTCACAAGTGGAAATGTGACGGTCTATAGCTAGACGGAAATGTGTCTATAACTTAAGACAGAGATATTATTATTATCATTCTCACTATTATTACTGCCCGACTGAAATACGTATTTTTATATAAATTAAGCTTTAAAATTATAGCTTAATAAAAATTATGTTTTAACTAAATTAATTAAATTAAATAATTTTAAAATATAGAATAAATTAATTAAACGGTTAAATAAATTTTAATTGTCAAAATGGGAAATTCGCGGGTGTTACATCATGGCAACACCGTCTTTGTCGGACCACCTTCTCGAATGGCACCGTCTTCAAGGAACTCCGGAATTAATAAATTACATAGCTTTTCTACTTTATACATTATAAAAAGAAAAACAAAATAAAATAAAAGTGATACGAGATCACAATAATTACAACCAAATCGATATCCCCATTCATTTCGGGAAATACCAATTAAAACTAAGGCCATACTAAGTACAAATTACATAATTCAAAATTATATAAAATTAAAATATGACAATCAAAATAAAAATGCAGCATTAATATATGTATAAAACATACCATGTGATATGCCAAATCGCCCTATTTAAGCTAATATCATATATTCGGTCCGGTTTTATGGACAATTGTGACAATTAACTTATTAAAATTACACAATATTACATAAATCAAATCTATGTCCAAGTTAATTACCCCAACTTTCTTAGGACTCAAAAATTTAGTCTTCACTAAATATTTGACAATAATTCAATTCAACTTGATATTTTATTATTGCTCTTTAAACACTATTATTCATAATAATAAAGAAATAATTCCCAATTAAGTCATAAAAATTCGAAACTTTCAAAATCATAATTTTGTATATTTTGGAAAATTCCCAACATTCCAAAATTTTAATAAAATTTGTCCTTAGATTATTTTAATTTATTTCACAAATAAATTGTATAAAACATAATTTTAACCCTTTAATTCCAAATTAAACATAAAATTATGCAATAAATCAAAATTAAAATTCTGAATATTTTAAATACGTTTCTAGAACCTGGAAATGACAAAGTGTTAAGCCCAAAATCGAATTTTTATATTAATGACTAATAAAGTTGCTATTTATCAATTTATATCACATAAAAATTAATAACCATTTAAATCATATGAAATTTAACATTCAACTTTAAATCTGATGTTCATATCATATATACAACATTGGGAAAAACTTTCATGCCATAAAAATCAGTTTAGCTATTTTTGCTAAAATAGTCACTATTTATGTGATTTTTACATCTAAAAGTCATAAATCATGCAAAATAAAACCATTTTATCTCAAAATTTACATACAGTGTGTAAATATTGCATGTGACAACATACTAAAATTTCACGGGCAGAAACGAAGTATAACTATTTTTAACAAAATACCTCCTTTTTAATCAATTTTTATCATGTAAAAATCATAAAACATGCAATATAAAACCATTTTATATGAAATTTTACATACAATAAGTAAAATATTCATGTGAGGTCGTGTTAAAATTTTTTGGTCAGAATCATAGTCTAACTAATTTTAGCATTTTAAAAGTCATTTTACTCAATAAAATGTAATACAAATACTAAAATCATATTAAAGAGCAATAAAATACCATAAATCATGAAAATAACCTAAAATCAATTTAGGACCAGAATGTTTATCATGTAAAAATTTCTGACCTTTATCATCATAAATCACAAATTACAAGTTTTATATGTTAACATTTTAACTCGGAAAAACAATAACCGATAATACATGCAACAACTCTTGCTCTGATACCAATTGTAAGATTCATTAATCTCTTATTAGACACTTTTAATAACTATATTGATTTAGTTTAGTCATAAACTAATTATATCTTATGCATGCATAACATTAAAGGACAAAGTAAGAAGAAAACTGATCAACTTACAATGCGGGCCGAATGGTTTATACTAATTGGTCTCCTACCAAATTAGTCTTCTTAAGAAAAATCAAGTGCTCCAATAAAACCCTTAGATTCAATAGTAGAATCTACTCCTCAAGGATTGTACCAAGGTAATCACTCTTAATACATATACTAATTTAGATACTAGAAATTAGTATATATACCCTTAAAAATAAAAACTAATATTATTATTTAATACCTTTAGTAATGGTGGAATAATATTAGAGATTTTGAACAAATTGTTCATAAACCTATTTTTATGTGAGAGAGGATGATGGAATATAAGAGAGATAAGCATAAGTTTTCTACACTAGAAAAATGAGAATAAAAAATTCTCATATGGAGAAGAGGGAGCCGGTTTTGGCTCTTATTGGGAGCCAAAATTATTTTTCTCAATTTGCTTTTTGTCTTCACAAGAAAGGCTAGGTGTAGGTCTAGTTTAGGGTAGTCATGATGGTGTTTCTTAATTAAAAATAATAAACCATAAAACCATAAACAACCTACTTAAAACCGGCACCCATATATAAAATGGACTCCATTTTATCTTTTGTAATTGGTCATTTGTAATTTGTGTGACATATGACAAGTAATATGTCATTAGGCATAATAATGCATATTTAACAAATTAAATATCATTATATATTTAAATAAATTACATTTAACAAATTAACAAGTAATTCACAATTACATGTAAATAAAATGGGTCACATTAAGTCTAGTTAATATAATCTACAACATATTGTAATTATAATTAACTAATTACTCTTATCTCAAATGTTTCACAAACATTAATCAATTTTAGTAATATAACAAATTAATTACTAAATTGAATTTTATTTAATCAAATTACAATAAGATATAAAACTCTCTCTTATAAATAAAATTTGTTCAATTTAAGGAATTAATTAACTTGTATCAACATACAATTAATTAATTAAACAATTAAGAGTGTTACCCTAGAGGTATGACCTTAAGGGATCAACTGATCACCACCGTCATACGACAGTAATGTCAAACTCTAGTCAGCCAATCATTACCGATTCATGTGGACCAGTTGACAATAAAATATTACTTTCCCTCATGCATTCTTATTATGAGATTTAAACATATGATTGCATTATTGTCGAGGACACATACTCCAACAGGATATAGATTACTACTGCATCACAGACCAGAAGTTTTACTGCCCTTATAGGGAGAAATGTTCAAACTGGATGACGGTTCCGAGTCTGAATCTGATTCTGATAAGAGTCCTAAGTTTGAGTCTAAGGAGTCAGCTGTCGAAGCCACACCCTCCCAAGTCTTTCCTTTCAATGCACCCCTTTCTAATTCAGGTATTCTAAGGCTTGTCCCGAGTACCTTTGTTGTCTCGCCACTGACCTCTGATCAGTTGGCTCAAATATTAGCGCATTTTGCACAATTTCAAATTATTAATAATAAGATGAACCAGTTTGCTTACGACTTGTTTTATTTACATTGCAATTCAATTTTCGAAAATAATTGTTTTAGTAGTGACATTGAGAATGAGGCCGAAGGCGAACATGTTAAAGAAGATGAATAAGAGGTGGAACCACCTCCCCAATTGGTTAAAGGGTTATAAGAATATGACCAAAGAAACTCGGTGATCGAAGATACCGAAACTATCAATGTTGGAACCATCTTAGAACCACATGAGCTTAAGATAGGAACTACCTTAGATCCTATATAAAGATAAGGGTTCATTGACTTGTTGTTTGAGTTCAAAGATGTTTTCGCATGGTCTTACAAAGACATGCCGGGAATTGATAGGGAAATTGCAGAACACGGGATTCCGATCAAACCAGGGTTCAAACCAGTGAAGCAGAAGCTACGCAGAATGCGTTCGGAATGGTCTTTAAAAGTTAAGGAAGAAATTGATAAACAGCACAAAGTCAGGTTCATCAAAGTGTCGGAATATTCGGATTGGGTCGCCAATGTAGTGTCAGTACCGAAAAAAGATGGTAAAGTTCGCGTGTGCGTGGACTTTCGAACTAAGGTAGTCCGAAGGACGGCTTTCCATTACCTCACATCGATATCTTGGTTGACAATACCGCGAATCATGCATTACTATCTTTCATGGATGGATATGCCGGTTACAATCAGATTAAGATGACTGAGGAAGACATAATTAAAACAACATTCACAACACAATGGGGAACCTATTGTTACACAGTAATGCCTTTCGGTTTTATAAATGTCGGGGCAACGTACCAGAGAACAGTACCGATGTTGCTATATGATATGATGCACAAGGAAGTTGAATTTTATGTCGATGACATGATAGTCAAGTCAAACGAACATAGTGGCCATCTCGGAGCACTACGAAAATTCTTTCAAAGATTGCGAAAGTACAATATGAGACTGAATCCACAAAAGTGTGCTTTTGGGGTCACCTCTGGCAAACTGTTGGGTCATATCGTTAGCCACCATGGCATCGAAGTAGATCCATCAAATATCAAAGCCATTATGGAAATGCCCCATCCCGATACCGAGAAAGAAATTCGAGGTTTTCTGGGAAGAGTTCAATACATAACCGTTTCGTTATGAAGATGACGATGATTTGCGAGACGATCTTTAAGAAACTGAAGGTCGGAGAACATGTTATGTGGGATGACCAGTGTCGCATTCGATAATGTAAAAGAAGTGTTGTCTTCTCCACCAGTTTTGAGCCCACCAGTAGTCGGGCTGTCGTTATCGCTATATCTAACTGTTACGGATACGGCAATGAGGCTATGTTAGCCCAAACAGTGGACAAAGAAGAAAGAGCTATTTACTACATCATTAAAAAGTTCTTAGACTGTGAAGTAAAGTACACACCTCTTGAAAAGACGTGTCTGGCCCTAGTCTGGGCAACAAAGAAATTACAACATTACATGCTTAGCTACAGTGTGAGTCTCTACTCAAAAATGGATCTGATCAAGTACTTGTTTGAAAAACCACTGCTGAATGGAAGAATGTCGAGATGGACTCTCATGTTATCAGAGTTCGATCTCAAATATTTACCTTTTAAAGTAATCAAGGGAAGGGCAGTCGCCGATTTCCTCGCCGAGAATCCAATCGAAGAAACAGATGTCATTAACACTTGGTCATTTCCCGATGAAAACGTGGTACACGTCGAGAATGACATATGGGATTTGTATCTCGATGGAGCATCAAACTATATGGGATATGGAGTGGGCATACTTCTTATCTCGCCAACGGGTAAACACGTGCCCGTGTCCATCAAACTGGATTTCAATGTCACAAACAACGCCGCTGAATATGAAGCATGTTTGCTTGGTTTACGCAGTGCTCTAGACTTGGGTGTGAAGAAGTTGTTAGTTCATGGAGACTCGTCCCTTGTGATCAATCAAGTGGGTGGGTCATGGAAAATTAGGAGCCAAAGTTTGGCTCTATATCAAATCAAAATTGATGAATTGGATATTCGATATGTTCACTTCCCGAGAGAGGAAAACCAATTTGCAGATGCATTGTCCAAGTTAGAAGCCTTGATCAACATTCCCGACCACATAGACAGTATGTCAATATGTGTCGAACGAAGATCGTCACCCGCCTATATGAATGTAATCAACGCTAACGAGGAAGGTGAAACCAAACCCTGGTACACAACCATTTTTAAATTCAAGGAAACAGGAGAGTATCCTCCCGACCTTGTCACGTGTAGAAAACGTGCTCTACGAATGTTATCCGCCCAATTAATTAATAGCGATGACGGGAAATTATACAATAAGACGGCTCAGGGTGTTTTGTTGTGATGCGTCGATAAACCGACAGCTGAAAAGGTTATGGAAGAAGTCCACGTCGTTGAGTGTGGGCCACACATGAATGCCCATATGTTTGTCCGAAAAATCATAAGACTTGGTTATTATTGGACAACGATGGAAATGGATTGTTGCAAATATGTCAGGCACTGTCACAATTGTCAGATATTCGCAAATGTACAGCATGTGGCACCTTCCATGTTATACACCATGACGTCATCTTGGCTATTTTCAACCTGGGGAATCAACATCATTGGAAAAGTACACCTTTCAGGAACTGGAGGGCATTGTTTTATTCTTGTTGCAATTGACTACTTCACGAAGTTGGTAGAGGATAATTCTTATAATGTGCTAAAAGCGAAGCAAGTAGCACAGTTCATTCAGAATGACATCATTTGCCGGTACGGAGTACCACATGAGTTCATCAGTGATCATGTAACTCATTTCCAAGCTGAGACCGAGGTTATACTTGAAAAGTAAAAAATCAAACATCACAAGTCATCACCATACCGGCCACAGACAATGGTGCAGTAGAGGCTGCTAATAAGACAGTTACATCCATTTTAAGGAAGATGTCTGACAACTATAAAGAATGGCCAGAAAAGATACCCTTTGCATTATGGGGGTATAGAACTTCAATTAGAACAGCCACGGGAGCAACCCCGTATTACTTGGTATATGGAATGGAGGCGGTCCAACCAGTTGAGTTAGAAGTACCATACCTAAGGATCCTCCTATAAAGGCAGGTTTCTAAAGCAGATTGGGTTCAAGCAAGATATGATTCACTAGTCATGCTCTACGAGTGGCGTTTGAATGCATTGTACCATGTCCAACTCTACCAGAAAAGGATGGAGAGAGATTTCAACAAAAAAGGTGAAACCGAGGGGAATTAGTGAGGGAGATCTGGTTCTCAAATCAGTTAGAGCTTTGTTACCAATTGACCCGAGGGGTAAGTTCAAACTAAATTAGCTAGGCAGGCCCTTATTTGGTAAAGAAGATTTTGTCGGAAGGCGTTGTTCGATTAACAAATTTGGATGGGAATGACTTCATAAATCCTACGAGTTTGGACCAACTGAAGAAATACTACACTTGACGACCTCATTCTCAATTGTTATGAAATAATTTTTGAATTGCAGATGTTTTTAGAATAAGTTGTGAGTTGTTTACACTGCATGAAATATTTTATGTGAGAACTACGGACTTGGTTTGATTCTGTTGCAAAGCAGATACATAGGCAACTCTTAGTTAAGAGCACAACCAAAATATGTAAAACAAAAATGAAATTTTTTGATGCAAAAACTGGGGATTTCAAATAAATAATAAGTTTCTATTTATTTTAAATTCCGGGCGAAGCCCGTTACAATATTTTATTCCGGGCAAAGCCCATCACACAAAACTAAAAAGGAAAGCACACAAACAGTAATAGTAACAATATATGGTAATGTCAAACACTACTCTTTGCTACCCTTAGCCGGGCCACATGCCCCATCACGACCAGACGAAGTCTCACCCATCATCACTCGGGCTCTTTTCTTCGGAGGAATCGTCAACTCTTCCCAAGGGCCCAGTTTGTCTTTCACACTAGGTCGAGGACCAAGTCTCTCTGCAAAGGTCAGCCCACTTTCATTTCTCAGACCTATCCTCTTCCAGACATCTGAAGCAAAAGAGCCAGTCCTAAGAGTTGAGTCAGTCTCTGTTTCGGGCCTATATGAAGTCGGAGTCGTCCTAGTAAAGAATTCTTGGTTCTTCTCCCATCTCTTGTGGTATTTGTAATCAACAGCTTCATCCTCGTAAATTTTTCTCTGGGCCTTGAAAGAAGGTTCAATAGTCCACTGCAAATAAGAGGGTGACACCCAAGTAGAAGCAACTGGCTCATAAATATGCCAAATAGTTCTCCGAGTCCAGGACTCTAACCATGTATTACACCTCGCGAGAGTCACTCATTGAACTTGGCCGCGAACAGGCTCAATAGCAGGAATGCATTCCCAACGACCGACCATTCGAAGAACACGGTCCGGACAGATATGGGTGGACCAGTCCAAGCCCAAAAGAGTGAGATGTCTGGTTCTATCAGTTTCAGACAAACCAGTAACTGCAGTAAGGCGAAGCCAGGGTAAAGCCCATCTAACATGTAAACCAGCATTGGCAGAAAGCCGCTGTCGCCAGAAAGGCTCCTTCTTCCCAGTAGAAAATTGACGATGACCAGAAGTGAAGCTTCTCACTTCATATGCACCCGGAACTTTTGGTGGATCAACTAACTCGAGTCTCTCACATAGCCAAATCTGTGAAAAGGACCGAAAGCGAATTAGAATACACGAAATGACGTCAAAACCCACTGAAAAGAAAGGAGGTGGGCAAAAAAAAAAAAAAAAAATAAAACGAAAAAGAAAAAAAGACAAAAAAAAGAAGAAAAAAACGGAAAAAGAAGAAAAACGGAAAAGAAGAAAAAAAAAAAGACATACCTGTAGAAGACGGGTTGATCCAGTATAAGCAAGGTTCGGGTTGGCCTTTCGAGCGTCTAACCCACCAATGATTTCAGCAAGAATGAGCCAAGCCGGGCTCCTACGTTGCTCCATTTGTTCAACAATCCGAATGAACTTTGATTTACCATGACAAGTTGGTACCTCAACATGCCCTTCAAAAGCATAAAGATGAAGCATAATCAATCCAAAAGCCCTACGACGGAACGCCTCAGGTATGAATGGGTCGTCAGCACGACCAAACTTCTGAGCAATAGCGAGTAAGTTTACTCGTTCCCCGTCAACAAAGGCACGTGCCTCATCACGTGACAAACCAAGGAAATCACAATACTTGTTAGCCCATCCTCCCTGAAAGTCGGGAATAACGGGAGTCAGCTGAATCTTTCAACCTCCTACAATGTCAATTTCTTCTGAAAAGGGACTAATATCTCCTTCCGTAAAAGCAAAAACATGATGGGTAAGGTCCCAAAATTTTACGCATTCATCAAGAAAGACAGTTTCGGGCAAGACGTGCCTTAACGGGACTAATTGTTTTAATCCCGTATCAACAAGTATTTGAGAATCTAATCCTTTGAAATCAGAAGCCCACGATGACATGGTTTTTCGAAGAGAATTCATGCTTAACAAAATTTTTTGTGAAGAAAAGAAGAGAAGTCATGATTTACCTCCTAACATGATCTCCTTATATATGAAAAACAAGGAGAGAATTCCAAGGGTTTTAGGAAAGTCCTTGCTTGCCACATAAGTTGTTCGACCGAAGCCTTGGGACACGGGCCTCCGGGTTTTCCTTACATCCCTTTATCACTTGTTGCACCAAAAGTTCGTTGTCACGGGCTTTACTTATCTTTCGCGGGCCAGAATGACCAATCAACATTTTTTTATCCCCAGCGAGTCCATACTCGAATTAAAAAAGAACCCATACACGCTTACAGTTTCTTTTTACGGGTTATATCTTGCCCATGTCATTTACGGGTCAACCCCCGAGTCAGAAACTCGAAACATATTTACTCATCGTTTTCCAATGAAATTTGAAATGTCCCGGGTGAAGCCCATCTTCAAAATAAAATGATCCCGGGTGAAGCCCATCTTCAAAGTGAAACTTGAGCTACGGGCGCAGCCCATTTTCAAATGTATATTCCGGGTGAAGCCCATTTTCAAAATGAAGTAATGATTCCGGGCGAAGTCCCTTTCCACGTGCAAATCGGGTTAGAAACCCAATATTTTAGTTCGGGCCTTGAGCCCTTCCATGTCTGAGCTATGATTTCCGAAAGTTCGGAATAGCATTATGTGATTTCTGTTATGATATATGTCCAATTTTAAGCAGGTACGCTTCAGCCAGTCACCCTAAAGTCAGAAACTTTAGACCCAATGCAACTAAGGGCTTTGTTCGCTTTCCAAGCTCCAGAGACCGCCACAATGATGTACGGAGAAGTCTCCACCAAGTAAAAGTAATCCGTGTCAGGTTACTAAGACGAAAATGTTCCCCAGCGGAATACAACCAGCGATATTACAACAATACTGCTCAAAGTTGGGCACCAGGAATTACAGCCTAAGCAAGTTATGATGATGAAAACTGATAACTCTAGCGGGTGAAAGTATGGGAGAAGTATCTCAAAATTATGACGGCAACCTCCTTTCAGAAAGCTACCTTTTGGGTAGAGTTAATAGAATGCATACCAGCAGCATTTGGCTATATTTAGCAGAATGCATACCAGCAACATTTGGGTATAGTTAGCAGAATGCATACCAGCAGTATTTGGGTAAAGTCACTCAGCAGAATGCCAATGTTTGCTGAACTACGATGCGGGTTTGATTCCGTTACAACGGATACGTAGACGCCTAAGGATAAGGCTCAATCCACCATATATGAAAGTTTACGGGTCGACGACCAATGATGATGATTTGATTCAACAGAAGCAAGAAGCAAGCTCCAACAAAGTTTCAGGTATGATATCTTCTTATGGCTAGCGAGCTTACATACGCAAGTCTAATGGACTCTAAACGACCCGCGGAATCCTCAGGTCGAGAGGGACCTCGGTATACTTTGACTTTCGCCTTGTCCAAGCCTAGGTCAAATTGGGGGCTCTGTAGATACCCATATGTTGGAGTTTTTGTCCTCTACGATAGTGCATGATAATATTATTAAAACTCATTAAGGAATATGCATGGGATATTCATTGGCAATACTAGTCAGCTGATCAACGTATATCAGTAACGGTTGGCCAACTTGGGTTTGACGTTACTGTCGTGAGACGGCGGTGTTCAGCTGATCCCTTTCAGTCACACCTAAAGGAACGAGCCCCAACATGAAAGCTAATTAATTGTATTAGATACAGTTTAAATTAGTCCCTTGATAAATAGACTAAAAAGTTAGTCGATTGATTAATTAATTTAGAGAGATATCGAGTTGTGAACTCGAGGTGCAGAAATTATTATTTAATTATGCGATAATTGAATAATAAATTATTTGAGACGGGAATTAATAATTAAGCAGTTAATTGTTAAGATTGGTACTAATAGACTAATGTGATTAGTATTGGTACGTAAAATATATGTGTAGCTGTACACGTATATTTACGGAGTGTTTTAGACGAATCAATTGGGAAGTATTTAAACATAAATCGATGTTTAAATAAAATTACACATATTTGTACGTCAAATATAAGAACCAAAATGGACTCGTAAATGGGTCATTTGGACCGTGTAAATGGTAGTGTGATTGTGTGTTGTTAGACACAATTATTACTAATGCATGAATTCTATTGGGTGCACTTCTCATTGTACTTTTGCTCTTACCCATACCCATGAGTATTGGGTGGAATAAAATAAGAAAGAAAAACACTTCACTTTCTCCTCCACCAACCGTCCTACTCTATGAATACAACACTAGTGTTGTTTATTTTTTACACAACTTTTGCATGTGGAAAATTCTTGTGTTCATATCTCTCTAAAAACCAAAAATATTAGAAATCACATACTAAGAGTTAGTATTATAAATCTAATATTTTTACTAAGTGTTAGTATTATTTTCAATGGTAATCTTACATAATATCTAGTTAATATTTGTAAGGTTTTGGGTAAGTTCTTCGGTGCATCATGTAAGGAGGTCTTCTCTTTTGGAGACTTGGATTCTAGAAGGATCTTGCCAATATGAATAGCTCAAGAACAACCAAGATGGGTGATCTTGGTTGTGCCCAAATACTACCATTTCTCAATGTAAGGAAAATTATTTTCCTCATCTTTTATATTAATATTCTTTTATATTGCATGCATGTTACATAGATCACATAAACACAAATTATGAGATAATTTAATTTTTAATTAGAGAGTCTAATTAGTATCTATGATCTTTCAAGTGGTATCAGAGCTTAGGCTTGTAATTTGCATGTTGATTTTAAGCATATTAAACAAATTATGAGATAATTTGGTAAACTCAAAAATTGTGTTAGAAGTGGTTTTAGCACGAAAATTTTTGGACATGTATACCTACTGATCTCAAAAGGTTTGTGGTAAAGTTTGGTGATTTGTGAAGTTATTTTGCTGATTTTAATGGATTTTGGTAGAAAATCGAGTCAAAAATGTCGTATTTTGGTTAAGAATTAACTAATAATAGTTAAATATTGATTCGGGTCATGAAACTTTTATGGTGTTTCATGCATATTTTCTACAGATTGTATATAAAATTTCGAAGGTTGGTTTGAAGTTTTTCGTGTTTATTGATTTTATGAGATAAAAGTCGATAAAAGTGAATTTAATTAATCATATATTTGAAACATTTGTTCCCGCCCTTGATAAATATCGATCTTTTTCTTCATAAATTTTATCCAAAATTTTTGGGCAATTTTTCTGACTTTTTTGTGCTCTTGGGAGTGTTCTAGAATACTCAAAATTTTTTGTTTCAATTTTTAGGTAATATTTTCAATTATTTTGGATTTATTACTTAAAAGTTATGATTTTACCGATTAAATTAGCAAAATATCACCAAATCAAACTAATTATTCATCATCAAATTAGTGAGGACTAATTTTGAGGTCCGAAATAGTTTGGACAATTAGGTTGGACTTAAATGAGATTTAAGTGTTGATTATTGATTTTTACAAGTTAAAAATCGATTAAATCCACAAAACCGAGATGGATACCAACGATTGTAAGATAGGGCGATTTTGGCATCATTTTATAGCATTTTAAGCATATTTATTTATGTTGAATGAATGATTGTCTTTTATTTAAAGTATTTATTTTGTTGTACCTAGTATGGCCTAGTTTATTTTAATCGTTATTACCCGAAATGAATGGGAATAGCGATTTGTTTGTAATTTAAATACGATCTCGTAACGTCGATTTGTAATTAATTAATAGTTTTATTTATTTTATTAATTAATGTATAATAGGAATAGGTATGTAATTTAATTGTAATAGTTATTCTTACCGGCGTTTCCAAAAGACGGATTTACATCGAGACAAAGTCTAATTTGGGAAGGTGTTCCAAATCCCACAAGGAGAAGCCACTTTTGGAATGAAGAGGCAAGGGACCAAGGAGTTGGTTTCCGATATGTAATAGTCTAGTTTTTATTAACTAGGAGGCTATACTAGGATTATTCATATGCTTGCTTGCTTTTATTTTTCTCGCATGCCAAAATCGCCATTCACATGCATTTTTTTTTCGCAATTGTCAATTCACGTCATTTACATTCGCCGACTTAGTTCACTTATATGGAATTTATGACTAAATTGACAAGATCTCTCACATAACTAAAATTTAGAATAGCCTTACCAATTAGTAACACCTATGAATCCCTTGTTCATTAGAGTCACGCTCGCCCAAGCGGGGTGTTCTCTTTTTACCTCGGGTAAGTAGAGTGATAATCGGTTATCACGCGCTAAAGTTGGTTGGACTCAACGGGGTATAAGACGGTCTTTTTATTCCGGGACTAGTAGATGGATTTAAGGAAATTCGTCAACCAAGAGTTCAAGAGGTAGAATTAGTCAATCGTTGACTTACTGAATTTACACGATTATGAGATGTTTTGCCCAAGCGATGCTCATTTTTGTTTAAAATTTGGGTCTTTGAATCATTTATATAATTTAGTGGGAGTTCATTATATAAATGTTAAAACTTGTTAAAGATGTTTCACAAGTAAAATTAAAACATTTAATGTTAATTTTTCCTATTTTTCATTCTGTTTCATTTATGTATTTACTATGACATCACGCACTTCATCCTCCTTACATCCTCTACTTATTATTATACTCGTTACGTTCTTTCATAGAATGCGGTTTCTTTGAAGGAATTCTGTATCAATGATTGGTAACATGATTTACCAAATCACCTTCATATAAGCTTACAATGATTTTTGCGATTATTTTACAACTTAACGTCCATACATATTAAAAAGGGGTTTTCATGTTGCAAACTCTTATTACGAGTTTAAAAGGGAGTCACATTTTATCAAGAGAGTCTTGATTTCGAAAGTTACACCTCCGTCATGAAGATGAGATATTAGTTTTACTTACTCAAGAGTAATTCAAGAGTTTGCAAAAAGAGTTTTCAAAAACATATAGAATACTCCAATATGATACCGTCAAATGGCTCACTTCGAGAAAGGCCAAATCGATTATTTATGCGCTAAAGAGTTTAGGAATATGATGACAATTGAATGGTAAGGTAGTCTAATTTCGCAAGAAGTTGAGATTTTGCCACTTGTTGCACTCACCTTATAGTAATTCACTCTTACTAAGTGTATAAAATATCACGAATGACTTGAAGAGATGTCTTCTTAAGATTCATTTTTGCTTGTTGAAGCAAAGAGGAATATAAAAGTGAGTGGGAGATAAGAAGAAGCAACCCTAGATGTATGTGATAGAACAAAATTGAAGGAGGCATCTACTCAAAGGATAGGCAAGTTCCACTATCTTGGTATGAGATACCAAGTATGGGTCATTTCTTTGTAAAGAAGTTTACATGAATTGATAAAACGTAAGACGTCTAGCATAGGATATTTTTGTATCGAAATGGTGTTAGAGTAGCAACGATTTCGATAGGGACAATTGTACCTAAATTTGGTTTTAAAAGAATGTAATCATCTATGTTTATACGTAGAAGGCATCACTCATGTGATTTAAAACAAAATATTGTACCTACTCCTATGATAACTTGGTGGTTGGTTTAGACCACTCAAGTTAGAGGAATTTTACATTCTTCACGAAAAATAAATATTATACTATCTTGTAGATTTTAAAGTCTCTAATCCGGTGAACCCAATTGATCAAACCTCAAGTAAATTCGTTTAACGTATAAACGATTAGCACATCGTACAACCATTTGATTGAGAATCTTATGGCGTGTGTGTGTATATATTATGTTTTCTTTTGCAGAAAAGAAACACTAATAGTGAGGTGATTGACCATATACATACGGATGTGTAAGGCCAATAGTAGCTTTTATATACTTCGTTACTTTTACAGTAATGTTAAGTAGATATGAATATTTCGTGTCTATTTAATAAAACATAAAAGTGATTTTTGAAATGTGGAATATTTTCAAAATGAAGTAGTAAACCAATAGCACGGCAAGATCAAAATCTTGATTGGAAATTTCAAAGTAATGACTTTGAAGGTCAAATGGGTAATATCAAGTAATGACTTTGATGATTACTAAGAAGATTGTGAACCAGTTCACCTATGCCTTCTTCTAAGGACACCATAGAGTATGGTGTAGTCAAGAAGTTAAACCGAACTTTATGAGATATAGTTTGAGATTTTTTGCAATTTTGTAAGCTATTTTATCACTAAAAGTTTAAAACCCGACTATAATAGCCTAAATGACACCATATGAGATATGGATATATAGGGAGGGTCCCTAACTTGTCTTTTTTATACATTTGGGACCATAAATGTTTATGTTCAGAACCAATTTGTGTTTTTGTGAGGATTATCCAAAATCGAACCACTTGGTTTTTACTCCTTCAACACGAGAACAAATAGTTTGTGGCTCGTAATGCTGTCTTTCTAGAAAGATTTTCATTTTCTGAAAGACGGAGTGCGAGAAATTTTGAACTTGCGGAAGTCTAAGACCCACAAACTGAGTACAATGCAAGAAGACGTTCCTTATTGAGGCTCAGTGGTTATAAGGAGATAATTTTGCGATAATATTGCGTTACTTTTAAAAAGTGACTTTTCGAAAGTGACGAATCTTCAACCCTCAACAAAGGCTTTTCTATAATATGAACTCTATGTGATGGCGTGACACCATGCAATTCGAATTGGTCTTCTTGCACAAGATGTAATAAGGAAGGAAACATGAGATGTTTTCGAGACTTGATTTTGGGCGAATACTTTGCACCAAATTAGGTTACCTTGATCTTGTCATAAAGGTTACATAAGATGTTTCAGTTTTGAGTTGGTTACAGAGAGTCTGAAACAACCCAAAATGCCTTTATCAATTCGTATGTTCTTATCAATATAGCCTCTTATGAGGATGGGATTGAGCAAAAGATAACAAAACTTTCTCCTTGAATGTATCTCATGAAGGAAGAAGTTTTGTTGATCTTGTCATTGCTAAGAAGCCTAGCATGCTTGAAAGATCCCTTTTGTGATCTTATATACGTCAATGAGTTGGAACCTTGGGTTCAATCATGATATTAATCAGAATGGTATTACTCGAGTTGTGGAGGTACCATGATGATACATGGAGTTTAGTGGGAGCTAAGTTGAAGTTTCTTAGTCCAAATATGTGCTTGACATATTAGTGACTAGAAATATTCTCGGGTGAATACTTGAGAGTAGCATGGCGCATCTTAAATATCCGGATCTAATGAGATAGATCTCCATGGATATTAGAATTTTAGTCGAGAGACTTATGTGATAAGATTCTTGACTCGTTCAAGTTGTTGAACACAATATGATCTCTTTAGCTTCCGCTGCAAGATCTATTAAATATGCTAAAAGCTGCCCTCGTCGGGACTTATCATATTGAGAATATGAGAAGTCATTACCAATCATTTTCTAGTGAGTGTCATTGGATGATTATCAAGAGCATCCTTGAGTACTTGAGAAGCACTGAGGATTTACTCTTGTAGTTTGGCGGAATTTATGAATTTCGTGTAAAAAGGTTACACGATAACATTCTTAAGCTTATAAGATGTTATGGGCCTTGTTAAGGAATGATTAACATGTAAAAGAGTTATGTGCATAAAGAATAATATGTATAAGAAGTTATACATGTATGTATAAGAAGTTATACATATATGTATGAGGAGTCATACATAAAAGATGTCATATGAAGGATGTGTATGTATAAGTGTTATATGCACAAATCATGAACGAAAGCTAAGTACATTACAACATCCGATGTTGTATAAGAGACAGTTGATATCCGGAGGTTAATGGAACTAGAGTAGTTCTGTTAGCCGAATATCGTCTTCCGAGAGACCGTGAAAACAGAGGGAGTGTTTGACTGGCTTTAGAGCCAGAGTCTAAAACTTGTTTAGACATGTACTCAGAAAGGTTCTATGTGATGAAAAGATTACATAGAACAAAAGAAAAATAGCAATGGAAGTTAGAGTGAAGCAACTGTTGCTAATCCTCTAGCCAAAGCCGTTGGCATAAGGCTGGCATGATGGTTATGTCATCTCAATGTGATTGAGGAGTATACCTTAATTGTTGAAGATTGTTATGTAAATATTGGATAGAGTATTAATATTTACGTAAGTCATGATCGCATTCATTGTTTAAGTCTCTTTAAGAACTCAATTATTCAGTTTGACTGAAAACATTGAATACCTTGTTTATCCGAATTGGTTGTGGAGACAATGTTGAACCCCAATTCAAGTGAATAGGATGAACATTGTATTAGCCCCTAGTCACTTAATGAATTGATGTCTCGGAGTCACTAGATTGTAAGACGATTGATGGTAGGTTTAGCACCATAAGGTCATAAGGATGACTAGTCGTTTACATAGGCAGACTGTAAGAAACTTTGCCAGGCAGTGACATTTATAGAGTCCCTTAGATCTATTACAGAAGCCTGGTCGTGGCAGGGACTTCTATGATATTCCTATGAGTCGATTCTTTAAACTGGAGGCTATTATCTGAGCAAGTGCAGTTTCTGAGTGACTTTGGTTTTTGTCCTAGGTCGTGCCGTGAAAGGAGGCCAAAGGACATCTACTGGGTCATGGTGATCTGTATTGTGCAAAAGGATATATAGGGCAGACAGGAATTGTCCACCCACGTTGGGTTTAAACATCTCTAGGCCACTCGAGGAGTTGTGACTGGAAATGCGTGGCCACGCTCGGAAGTAATCTATGGAAGATTTTTCCGGTCTTGCAGTCACACTCTCGATCGAGAAAACCACTCACGATATGTTCATATGCAAGTGCGACCTGAAAGACACCTTGCATTGAGTTGGAGATTGTTGTTAAAATGGACAAGAGAATCGATAACACACCCTTGTATGGTATAAGCAAGATATTGTTGGGGTAAGGAGTTATCCACAATTGTGTGTTATAATCATCGCACAACTTGTCTCGGACAAGTGGGAGATTGTTGGAGTTTTTGACCTCCACAATAGTGCATGATAATATTATTAAAACTCATTAAGGAATATGTATGGGATATTCATTGGCAATACTAGTCAGCTGATCAACGTATATCAATAACGGTTGGCCAACTAGGGTTTGACGTTAATGTCGTGAGACGGCGGTGTTCAGCTGATCCCTTTCAATCACACCTAAAGGAACGAGCCCCAACATGAAAGCTAATTAATTATATGAGATACAGTTTAAATTAGTCCCTTGATAAATAGACTAAAATGTTAGTCGATTGATTAACTAATTTAGAGAGATATCGAGTTGTGAACTAGAGGCGCGGAAATTATTATTTAATTATGCGATAATTGAATAATAAATTATTTGAGACGGGAATTAATAATTAAGCAGTTAATTGTTAAGATTGGTACTAATTGACTAATGTGATTAGTATGGGTACGAAAAATATATGTGTAGCTGTACACGTATATTTACGGAGTGTTTTAGACGAATTCAATTGGGAAGCATTTAAACATAAATCGATGTTTAAATAAAATTACACGTATTTGTGCGACAAATATAAGAACCAAAATGGACCCGTAAATGGGTCATTTGGACCGTGTAAATGGTAGTGTGATTGTGTGTTGTTAGACACAATTATTACTAATGCATGAATTCTATTGGGTGCACTTCCCATTGTACTTTTGCTCTTACCCATACCCATGAGTATTGGGTGGAATAAAATAAGAAAGAAAAATACTCCACTTTCTCCTCCACCAACCGTCCTACTTTATGAATACAACAATAGTGTTGTTTATTTTTTACACAACTTTTGCATGTGGAAAATTCTTGTGTTCATATCTCTCTAAAAACCAAAAATATTAGAAATCACATACTAAGAGTTAGTATTATAAATCTAATATTTTTACTAAGTGTTAGTATTATTTTCAAGGGTAATCTTACATAATATCAAGTTAATATTTGTAAGGTTTTGGGTAAGTTCTTGGGTGCATCATGTAAGGAGGTCTTCTCCTTTGGAGACCTAGATTCTAGGAGGATCTTGCCAATATGAATAGCTCAAGAACAACCAAGATGGGTGATCTTGGTTGTGCTCAAATACTACCATTTCTCAATGTAAGGAAAATTATTTTCCTCATCTTTTATATTAATATGCTTTTATATTACATGCATGTTACATAGATCACATAAACACAAATTATGAGATAATTTTATTTTTAATTAGAGAGTCTAATTAGTATCTATGATCTTTCACCATATCCGTCGATATTGGAATTTACAAAAATCTCGACCAAACACCCGATGATGATAGGACACATGTTTACTTACACCGCTCGTTAGTGGAGTTCGTTTAGTGATGCGGGACAAGCGTTATTTGACGGTTTTATAATTTAAATGAAATTTAAATTATTTTTGAAATAAATGAAATTTATTTCATCGATTTTCATATTTTCGAAGTTTATTCAAAATTTAGGCGTTTATAATTTATTTGAAAAATAAATTATATTTAAAGTTTTTATTTGAAATGAGAAATGTGACGGTTTCGTTTTATCGCTTTATTTTTAATTTGAAAAAATAATTTTTAAAGCGGTTTTCAAACGATTTTTTCAAGCAATTTTTAACTCGATTTTAAGACGATTTTTAGCTCGATTTCTGGATGGATTTTGGCACGATTTTCGAGGCTTACATTGACCCAACCCTTTCCCCCTAGGTCCTAGTTTCGAACCCCCACGACACAACCCATTCCTCCTCCCCTGTTTTGGAGCCCAACAACAACACCCAATACCACCCAAACACCAACCCAACCCATCCAACACCACCCTAGCACATGACCCATTAACCCAACACCTAATTTAACCCATACCCATACCCGTGCCCAAACCTAACCAAACCCGTACCCAAAAACCCCAACTCGAGCCCCTGATTTTGAAGCCAAAACAGGGAGCTCCCGAGCCCTTTTCGAGCCCCCATCCAAGCCCTACTTCCTTCCCTATCTTCCCCTACTTGTTCACCAAGCAAAGGAAGATATTCTACCTTATTCTACCAGCTCACAATCTCTCCCAAAACCGACACAATCACCCTTTCTCTTGTTGGAGTACGTGTCCTCAACAATAGTGCGATCACATGATTCAAATATCATTTGTAAATCTTATAATAAGAATACAAAAGGGATGATAAATTAAATAGTCAACTGATCAACATT
The DNA here is from genome assembly GCF_048544455.1 of Silene latifolia. Lineage (NCBI taxonomy): Eukaryota > Viridiplantae > Streptophyta > Magnoliopsida > Caryophyllales > Caryophyllaceae > Silene > Silene latifolia. Next base: position 47,634,983 of record NC_133528.1, on the reverse strand, counting down.
AATCGGTAACGATTGGCTTGCTAGAGTTTGACGTTACTGTCGTAGGACAGTAGTGGCCAGTTGATCCCTTAAGGTCACACCTATAGGATGATGCCCTTATCAGTAAAGTTAATTAGTTGTATATTGATACAAGTTAATTAATTCCTTAAATAAGAACAATTTATATTTATGAGAGGAAATATGTATCTTATTATAATGTGATTAAATAAGATTCAATTTAGTGAATTAATATATTAATTTACTAAATTATGTTGAGGTTTTATAAATATTTCAAGGTAGAGGTAATTCGTTATTTACATTTACAAGAGGCTAGGTAGCATGGACACTTCTCTTAATCAGCCGTCCCGTGTCCGACACCTATAAAGCCGTGTCTAACTTTCTACTTTTATATGGGCACGTGTCCGACGCGTGTCCATGGTATTTGGGCACTTGTCTTACGCGTGTCTTTTGTATTTGGACATAATTTGGGGTGAATGATGTTCTTTAGATGAGAAACAAGGCCCGAAATAGATTGATTAGAATATGGGTTTGGCTAGAAAATGAAAACGAGTAATAATCAAGGCCAAGTTTTACCTTCACTTATTTAAATTTAATATCAAATATTTTTACAAAAATAAAATCCAAGGTTTATAACTAAAAAATATATATTTTGTTAAATTTAAATAACGTGTCCAGTGTCTTAAATATTATGGGATGCCGTGTCACGTGTCCGTGTTGTTTCCGTATCCGTGTCCATTTCCGTTTTGGTGCTACCTAGACAAGAGGTTGTAAATTTAACTAACTAGCTATTATGGGACCCATTATATGTTGATATAATGATAAAATATTACTCAATAAGTTGAGTGAATACATGTTTATTAATTTGTCACATAATTGTTGTATGAGCAAATTAATATTTAATTATGTAAGATAATTAAACATAAGACTTATAAGCATTTGTGGAACAAATATTATAAGGCAAAAATGGACCCATATACACCAATGTGTACCGTCCAAAATAGGTGTGCATGCTTGATTTTGGTTTTGTCATTTAGTTGTTGGAAAGATGCTCCAACATCTTATGACACACTTTATAATCATAGCCTACAACCTACACACTAAAAGGATATTGCATAAGACAATTGGAAGACCAAAATGCTCTATATGAGAGCCTCTTGGACGGTACATGCATGAGCATGAGAACAATTTGTTCTTCTCATATTTTACTCTACCATCTCTCATAATATTCTACATGAAAAACCTCTCTCTCATTCATGTTTTTCTTTCTAAAACTTGTGAAGTTTCAATCTAAATTGTTCAAGAACACTACTAATATTATTAATTTAATATATGAGTATTAGTAGTCAAATTTAAGGTAGACTACTAAATAAATATATAGCAAATATTATTTAGTAGTGATAAGGGTTAATCTTGGGTGCAATCAAAAGGAGGGCTCCTAATATAGAGTCTTGGAGGATCAGCCTAATACTCATCATAGCTCAAGAAAAAGTGAAGGTAGGAGACCTTACTTGTGCCCATAAATCCGAAAATAACAATGTAAGAATCATTGTTTTCTCACTTCATTCCTTATTTAGTTATGCATGCACTAGATCTAAAGAACTAATAATTAAAATGTTAATTAAATCACTATTAGATGACTCTAATAATAGGTATATGAACCTAACATCTCTATCTCTTTCCATAACCGCATTATCCACCTTCAATACTCCATATCTTTTCCAACTCTCTTCTCCCTTCCACAAGCCAACTCTAAGCACCCTATATGACCTAACCCTAGATCCCCTACCCCGTCTCATATAAAAACCAACCCTCACACTCCAAAAAACAAGACGATTTTTGAGATAATGGGCACTCGGTTTTAAGAGCTCGAAACCCTAGGCAAACAACCATCAAACTCACGTTTAAAAAGCAACACTAAAATCTTCTCCTACCTAGAAACAAAGCATAAGGTTCATACAAAGGATTAGACGAACATTAGAGCATCGATTTGCTCTCTTGTTTGTGTCTTCCCGCATTTTGGACAGTCACTGTTCTCGTCCGTTTCTCTTTGTTTTAATACTATTTTCACTTCTGTTTCTTGCTAATGTTTGAATCTTTGTCATTCAAGGATTTCAGAATATATTTCGGATTTAGATTTGAGCAAGAAACGAAGTCGCAATCTTCGTTTGAAAATCGTTGTGCAAAGTACAACAAAAATCGCGTTTTTGAACTCCTGTGAACTGCATCTGTTCTCACTCATTTTTAATCATTTTAAATTGATTTTTACTTCTGTTTTTTGCTAAATTTCAAGTCTTTGGAGTTTAAGGATTCCAGAACATCTTTCGAATTCAGATTTGAGTGAGAAACGAAGTCATAATCTTTGTTTGAAAATCGCTGCACGAAGTGTCTCTTACGCGAGAAAGTTGGTTTATTTTTCGAAATTATTTTCGTTAAATTGTTTCAAAAATTGTTTTACGATCGTCGAAGACGCGCCTTCTAAGCAACACTTGCATACGGGATCCCGTGGTGTCCAAGTCTACATGTAAGTTGAGGGTGCACAAAATCCCGTCTCTCCTTCCTTTTACTCGTGTGGTACACGACCATTTGGCCTTTCTATTTCGTTTTGTATCGTCTTTTAATTATCCTTTCATTAGTTAATGTTTCATAATTAGGATGTCGATGATGAATTAATTATTGATTAGAATAGATAATATATTAATCACATGCTTAGTTTTTCATTTATGACGATAACATGCTTAGTTAGAATAACTAACATGTTTAATGAAATAGTTTGCAATTGCATGACGATAACATGTTTTAAATCAATTAAAATGAAATTTTAATTAGTTTAATTCGATCTTACATGTTAATGTTTAATTACGAAGTAATTAATTTATTTCACATGTTTAATGTTTTGGTTTATTTTAATTATGAAATAATTAGATTAAATCGCATGTTTTAATTGATTTATGACGCATGTATGTTGTTTGCATCGTTTATCAATTGTTAAATATCAACTTGGCCTAATTAATATGTAGAAAACATGTTAATTGAATTAGACATTCATAGGTCATATAAAACCCACATAGGACTTAAAATGAATTTCTTTAAAGAATTAAATGAATTCATTATTTCTTATGACGGCTTCTCGCTAGTTGAATTGCGCATGCTTAACATTCGATTCATTGCACTCGATGACTAGAATAGTCAGTTTTGACCACCCCCTAGGCCGTGTGATGCCTCGGCCTTCGTGCCATCTTTGGTTCGGTTTCTTTGTCTTATTTAATTATCACGGTTTTATTTCAATTGTTATTGTTATTTAATCGTTATAATTATTGTATTTAATTCAAGCAATGTAATTTGTACTTTAAAATATGGGTCTAGTAAGTCCTTTATTTTGAGTCAAAATGATTTTACAAAACCTTTGTTTTAATTGGTTAAATTGAAGTATTTAATCAATTAAATCGAAGTGAGTGCGCAAAACGATGATAAGGCTAAGGACGAAGTCCATGTGAGCCATGGCCTCATCATTGGCACGTTTTTAAAGGCCTATATAGGCGTTTCAAATGTGAGTCATATGTCGTGTTTTAGCAATTGTATTTAGATCGAGTCGTATCTTTAATTCAATTGTTTGCGAATCGAGTCGACGAGAATCGTCTGGGTTGTAATAGTTAGTTCCCCAACGGCTCGCCCATTCCCATCTAATCCATGTTTGTGAATGCTTGTTAGTATTGTTCAAATCAATCTCACATGCTAAATCACCTGGACAAAGTAGATTAGATGCATTGAACGATTAGAAACCAAGCTCAAATGTTATGATCAAAATGGTGTTTTGCATTCTCTTACAACGAATCGTAGTCTTGTCCAATTAACCATCGTAGTCCTTAGTAGAGGCCGTTATTGCAACGGGCGGGGGTGAGTGTTTTATTAACGAACTTCCCTTCATGTACTTTCGACAACGAACTCAAATCTCATTTATGGTTCCCAAATTTCCTTAAATTTGGTGGCGACTCCAAGCGATTTTCAAACATGTGGATATCCGAATCCCCACATCCACATATGTGCTTGCTACTTTGACGGAAAAAAGCTACTAAAAGATTAATTTCCTACAAAACACAATGAAAACAAGCAAACACAACTAGATCACGGAATTAGCTCACTAAATCACTAACATTAGTGCAAATGACATGTAAAATAGAGCTAAAAGAAGGGGTTAAAATTTATATAAAATGGACGTATCAAACTCCCCCAAGCTAAACCCTTGCTTGTCCTCAAGCAAACACACAATACAATGTATGATAAGGACAAGGGTACAAGCAATAATCATCTCATCCAAATGTGATTCCCGTCAAGTAACTTTAAAGCACAATGAATCAAATCCCGAAATAACATGGGCATAGGGAAAATGCAACAATATGGATGAGATTTAGGTGACGGCGTAGTACAAAGGACTTCACTTGGACATTTCAACTCTTGCATGATCGTATTGACATCGGACTCCTCACGGGATTCACTCACACTCATAATATGAACTTGGCAATATATATGTGAGTGACACTCTCCTATCTACGACTCAAGAGAATGCGCCCGCAATCTAGTATGGTAAACATTCCAAATCAACAAGATAATGCTAATCATGATAAAAAAATGCACAAGAAAAGAAGCCAAGAACAATGAAGACGGCTAGGGGGAAAAAGTAAGAAGGTGGACAAATGTTTTTGGTTATGTGGAGCTAATGTCAAGCTAGTAACTAACCAAAAAAGTGCAAGGATGCGTATTCCGAACCTTAACCTTCCCCAAGAGCAAGAACAAGAGCCAAAAAAAAGGATGATGACTCATTTTGTTTTTTCACTATAGCACAAGAGACTACTACCCTAAACAATATATCTCAAACATGGAAGCAACTCATATTTCTTTCTTCTCTTCTTTGTTATCATTTTTCCTCATCTTTCTATGCTTCTTTTCTTAATCTTTCTTTTTATTTCTTTTCTTCTCATAACTTTTCTATCTTTTTCAACCTTTTTTATTTTTCTTTACCACCATTCACCAAATTACGAGAATCAGCAATCCCGTAAAAAAATTGCTCACAATAGTGATAAGTAACCATATCCCAAATAAGAGAGCACCCCAACACAAGTAGCAAATCCCTAGCTCAACAAAGGTAGGCACTGTTATATGTAGCTAGGAAATAGGGTAATTTTTGGGCAGTATATGTAATCAAACAAGTGAATGGCTTCTAATTGCAATCATGATACCAAAACTCATACAAAATGGAACAAAAAACCATACTTGTGCGTAAAGAAGTAACGCACACCAAGAGGAGAAACTACACACCTAAATGAGACCGGGTAAAGATGCACCAGCCTTTTTGGAGGCTCTACCTTACCAATTATGTAGCTTATCAATGTCAAGATCAAGTCTATTTTGTTCAAAATTCATCCCTCACCCACTATGTCAAGACATCCCCATGCATACAAAACCCGTCAAAAGCACGACGCATTAGCTTAAAAATCTACAATATGGGAAATGTAAAGAGAAATGACATTATGCAAAAGACATAAGGGTGGACACAACAAATATTTTTATGAAATTTTTCAATTTTCAAATTTTTTTTTTTTGTTTTTTAAATATGTGAAAGCAATTAAATATCTAAACTCACAAAATTCCTCCCCCAATCTAGAACAACACATTGTCCTGAATATGTGACACAAAGATAGACAGACAAAAATCAACAAAGGGAGATGGACTGACACATGCGAAAATAAAGGAAAGAAAGCATACTAAAGTGTAAAAGCCTCCTCTAAGATAGCTTGAAAATAGGGTATGGTCCAATCCAAGTAGCAAAGTACCTGCAAAATACAAGTTACTACAAACTAAAGTAAGCTAATTGTCTTATTGTCCTAACTATTACATCAAAACCAAATGGAAATTGCAATTGTCCAAAAACTATAAATAAACAAAACGAATTTTCCTAAATGAGCACTCTTGTCCTCTAAAAAGCATGTCAACGCCCTTAGAAGTTTATCATATTCCTGCGCATGAGCAATACACAAGCATATGTATGCAATTGATAAGATATAAGCATGAAAGATCAAAGGCAAGAAAGGATAAATCTTATCAAAATTCCCATGATAGATTTCAAATAGAACCACCGTACTACTCCACTCGTCAGAAAGAGATGGAGCATCATGCTTAAGACCATAAAATAAATTGTTAGTGCAAATATTATAATCATGAACGATCTCAAATTGGTGGTATGAAAACTCAAGGTGTTAGGACTCATAAAAAATTACTAAGTCCTTCGTCAACCTCAAAAGGATCTAGTATATCCTCCACGGAAGTATTTTGAAAGGAGTCTAAGCTCTTGGGTAAAACCTCGTCCTTTTCTTTACAAAAGGGCCCAACATCATCCATGGTGAGAGTGTCATTTACTACAAGGTCATTTTCTTTAACATGAGCCTCTAAATTTTCAATTGGAGTGACATTAGGGGGACTTTAAAAAGAAAAAGTAGGACAATCATCATCGTCATCCAACAATTTAAAATCATTAGGGGGAAAAGACTCACATTGGGGAGGTAAAAGGACAAAAGGAGAGAAAATTGGCTCATGTGGTATCGGTTTCTTTTAAGAAAGTTGATCCAAATGAGCCCTAGCAACTTTGAGCTCCTCTTCGATGCGCCATAAATTGAATTGACGTGCTACCTCCCGCAATTGACATTAGCAAGCCATGTAATTCAAGAAATTCCAAAGTTCCGCCCAAACCATGTACTAGACACTTCCATTACTCAAGTTTAGAACCAATTCACGGGTCTCAAGATTCATGCCATCAAGCATGATATTACCCAAGAAAATTTCATCAATGACTTGTCCGAGAAAGATGGGACTATTATAAAAGTCATAAAATCGGTCAAGATAGTCATAAAAAGACTCATTCTCTTGTTGCGGGACGAATCCGTTCAACATTATGGAAGGCCAAGATTTATTACCTATAAAATAAACACTAAACCTATAAGGAAAACGTGAGAATGATCCCAAGGAACAAGTGTTCCCCGGGATAAAATAAAACAAGATAAAATTCAACAACCAATTAGCAAACAAAACCGTGCTCCCCGGCAACGGCGTCAAAGTTTGATAGGATTGTCGCACACCTAATCAAAAATAAATACCCTAGACACAAATGAATGCAGAAATAGGGGTCGAACACAAGAAGATGGGAGTTTCTATATAATTTGTTATGGGGCCAATTTTCTCTAGGTCAGTTATCGACTGATTATATGATTGGGTTTGTAAACAATAACAATAAAGGAAAAGTCTAGGAGGTCGGGTCACACATGCAAATTATGTAAATGCTCAAATTAAACATAGGAATTGATAATATCGTTAATTGTTTAGGCTTAAAGACAACCACCTCTCGGCCTTATTGTCAACCATAGATAGGGTCCTCTCGTTACGACTAGGTCGTCTACTAAAACATGCTTAGTCTAATTCAATTTTGTGCCTCTCGACTTATAAAAGTGAATTAACAAATTTAATCTAAGATAGTGATCATTTATCAAAGATTAACAAAATAAGGCAAACATGTAATAAAAAATTTTAATCGATTACTATAACATCCTAATTCAACAATTGCAAAACCTATTTGTTCATGGCTTCCCTTATTCCCTAGACAAAGTAAACTACTCTTGCATAATGTAAACTAAACTAATGACAAATGATAAAGTAAACATGATAACTAACTAATAATGGAAATGGCAAAGGAAATAACAAAACAATACAAGAAATAGAATTACCACAACAAAGGAAATGAACTTGGCAATGAAGAACAAGATAGAACAAATTGAAATGACTTGTAAATGAACTTGTAATATAAATTGAAATGCTTAAAGAAATGTTTGTAACAACTAAAGGAATGCTTAAAGGAAATCTAATCTAAACTACATTTTATTCTGAAAACTAAGACTAACGCGTATGGAAAAGTGTATCGAATTATGTGGATACAACACCCTTTATATAGGACTAAGGGGAGTAACAGAGATAAGGTAAAAGGGGCTAACCCCGATCGGGGATCCCACGCCCCGATTGGGGTCGTGATGTTTTAAGATTTTTTTCTTAAATCCGTCTTTAATTGCATAAGAAATCCAATGTGAGCTATTAACCCATCTTCAATTCTCCGGTTAATTACACAATGAGCATCCTAAGAGCATCCTAAACTTGGCATTATCCACATGATCTTGGACTTCTCTTTTGGGCTTTATTTTGTGTGATCATTTTGCATATCAACCCAAGCTTCATACTTCTTACTCGGGCTTGGAAATTACCAAAATACCCTTCCGAGGTCATGCTTAGTCTTTTTAGCCTCGTGAACTCATGTGCTTTCTACTTTGACGGGAAAAAGCAAACAAAAGCTTAATTTCCTACAAAACACAATGAAAACAAGGAAACACAACTAGAACACGGAATTAGCTCAGTAAATCACTAACATTAGTGCAAATGACATGTTAGATAGAGCTAAAATAGGGGGTTAAAATGTATATAGAAGGGACCTATCACCACCTTTTCGTATTTCTTATGCTTATCGATTCTTAGGGAGCTAAAAAATTCACAAGTAAGTCAGGCATAAGTTTTTTCATGGATGTCATACATTTGCGTCATCCCGACTCCCTCAAAAAGGTCTAATGTGTCAACCCTAAATCCCACATCGATTGGCGATTAATAAAGTTAGTAGGGTGAAGGGGATGCTTTTTAAAAAGGTCGAATTTACCTTTCATTATAACGGATGAAAACTGGAGCCCTGGAAAATCCAGATTGGGACTCATATTAGAAGTCGCCGCCACCATCAATTCCGCTTGTTGAAGCGCCAAATCACCCTTACGGATCCTTTTCTTTAGTGTCATTGTTTATGGGATGAGAGGGTTAGTGAAAGGGAGGGTTTGGGTTGATGTTTGTTGGGATTCAATGGAGTTCTGAGAGAGAAAGGAGGAGATTAGAGGGAGAAAGAGTCGAAATTTTATGAGGAATTGTGTGTTGTTTTCGTGCTTAATTAACGAGCAGAGAACTCCCAGCCGGCATATGGACCGGCTGCGGCCTACCGGCTCACACCCCCCTCCCACGTCATTTTATTTCCTTTTCTTCAAAGCATGCTTTTCCATTCGGTGGACCGGCCTGCCGGCTGGGAACTTCGTCCTCATATTTTCAACAGTTTAATCAATTTTGATCAGGGACTTCCCGGCTGGCTAGGAGCCCCCTTACACTTTGTTTCCTTTGTTTTCATAATTAATCATTAGAAACTTCCCAGTCTGTACATGTGTAGGCTGCCTGCCCACAGGCTGGGAGTACATTACCTCTTGTGTTCTTCATTTCCCTTCAATTTTAAAAACCAATCCTCCAAAACTCCAACCGCAACTCCAAGTGATGATAAGCCCGAGTAATCCATGCAACTACCATGAACCTACACGAATATGAATGCAATATTTATAAAAAAATGGTGGTTCTTGAGGAACTCATTCTGATTCCTCCTCGGGGAGGGGGTCCCCGAGGTAGAGCACTTCAACCATTCCTAGCTCATCTCCTTTGAAATATCGCTTCACCCTTTGGCCATTGACTTTGAAGCTACCACCATCTCCATAGCTCAAATGCGCCATAAGGGGAAATATGTGTCACTTTGAATGGTCCCGACCACCTTGATCGATGCTTGCCCGGGAACACTTTCACTCTTGAATTGAAAAGGAGAACAAAGTCTCCCACACCGACATCCTTCTTGACAATCTCGGCGTCATGCCATTTCTTAGTTTGGTCTTTGTAAATTTTCAAGCTTTCATAGGCCTCCAATCTCAATTCTTCCAACTCATTCATTTGAAGTAACCTAATTTCACCGGCCGCATCAAAATCAAAGTTCATCTCCTTTAGAGCCCACCAAGCCTTGTGCTCCAATTCGACGGGCAAATGACAAGCTTTTCCGTAGACATGCTTGTAGGGCGTAGTTCCTAAAGGTGTTTTGAATGCTGTTCGAATAGCACACAAGACATCCGATAATTTTTGTGATCAATCCTTCCTACTCTTGTTCGTCACCTTTTCAAGAATTGCTTTGATTTAACGATTAGACACTTCCACTTTCCCACTCGTTTGGGGGTGGTAGGCAAGGGCAGTCTTGTGTCATACTCCGTGGTTCTCCAACAAGGTCTTGAATGTGCTTTTGCAAAAATGAGAGCCACCATCACTTATCACTACTCGTGGGGTTCCAAACCGAGGAAAGATTGTGCCTTTGAACAATTTCATCACAACCTTGGAATCGTTAGTTGGTGATGCAACCGCCTCAATCCACTTTGAAAAATAGTTAACGGCCACCAAGATGTATTCATTTCCGCAAGAGTTTGGAAATGGGCCAATGAAGTCTATACCCCTAACAATAAAAAAGCTCAATCTCAAGGGTGTTGTTGAGGGGCATCTCATTCCTTTGTCCAATGTTTCCGGTTTGTTGACAAGCATCACAAGACTGTACCAAATAGTCGATGTCTTTAAACACTGAGGGCCAATAAAACCCACCTTGAAGGACCTTGGCAATGGTTCTTGAGGTGGCCAAGTGTCCTCCATAGGCCGAATTATGCACTCTATCCACAATTTCCATGCCCTCTTTCCTAGATACACATATTCGGAACATCCCATTCCCACACTTCCGGAATAAGTGAGGATCTTTCCAAAAATACCTCTTTGCATCATGCCTCAACTTCCTCCTTTTCCTAGCTTCCATTTCATTGGGAAAGAAACCACTAACCACATAATTTGCCAAGTCCGCAAACCATGGCACCTTCACTCTCACCCCCATCAATGCATCTTGCCTTAACCATTCATCAATCGGACCACTCTTATAAACTATTCCATGGTCTTCCATCGTAAGCTTTAACAAATAATCGGCCACCACATTTTCAGCCTTGACTTTGTCTCTTATCTCTAGGTCGAATTTTTGAAGAAATAGAACCCATCTCAAAAGTCTAGGCTTTGCATACTTCTTGATCATCAATTGTCTCAAGGCGGTGTGGTCGGTGTAAACCACCACCTTGGATCCACAAGGTAAACTTCTCAATAGAATGAACTATGGCTAGCATCTCTTTCTCCTTAGTTGAGTAGTTTCATTGAGCTTCGTCTAAGGTCTTGCTCGAATAGTAGATGACATGTTGTTTCTTGTCAACTACTTATCCAAGAACCGCTCCCACGGCGAAATCCCAAGCATCAGACATAACTTCAAAGGGAATACTCCAATCTAGAGCCCGGATAATTGGAGCCGTAGTGAGAGCAAGCTTCAACCTATCAAAAGACTCAAGGTAAACGTCATCAAATACAAAAGGGACGTCTTTGAAAAGGAGTGAAGTCAATGGTTTTGCTTTCTTTGAAAAATATTTTATGAACCGCCTATAAAAGTCGGCATGTCCTAAAAACCTCTTCACCCCTTTCACATTTGTAGGAGGTGACAACTTTTCTATGACTGAAACTTTAGCACCATCGACTTCAATCCCCCTCTTGGAGACAATGTGGCCAAGCACAACTTCTTCTTCCACCATGAAGTGGCACTTTTCCCAATTGAGGACTAAGTTGTGCTCCTCACATCGTCTCAAGACATTAGAAAGATTTACCAATACATGATTAAATGAGTCTCCATGGACACTAAAGTCATCCATGAAGACCTTCATGCACTTTTCAAGAAAATCCACAAAGATAGCCATCACGTACCTTTGAAAGGTGTCAGGTGCATTAAACAACCCGAAAGGCATCCTACGGTAAGCATAAACACCATTGGGACACGTGAAAGTTATTTTTTCTTGGTCTTCCGGATGTATTGGCACTTGAAAGAACCCGGAATATCCATCTAAAAAATAATAATATGCGTGTCCTGACAACCTTTCAAGCATTTGATCGATAAAAGGGATGGGGAAATGTCTTTAAGGGTCGCGGAGTTCAATTTTCAGTAATCTATACACATACGCCACCCGGTAACCGGGCGTGTAGGCACACAAGTTCCGTGTGGTTGCTCCACCATGGTCACTCCACCCTTTTTGGGAACCGCATGGACAAGGTTCACCCATTTACTATCGGTTATTTCATAGATGATACCCACCTCAAGTACTTTCAAGACCTCATTCTTGACTACCTCGGCCATTTTGGGGTTCAACCTACGTTGGCCCTCAACCGATGGTCGGCTCCCCTCTTCAAGGTTTATGCGGTGCATTAACAAATTCGGAGTCAATCCTTTGATATCATCAATGCTATATCCTAAATAGGCCTTGTGAGTTTTAAGAACCTTTAAGAGTTTTTGTTCTTGGTCCTCACTAAGATTAGCATTAATAATCACCGGATAAGTCTCTCCCTCACCTAAAAAGGCATACTTAAGTGAGGCGGGAAGGGTTTTGAGTGGTACCTTTTGAGGGAGCAATCCCTCCACTTTCTTCAAGAGCTCATCATCTATCTCATGGTCTTCCTCCATTTCTTCATCATGAAGGGAGATTTGGAAGGCTTCTTCTATCTCCGACTCTTCTCGAGCCACCTCTTCAATCACTTCATCAATCACTTCAATTGTACATGCTTGGTCAGCTTTGGGTCCTTTCACAAGATTTGGAAGATTAAATTCAACTTTATCTCCTTCTATCCGGAAGGTTAGCCGCCCATCTCTCACATCAATTAGCACTCCTCCGATAGCCAAGAATGGTCTACCTAGGATGATGGGGTATGCTATCCTCCGGGATGTCAAGGACTACAAAGTTGGCCGGGATTAAATACTTTCCAACTTTGACGGGTATGTCCTCAAGTACCCCCAAAGAGCGCTTGACGGACCTATCCACCAATTGGAGAGTCATAGTAGTAGGGGAAAGATTGTGAATACCAATTTTCTTTGCAACTTTTAGAGGAAGAACACTCACACTTGCTCCAAATCACATAGAGCCCTTGATATTGGGACACCACCAACCACACACGGAATTGAAAAGCTCCTCGGGTCACCAAGTTTATGTGGCATCTTGTTGAGAAGAAGAGCACTACACTCTTCTTCCATTGCCACAATTTGTTGGTCACCCAAGGTTCTTTTCTTAATCAAGATGTCCTTTAAAAATTTGGTGTATGTTGGCATGTTCAATATTACTTCGGTGAAGGGTAGAGTTACTTCAAGTTTTTCTAACATTTCGCAAAATTTGGTATACTTGAAGTTTTCTCTATACCTCAAAGCTCTAGTGGGATAAAGGATGTTAGTGACAAGTTTAGAATTAGGGGATACCTTGGATGAAGTTGCTTTGCTTGTTACCTTACTAGAAGGTTGTACGAGGGCTTCCTCTCTAGCTTCTTCACCAACCTTCCTTTCGTAAGGAAGGTCTTCAACCAATATATCCTCATGAACTTCTTGAGGAGCCTTTCCCTTGGATCCTTCACTTGTAGTCTTCCCCTTTTTGGCTTCACTTACCCTTGCCGATGGAGTCATAGGTGGGCTTTTCCCACCACCGTTCATTACCAACCGCTTTCTTTTGGGATCTGCATCCACTTAAATTTCAAGGTCCTTGTATGGGTCTTCAAGCTTAATCCCACTCCTTAAGACTATCGCATGTGCTTGCTAATTTGCGAAAGTGTATTTTGAGCTTTGGCCTTGGGCTAGGAAACCACACGGCGGCCTTTGAGGGTTAGCAAGAGCATGAGATGCCAACCGAGCTTCCATGTCTTTCTTGAAGTTTGTCATGTCTTGGTGTTGAGATATTTGCATATTCTTCACCACTTTTATCAATTCACCAAATTGGGATTCCATGGATGGCTTTTGATGTGGTTGGTTACTTAGGAGTAAAGGGAATCTATAATCATTTCTAATGTTGGGACCTTGATTGTTGTTGTTGTTGTTGTTGTGTCCCCCTTGGTAGTTCCCCTTAGGACCTTGATTGTTGAAGTTGGATCCTAGCCCTTACTCTTGAAAACCTTGAACAAACCCTTGGCCAAACCCTTGGTTAGCTTGGTTACTTTGATTCCCTTGATATAAACCTTGGTTGTTTTGGTTACCCCCAAAATCTCGGTATCCTTGAGATTGGTTCCCAAAATTTTGGTGTTGGTTGTTGCTTGGCCATTGCTTTTGACTTCCGAATTGTTTCTTTGGTTTGGGTATCCACCTCTAGGTTAAGAAAACCCGGGTGGGTTGTTGTTGGGAAATTGTGGTTGGAGGTCTTGTAGCTAAAGTTTGGGTGGTTCTTCAAACCCGGATGATAGAAAGTGGTGTTTGGGTTGTAGACATTTGGGTTGTTGTAGGGAGGTCGTGGTGGCCTCACATTGTTGTTGTAGCTTTAAAAGGCATTAATATCTTGAATATTGTCTTCATACCCCCCATTATAGTTGTTATTGGCACACACATCGAAAGTGTGACTATTTCCCCCACATAGCTCACAAGAATAATTTGGGATTACCTCCTCCATGGGTGAACCATGGGAGGCACTAGCTTGATGTACTTGACTTCTTTCCATTTGATTAATTTTCTTGGTGAGAAGACCAAGCTTGACATTGGTCTCGGCATTTGAACTAGAAGAGTTCTCTTTGGGGTACCGGCTATTCCTTCTTAGCATATTGCCCCTTGAACCATAGTTGGACTCCGAGCCTACCATCTTTTTTATGAGATCCATGCCCTCATCATCACCCAAATGGTCGTCTCCCTCCCGCGGAGGCATTCACCATTTATTTGGTTCTTGGTAGCAAAGTTTGAAAGAAGGTTTGGGTAATGTACCTGTAGATACCCAGTATCTGCACCTCCCAAAAGCCACCCGATGATGATCGGACTGTAACGTGTTTTTGATATGCGTGCGTGGATTGGCTATACATGAGATGGTTTAATGCACTACTCGGATATAAAAAATGATTTCAAAAGTTTTCTAACTTCATTTGCATTAAAATAACACTATTTAGAGTTAAAACCGTCTTCGGACCGAAAACCGACTCAGAAACCCGCAACTCGAGTCAACCTGAGTCAACCCGAGTCAAACCAAATCCCGAATGTCAAAAATAATTCCATGAATGTCTTTATCATGTCATTTCCATTAAAATGACCCTATTTAGAGTCTAAACCGACACCGGGCCAAAAACCGACTCGAAATTCAAATCCCGACTCACGCGGGTCAAACCCGAGTGAAAGACACAAAATACCTACCCCAAATATCACCCAAGAGGAAGCTTACACGGCTAAGCAACCATCAAAGACCACAAATCATAACCAACAAAACATTGGTTGGAACAAATGCAAAATCCAAATTTGCGAAAGGGACAACACACCCCATTGTATCACGAGGTAGCTCGCGCCTCAATGGGGTGTCTCCTTAGCCTCCAAGAAAAATCGACCGACCTACCATCCCACATTTCTCTATAAATACCCACCATCACACACCACAATACTCACGCGAGCGTCCGCCCCTTCACCTCTCCCTTAAACTTCTAAACTCGACTTCCTAAGTCACAAAATCGACACGTGTTTACGACCTACCGATCGTAAACACAAGCCTTACACATTCTGTTTGGTACCGTCGGCGTGCATTCAACCGGCCCATTCGATCAACTCAATATTAACCAACATGTTTTAATTAATATATTTTCAAAACAAAATCCTTTTTTAAGGCACTCTTTTTAAACTTCTTTGATCGCGAGTAGTCACAACGAGAAAACCGTCTCTAAAGTCGTCTACCACGCAAACATCAAAATACGTAAGTTTGAGGGTGTAAACAACTCACTTTATTTCATGTCTTTACTGTTTTTATGAGTCTATGAGCATGAACAATGCATAACACGATTCAAATATAGGTTAGACGAGCCAAAACCAAGTTTTGGCCTGAGACAGAAGCTCCTTGCTATGCAGGGTTGCTCGCGCCTCTTATGGGTGTCCAAATCAGACTCATTCGTGTTTGTTCTCGTCTTTCCTCTTTATTTCATTTCTTATTTGTAATCGGTTTTTACCGTTTCAAATGTCTCAATTCATTTTAATGACAAACATTTTAACCATAAATCATAATCACCCTTGGTTCCGTATACCATGACGGTTAAATCCGTGACTCGGTGATATTAATTGGTTAATTACATTTTAAAGGAATTTCTATTCTTTTATTTACCATTTTAATTCATTTTTATGATAAACATATTTTGACCATTATAAAAAACATCCTTGGTTCTTTATACCATGACGATTTATTCCATGACTCGATGATATTATTGGTTAATTACATTTTAATGGCTATTTTAACCCCCTTTTATTTTATTTACCATTTTTCTCATTTGTTTAAATTTGTAAATATATTAGTCATAATTCATAATCATCCTTAGTTCTTTATACTGAAGGAAAAGTAGATCTATATACTTACATATTCATATATGTCTTAAATTAATTTGTCATAAAATTAAAGATGGATTTTATGCATGTAAACTTTAATAAAAGAAGATAAGAAAACATTTTCTCACCATAATAATTTCGGTCATATTGGGCACCAACAAGATCTCCTTCTTGTTAGTTCTTGAGCTTTCCATTAATGGATGAACATACATGACCTCAAAATAGAAGCCCTCCAATTAGTTGCACCCAAAACTACCCCTTAATCCCACAAACTAACATGTACTAGATGTTTATATTGTGGTTTACCTTAAAATCTATTACTAATACTCATATACTACTTTTAGTATTATTAGTGTTTGATTTAAACAAATTGGATTCACAAAAATGAATTTTGTGAAGAACAAGAGAGAGAAGGGAGGTTTTTCATAAAAAGTAAGAATGAAAAATTTGAGAAAATTTTCTCTAATTTTCTCTATATTGAAAACCGGTTGGGAGGAGCTTAGGGTAGTCAAATTTTTCTTCCCAATATGCTTTTTATCTTCACAAGAAAAGCTAGCTAGTAGTAGGTGTCATCATGATGTTTATTTTATTATTTAAATAACAAAAACCATCAAAACCCACTCACTACATATAAAAACGGTTTTCCTTGTAATATTGAGTCCATTTTATTTTTTGTCAATTGTACAATTGTATGTCATGTGACATGTGACATGTCTTATGTCTTGTTTTAATTTAAAATGCATATTTAACAAATTAAATATCATTTATAAATTAAATAAATCATATTTAACAAATTGACTAGTAATATAAAATTACTTTCTCATAAAATGGTCATTTAATTACTAGTTAGTATAATTCACAATATCTTGTAATTATAACTAACTTATCATTCTCATCTCGCGTGTTTCGCAAACACCGATTAATTTTAGTAATATAACTTCTTAAATTACAAATGAAATCTCATTTAATCACATTATAATAAGATGTCATTATTCTCTCTCTTATAATAATTTGTTCAATTTTAAGGAATTAATTAATCAGACGGTATACAATTAATTAACCTTTTCAATTAAGGGAATCGTCCTTTAGGTGTGACCTCAAGGGATCAACTGATCACCACCGTCGCACGACAGTACTGTCAAACTCTAGCCAGCCAATCATTACCGATATGTGTGGACCGGTTGACTATATATATGTAATGTATCATCCCTTTTGTATTCTTGGCATGAGATTTAATAATAATATTTAAATCATGTGATCGCACTATTGTTGAGGACACATTTCCCAACAATCTCCCACTTGTCCTCGACAAGTGTGCGTCACCAATTCTCTTGTCCTATTACTATCTCCCACTCAATGCAAGGTGTCTTTCGGGTCGTACTTGCAAGTGATCATATCGAGAGTGGTTTCCTCGATCTGGAGAATAACTGCTTGACCGGAATTTATCCACCATAGATACATTCCGAGCGTGGCCACGTATTTCCGTTCATTACTCCTCGAGTGGCCCTGAGATATTGTTTTAACCCTGACAAGGGGGTGGACAATTCCTATCGCACTTATTCCCTTCGACTAGCCACAACCATCATAACCCAAAATATGCCCATTTGACCCCATTTACGAAGGTCGTAGTAACACAAATCAAAGTTAATCTGAAACTGTGCCATCTTAGCTGAACAGTCTTTAGTCAAAGAATCGACTCATTAGAATACTATAGTAGCTCTCGCCACGACCAGGCTTTATAAATTTGCCAGAACTCTATAAGCGGTCACTGCCCGACAAAGTGTTCCTAACAGTCTGCCTATGTGATTGACTAGTCATCTCACATGACTCTATGGCACTTGAACTTGCCATCAATCGCATCACACTCTAGTCACTTCGAGACGTCACCTCATACAAGTGACTATGGGCGAATACAATGCTAATCCGTGTTCACTTTAACGGGGTTCAATTGTCTTTACAACCCGTTTGGATGTAACAATGTATAATAAAAGAGTTTTAAAGTAAAACTCGAACGACAAATGCGATTATCACATATGAATAGTCAATGCCTGATTACTATTTCATGTTCTATAATCTAATTTGATCTTGTATGTAGTTGTTCATTTCAATTCAATTGAAATGACATGACTCATCATGTTTAGCCTATGAGAAGGCTTTGGTTAGTAGGTTTTATCAACTTCTTGTACCTCACTCAACCTCACTACATACCCGTTTTCCTTTGTAATGTATACATTTGCATTACAAAACTTTCTGAGTACGTGTCGAGATCCAATCAAGACATAAGCCCTCTAGCCTAAGAATAGCTCCCACTGTTTTCACGATTAATGCGGGACTCATCCTTCTTGCACATCTCATGATCGCAAGTGTACTCAATTTCCGTTATAAATATCTCTCATTGTTCTTTATTGCCTAGAACGATTCTAGAAAATCTACTTCTTAATTAACATTGCCACAATGGTATCTTAACCATCCTAATGTGTTTTGATCATGGTTTTGTCGGAAACCATGCGCAATCTCAATTGTCAATTGTCACTTGTGTAACACCCTTACACAATATTGCATCATAAACACTTTGCATCATAGCCTTAATGCTTCTGCAAGCACTTAAGGGTAATCTTTATGGCTTACTTGGTAAAGATTACTTAAATTTCGATTTGAACCAATATATCATACTCAAAGTATAAGAAGTGTTATACATCATTTCTTTTTAATTGATTCGGCAGCGGAAGCAAATGAAATCAATCAAATATGTTCAATTTAATTGAACTAGTCATGAATCTTATCAACATAAGACTTCTTACTGACGCTAATATCATGTGGATTTATCTTCATAAATCCGGATATTCAAGATGTATTATAATACTCCAAAAGTCTTAAATCATTCTCAATGATCAATATGTCATCCACATATCGGGCTAATTAAAAATTCCGTAACTCCCACTAAACTCCATGTATAAACACAACTTCTCGACTTATCGAAAAATGTTTTATCACATGATCAAAATGTTGATTCCAACTCATTGATGTCCTACTTAAGATCCTCTCTTAAGTTTCACATTATCTTAGGATTGCAAGAATCTATAAAACTTATGACATGTATTGAATACATTCCTTCTATTGAAGAAGTGGGTTTTAGATTCACTTGCTGTATGCATATCCTCATAATGAAACACAATCCCTAAGAAGATCCAAATAGACTTAATCATTTCAATTAGTGCAAAACCCTTTGCAACCAATCTTGCTTTGAAATATCTCTTTATTAGTGCAAAACCCTTTGTCCCTAATCAAGCCCTTTTATTTCGGATTTTCATGGCTTTAAGCCATGTATTGAGTTGTGACTTAACCACTCTTATGTAAGTCATATGTTCATTACTTTCTAGAAGTAATCAACTTGAATCAAACAATTTCTTTTGTAAGTTATAAGCTCTTTACCTTCTTAAAAGTAGCATGAATTCATCATTTTTAACAAGTGACGAATTTAACCTCCTAGGTTTTGAAGAAACAATGTATAATGTCTTACACAAAACGTCTCATGTAGCCAAGAAAGACCAGTTTCTTGCGACATAACATTCTCTGTGGCATTCTTTGTGGCTCTTAAATAATTTCTCCCACTCTGTCTTCTAAAAATAAACTTGTATTTTAGAAAGACAGCTTCACGAGCCGCAAACCCGTCGTACTCGTGATAATTGAAGAGGGAAAAATGAGCATTTGTTTCTTGTGAAAACTTACAAACATGGTACCCTTACCATTTCATATCTCATATGATTCGATTTAGTGGAAAAATAATTTAGACAAAATGATAAAATCTCCAAAAGGATCAAGTAACTCAAAGTAACTTGATCGAAGTCCAAACCTTGTCGAATAGCGTTTGAATTCTTATCCAATCACACATTATTTCATAATGCGTGGTAAGAGAGATTAACTTGTGATATTAGATCACATTTCCATTGGCTTATATCAAAGTCTTCACTTTGATAATTTCCATCACGACTAAATCGTGATTTCTTTAACTCTTTAAACTTCTTTAAAGATTTTTCTATTTACCTTATTAAGTTTCACATTAGGGTCAACTTAAATCGTTGGTAAAAGAGAATGATCAACCTATTATGGATCAATGATTTATAACCTCGATCTCCTTTTCAACCAAAAGGCACGAGATATCTTGCTTTGAATACAAGATACACATATACCATTAACAATCTAATGGTTTTAAGAGTACTCGTTAACTCTTTGCGTTCATCATTCCAAAATTTTAAGGTTTAATCTTGGGTTACCAATTTGAGTCTTGCATCATCTTCATGATATATCATTCTAGTTTGGTTTAGAATATAATCACCTTGATAAAGGGCTAGCCATACATCAAATCGTGGTGTATAGGGTCACAAAAGCGAAACCTCTTTTGTATCTTAACAAGTTTGTATTCTTATTTAGAGTTTATGTACTTAATAGTCACAATTAAGTACAACTCCAAACCCAAAAACTAGATTTAGTACCAAATGACTCTATCTCTTGACATTATTGTTGCTAGTCGTCATATTCTAATCATCCTATGTATCAAGTACAATGATGAAAACCTCCATGGGTTTCTAATATTGACGAAGTAGTACTAGCAAAATTTTATGTTTAATCAAATAAACAATTAAAGAAGAAGGTTCAATTAGATGTCCCACAACTAACTTGTTGATACTTCAATAATTTGGGGTAGTTTCCTTTCTCGTGTCCAACATTTAAGACAATGGAAACTTATCGGTCGGGATTGATAGGTTTAGTATCGTCATTCTCAACAACTTTACCTTTAACATTACCTTGTATCAATTCCATTATAATCTTTACTTCTTGAACCTCGTCCTCATCTTAACGGTTTAAGAGAATGCTCCCACTCATTTCAATGAGTCTTTGCTTTGAGAAGCAAAATTGAATTCATGAAGATTACTCTTCATATGTTCGTTTTAGTCTTAAAACTTTCATTGAAAGTGGTTGCGTTATTTTGGTCAATTACGAATTCTGACAAATCTAATTACCAAAACAATTTATCGCTTCAAGGTACTTAATTCAATTAAGTATATGAATAACAATCCATTGTAAGTAGATGTGTTAGTCTAGAATCAAAAACCTGTTTGATAATGAATAACTTTAATCTATACTCTTTTACAAGAGATCCTTAACAATGGTTCGTTTGAGGTTTTAGAAGCAAATTCAAATTTTTCTTTAGTTACGATGTTTTAATGGAAATATGTATCAAAATCGAAATGATATCGTATATGAATTGTGGTAAAGAAATAGAACAATAAAAAAAACGGAATAGTGGAAAACTTAACATTTATCGTTTTATTAATACTTGAAAAACAAGTATAGCATTTACATAGTGACCTCTACCCAACTATGATAAATGATTCCAAGACCCAAATTCATATTGACTTAGGCACGGTGGGGCCGATACATCCTTTATCAATATAACTCGGTGGATTAACGTTTAATCGATTCTACCTTTAGAACTCTTGGTCGATAATATTACATTAACATTTATCTTTAGCCCAAAACACATCCGACAAGGGCACGGTGGGGCCGATACATCCCTTATCAAAAACTTTTGTTGAGTTCAATCCAGATTTCGAATAAATGTGTCCATGATCCAAACCCACATTAACTTGGGCACGGTGTGGCCGATACATCCCTTATCAACATGAATTCGGTGGATAGACATTTATCACCCACTTCCCCTACGTAACAAGGTTTGTACCCCGGTGGGGCCGAGCGCACTCCCTCGCGAAATAGGTTTTCATAGTTTCTACTATTTGGTAAGGCTATGTCTCAATTAATTGTTTTAGCGAGAGGTCATGTCAATTTATTATCTATCACGTTTTAAGTGAACTAAAGCGGTGAAATACGATAATTCTAATTGTCGCGGTCGATAAACTCGATAAAAGAAGATGCATGTTATAGTTATGGCGATTTAGCGATGCATGCGACATAAAATAAAATGCAAGCATAAAATAAATAAATCCTAGTATGGCCTTTCCTAAAATAGAAAAACTATTTAACTATTACATATTCGGAAACCAACTCCATTGGTCCCTTGAACTTCGGTTGTGGCACGCATCTCGAGGTAACACCGTCTTTATGTATCGCCATCTTGAAGAAATCCGTCTTTGGGAACTCCGAGATGAAATTAAATTACATAATAAATTACATAATTTCCTATTATACATTTGTAACTAAAATAAAATAAATCTATTAAATTACAAAACGGTGATACGAGATCACAATAAAATTACAACCGAATCGATATTCCCATACATATCGGGAAATACCAATTAAAATCTAAGGCCATACTAAGTAAAATTACATAATTCAAAAATTACATAAAATAAAATTATGACAATCATAAAGAAAATGCAGCATTATAATATGTATGAACATGCCCAATTTTATGCTAAATCGCCTTTAATTAGCCAATATCGTATATTACTCGGTTTTTACGGATTTGCGTGATTTCAACATTTTACAATCACAAAAATTACATAAATTCATATTTATGCATAAGTTAATTACCCTAACCTCTTAGGATTCAAAATTTAGTCTTCACTAATTATTTGACCATAATTAACTCATATTTATAAAATTGTTCATTAATGGACCAAAAATTACAAAAATAAGCTATAAACTTCAAATAAATCACAAAATTTCAAATAAATTCAAAATTTGAAATTTAAACTCATGAACTTTCTGGAAAAATACCATGACACTCATAATGTTCAAAACCTTAGGTCAAAAATTTCGAAATTTTTCCGGAAAAACAATGTTGCGGTTTATCGGTTTTAATAAAATAATCATAAAAACATGGGAAAAATTATATTCATTAACTTTTCAATTTTAGATCTGAAAAAGATAATAAAATGAAACATATAACGTTTTTACTTAGTCATAGATTATGTTTTATTAATTTTTCACTAATAATGTCACTATTTATGCTATTTTTCTTCAAAAATCCATAAATCATGCAAAAAGACTTCATTATAGCCCATTATTTTACACACATCTTGTAAAATTGCATGTGACAACATACTAAATTGCTATGACCAGATTCGAAATTTATCTCATATTAACATATTTTTCACCTAAATTCGAATTTAATAATGAAAAATCCATTTCTCGAGCATAACAAGTCCAAAAATTATGAAAATTTTCAGGTTATCTCAAAATAATATATGTGACAACATATCCAAAAAGCACTAGAAAATTCGAAGTATAGCTAATTTTAGACCGAAAATGACATTTTTACTCATAAAATCACATTTAAATGCCATTATTGTATAATATGA
This sequence comes from Silene latifolia, assembly GCF_048544455.1. Lineage (NCBI taxonomy): Eukaryota > Viridiplantae > Streptophyta > Magnoliopsida > Caryophyllales > Caryophyllaceae > Silene > Silene latifolia. The sequence goes on along the minus strand of NC_133528.1, from coordinate 47,611,361 downwards.
ACAATAAAAATCCGTAAATATAACCAAAATATCCTAAAACATTTTAGGACCAGAAATTTTAACATGCATGAATTAATTTCGTGATATCTCATAATAACACAAATTTTACAAGTTTTATATGTTAATCTTTATAACTCGGAAAAACTTTTAACCGATTTGCATGCAAACAACCATGGCTCTTGATACCGATTGAAGGAAAAGTAGATCTATATACTTAACATATTCATATATGTCTTAAATTAATTTGTCATAAAATTAAAGATGGATTTTATGCATGCAAACTTTAATAAAAGAAGATAAGAAAACATCTTCTCACCATAATAATTTCGGTCATATTGGGCACCAACAAGATCTCCTTCTTGTTAGTTCTTGAGCTTTCCATTAATGGATGAACATACATGACCTCAAAATAGAAGCCCTCCAATTAGTTGCACCCAAAACTATCCCTTAATCCCACAAACTAACATGTACTAGATGTTTATATTGTGGTTTACCTTAAAATCTATTACTAATACTCATATACTACTTTTAGTAATATTAGTGTTCTAAACAAATTAGATTCACAAAAATGAATTTTGTGAAGAACAAGAGAGAGAAGGGATGTTTTTCATAAAAAGTAAGAATGAAAAATTTGAGAAAATTTTCTCTAATTTTCTCTATATTGAAAACCGGTTGGGAGGAGCTTAGGGTAGTCAAATTTTTCTTCCCAATATGCTTTTTATCTTCACAAGAAAAGCTAGATAGTAGTACGTGTCATCATGATGTTTATTTTATTATTTAAATAACAAAAACCATCAAAACCCACTCACTACAAAACGGTTTTCCTTGTAATATTGAGTCCATTTTATTTTTTGTCAATTGTACAATTGTATGTCATGTGACATGTGACATGTCTTATGTCTTGTTAATTTAAAATGCATATTTAACAAATTAAATATCATTTATAAATTAAATAAATCATATTTAACAAATTGACTAGTAATATAAAATTACTTTCTCATAAAATGGTCATTTAATTACTAGTTAGTATAATTCACAATATCTTGTAATTATAACTAACTTATCATTCTCATCTCGCGTGTTTCGCAAACACCGATTAATTTTAGTAATATAACTTCTTAAATTACTAAATGAAATCTCATTTAATCACATTATAATAAGATGTCATTATTCTCTCTCTTATAATAATTTGTTCAATTTTAAGGAATTAATTAATCTGTATCGGTATACAATTAATTAACCTTTTCAATTAAGGGAATCGTCCATTAGGTGTGACCTCAAGGGATCAACTGATCACCACCGTCGCACGACAGTAATGTCAAACTCTAGCCAGCCAATCATTACCGATATGTGTGGACCAGTTGACTATATATATGTAATGTATCATCCCTTTTGTATTCTTGGCATGAGATTTAATAATGATATTTAAATCATGTGATCGCACTATTGTTGAGGACACATTTCCCAACATATACCATGTCGGTTTAATCCGAGTACGATGAGAAACTTGGCTAACTACAAAGAAATGAACTTAACATATTTAGTTCAAATCAAACATTTTACATTTCTATTTGTAAACTATGCTTTTCAAACATGCAAATCCGACAACGAATATTATACTAACATAATAGTAATTATTCCGAGTCATGCAAACAATACTTGCAAATTATTTAATCACAAATACGGTTTTAAACAACCTTTTCAAAAACCAGGAGACGCCCTCTTGGGTCGGCTCATGGCTCGCGCCCCAAGAGGCCGCCTGTTTGCATCTTTCAAAACCTGGGCAGAGCCCTTTTCCTCGCCAATAGGCTTGCGCCCCAACGGGGCTGCCTGGCACTGTTATTCCTCGTTTTTAGCACTTGTCTAGGACGATTCCGATTACGGTTAATCCGAATACGTGATGGATCAGATTGACAAGTTTATGTTTTTACACTTTGTCATTTGACACACTTCTTTTTCAAATAAATGGATCGTGTTAAGCATCATAACCCGAATTTGGTAAATGGATGTTTAATTTCCATTTTCACATGCAAATCAATCTAAATCCAACTTTGACACCAATTTCTTGATACATGCATAAACAACAGACTTAGGAAATATTCACATGTTAGGTTAAGACTTTTGGATGTGCATTCATGCATTTACACCGTTTTATCAACTCTTGCACTTAAACAACCACGATCGATCGGTAGAGGCCGCTGACGCGGGCGAGATTGGGTGTCCGATTAAAGGGATTCCCAATACGTACCCTCACCCCTTACTTATACCCTTTGGATAGTGGATGACGTTATCCAGAGCGTACGAGAGTCATTTTACGCATAGAATGCTAAAAGGAGGACGAGTCCTTATCTTTAGTACCTATGTCAAACACCGCTTTTTGCCTTGGTTGACCTAGGTATAAAGTGGATTCGAACGGGTTCCAAGCATCCCACAAATGCTTGGTGGCGACTCCGAACATCTCTAATCGTTTCGAGACCTTTACCGAGACGAAATCGACCGATCTAAAACGATCCGGTCGAAAGCATTTCAACGCCACCGAGCGTGGCTTTCTAGACCGCTGCATGTCCACAGATTGGCTTGGCGTGCAGGTGGCCCGTGACTACGGACCGGTAGGCGGCCTAAATCCGCAGACCGAGACATGGCCCATGTCCACAGTTTGGCGACTCCGCTGGGGATAACTAGGACACTTATGTCGTTGTGATCCTTAGAGGTGAAACTCGAACGAGGTCGTGGTGGAAGTGCATTAATTGATATTACGGTCATAAGTCATGTTCCTTGTCCGGGCCCACAACCTAACCTTTATCGACCAATTGGCTCGTCCCGTCGGCGTGAGTTTTCTCATCCCCGCGTTTCGAATCCCGATTGAGTCAAGCATACCGTTGACGTTACACATTTCTATTTCGTCAAAGAGCTTTCATCACCTTCGAGCACGAGGCTAGGGCACCCTCCTTACACATTTTGTTTGGATTGGTATCCCTCTCGCAAATTGGGGTTTGATTGCTTAGTGTGTAACCCACCCTTTTAAACCAAAACCCGTGTCAGCATTATGCATAATATAATGAAACTGTGAGTGCTTATGTGCTACTTGATCATATGTCCTTCCGTGTCATTTTCAAACTTTCAAAAACATCCTTTAGTGCCATTATAATGGCCATTTCAAACCTCGGTCTTTCGCCGACCGTTGCAAGCCTTTCTAGGCCGTCGTGATGACGATTTTCAAACTCGGTTTTTATAACCATTTCAACACGCCTTTCTAGGCCGTCGTAATGACGATTTTCAAACCCGGTTTTTAAAACAATTTCAACACGCCTTCGTAGGCCGTCATAATGACGACTTTCAAAAACGGTTTTCTATAACCGTTTCAAAACCACATTTTGCGCCGTTATAATGACCGTTTCAAACCTCGGTCTTTCGCCGACCGATGCATTTCAAACAACACGCCTTTCTAGGCCGTCGTAATGACGATTTTCAAACCCGGTTTTTTATAACCATTTCAACACGCCTTTCTAGGCCGTCGCAATGACGATTTTCGAACCCGGTTTTTATAACCGTTTCAAAACATCTTTTTATGCCGTTATAATGGCCATTTCAAACCTCGGTCTTTCGCTGACCGTTGCACGCCTTATTAGGCTGTCGTAATGAGAATTTTTCAAACCCGGTTTTTACAGCCGTTTCTAAGCACTTTTTATGCCGTTATAATGGTCATTTCAAAACACGGTTTTTATAACCATTTCAAATGAACCTTTTCATGCCGTTGTAATGACGATTTCAAACCTAGGTTTTCACGAACCATTTCAAAATACCCTTTACGTCGTCATAATGGCCATTTCAAATCTCGGTCCCTTACCGACCGTTGCATTCTCAAAGTGCCCTTTTATGCCGTCGTAATGACGAATTCTACCCTCGAATTTTCAAAATTCGAAATCAATTTTTAAACAAAAAAATTTTCAAACCGTCGTAATAACAATTTCAACCCGTGCAACTTTCCAAATTTCAAAATCTCGTTTTCGAAATCAAATTTGGCTTTTCTAAGCCGTCGTAATGACGATTTCAATTCTCACACTTTTCGATTTGCATACCGTCTTTTAAAAGTTAAACGGTTTTCTAACCCGTCGTAATGACGAATTTAATCCTCACGATTTCCAATTTCAAATCTTGAAAACGAATTTAACCATTTTCAAATTACATTCAAAATCAAATCATTTGAAAACGAATTTAACCGTTTTCAAATTCCAATTCAAAATCAAGTCATTTGAAAGCCAATTTAACCGCTTTCAAATTCCAATAAAAAATGAAATCATTTGAAAGCCAGTTTAGTCGTTTTCAAATTCCAATTAAAAATCAAATCATTTGAAAACGAATTTAACCGTTTTCAAATTCCATTCAAAATCAAATCATTTGAATACGAATTTAGCCGTTTTCAAATTCCAATTCAAATCAAATCATTTGAAGGCCAATTTAACCGCTTTCAAATTAAAATCAAAAATCAAGTCATTTGAAAACAAATTTAACCGTTTTCAAATTCCAATTCAAATCAAATCATTTGAAAACAAATTTAACCGCTTTCAAATTTCAGGTCCAATTTCAAATCTTTTGAAAACAAATTTAACCGTTTTCAAATTTCAAATTCAATTTCAAGTCTTTGAAAACAAATCTAACCGTTTTCAAATTTCAAATCCAACTTCAAATCATTGAAAACAAATCTAACCGTTTTCAAATTTCAAATTCAAATTTCAAATTCAAATTTCAAATCTTTGAAAACAAATTTAACTATTTTCAGATTTCAATCAAATTTCAAACCATTTGAAAACAAATTTAACCATTTTCAAATTTTCAACCCAATTTTAAATTCCTTGAAAACAAACTTAACCGTTTTCATGGCCATTGTGATAACGATTCCAAATTATTCGATTCTCGATTTTCTAATCCGTGATTCGGAATTTCAAAAACCGTCTTTGGAAACAACACTTTGTTTTCAGAGCCGCCGCAATTTCAACTCAAACTGTCTTTTGAAAACAAACCTAAGACAACCCTTTCAATTGGCCGACCTTTTAAAGATCCCTACTCTTCGAAAGCCGTCCATAAAACGACAAATGAACCTTTTTCAAAATTTCTATTTTCGAAAATTTCAATCCACCTTTCTGAATCAGCCTCGAGTCGATTAGAGTCCAGTCGATTTCAAGTCAAGTCGTCTAGATAACGTCGAATCTCCGCCGAAGTTAGTAACTACCTTCTGGTCTAGGTCGTGTCGCCTAATTGTCGAGACATCTCCAATGGCGTTAGCAGAGTCAAAACCTCTCGGGTATAAAACCCGTATTTCCCCTACATTACGGGTCAAAGGTCAAGTTTGTGTACATATCTTGTCCAACGGCGTTACGCCAGCAACAAACTTCCAAATCCTGTCAGAAGTCGTCTGTCTAGGCATCACTATGCCAAAGTTGACACTCGAGTCTAAATTCAAAGTCGTGCACCAAGAGTTCAAACACAAGAGGTCATTCACGATCTTTAATGAACTCATAACCTAGTCACACCGTCGTGTCTCCACAACAAAACTGCCTTTTGTGCATATGTGTCGTACTTGCCTTTGTTTGTGCAATACCTTGCAAAGACAAGTTATAACGCCTATCGTTATGTCAAATAGGAATCCCTTGGGTGCCATCAATCGCCAACCAGAAACTCAAGAAGCTGATCAACCTTCATCCGCCATGACTTCTGCTGAAACCAACAACATGGTCCTTCGACTCCTAGCTACCGTGGAAAACTTGAGCACTCGTCTCTACCAAGTTGAGGACAAAATGATAACCGAGAATTCTCCCTCTTCTGATATTGAGCAAAGGGTTAAGCTTCTTGAAAGCCGACTACTGGCCAACGACCAAACCAAAACCAGATGACCTCATAGGTCCTTCCCTGATCTGGGTATGCCTTATACCACAGCCTTGGAAACGCTAACCTCCCAAGGAAAACTCAAACCAATTGGTCCAACTCCGGACCCTTTACCAAGCAAGCGAGGTCGAAGATGGGACGGAAAACTGTTTTGTCAATATCACCGAGGTCGCGGACATGACACTTAAATGTGTCTCCCCCTAAAAGGTGCTATCCTTGATATGATTGAAAATGGCGAATTACCACAACCGCCCTCAACAAACAACAAAATCAACCCTCCAGAAAACCCTATTGAACACAGTCAGGAATCTTCCCTAGACTTCTCTCACCTCAACCCTCCTGACGATGAGGAAATTCATGCAATTGATGAGGATGGCATGCAAAGCGGTATAATGATGCTCTCTGTCTCCATCAACAACATATTCTCAAAGCTACAAGTGGCTATCAATGATTTGAACACTCGGGTAGCTAATTTGGAGAAGAGGTTTGGTAGTACAGAAAACGAGTCATCTGATGGTTCCCACATCCATGAACCCACAAACAAAGAACAAGAAATCGCCTCACCAAAATCCCTTTCAAAATATCAGGCAATTTCCTCAAAACTTCCCATGGACAACAACCAAATCCTGCTTTCGTTCAGGGTTACCAAAAACAAAACTCACAAAAACATCCCCAAAAACACAAATGTGGGAACCGTTGGAAAACATCAAAGGATATTCACAGATCTGGGAATAGTATATGGCACCGCTCTGGGGATACTTGCTTCAGAAGGAATGCTGCAACCTATTGGTCCAACTCTAGACAAACCTGAACACAAAAGAGGTCGTTCATGGAACGGAAAGGCCTATTGCCAATACCATCAAGGCAAGGGCCATGACACCGAAACCTGCTTCAAACTCAAGAACGCCATTCAAGATATGATTGAAGCTGGCAAATTACACCTCTCAGTCAAGGCAATCCTCCTGAATGTCTCAAATCAAACAGCAAGGTTGAGCGTTCTCAAAGGACATTCACTAGGCTCAACACAACCTATGCCGCAACTCTTCAAAAGCTCATGACTGAAGGGAAGCTCTAACCAATCGGGCCCACCCCAAACCCGTCTGAATGCAAGAAAAGCCGTTTTCTGGGACGACAATTCCTATTGCCAATATCATCAAGGGAATGGTCATGACACTGAAACGTGCTTCAAACTGAAACATGTTATTCAAAATATGATCGACAATCATGAACTGATAGCTTCATCCCTATGCCAACCAAGTGATGAAGACAACCCTAATGAATATCTCTTTCTGCAAGGAGATAAAAGCCTCATCGATTATTATCCTCATATCATCCCCAACAACGAGAGTGAAGTGCTCAAGTGGGTCAATGCTCAAAACCAGACATTCAAGCTGCCGGATGATGCGAAGGAGACCTTCAAGGAGGAAGATGATGATTAGGAGTCCGTATCTACGATTAAGTCTGAGTCCGAGTCTTAGGCTTTCTCATATCTATCCTAGCGTCTGTCCTTTTATTCCTAAGTGACAAACTGGGGGCTGTCCCCATGATTCACATGTATTCATCGAGTCTGTGCTAACATCTTATTTATCTAAATAAAGGCACGATTTCCAACTATCATATATTCTCCCCTTTACCATTTCCCGTTGACAATGAGAATTAATTTGAGAATTGATTTAAAACAAACAAAATGTTCCAATTCAATGTGAGTACACTCGAGTGACATTCCGTACCGAGTAAGCAGAGGACTCGAAACTCCGTGTCCATTTCTTTACCTATTCCATGTCTGGCAATAGAAATCTTTCATTAGCACCCGACTTAGAACGAGCTTCTATCAAAGGGAACCTACGACGAACCTAGATAACAAACCAGAACATCTCCTTGTTCATGATCAATGACGGAAGGCAAGCCCATTCCCCACAAAAACATCCCATCACCAAATACCAACCTCTCACCAAAAGGTACATCCCCGTCTGCACCTCTACCTTCTTCGAACTAAGGACGGCAAAAAACCAATATATCCAAAGCAAAGCCAAAGCGAAAGGCCAAAATCAAAGGCCCAATCCAATATCCATTCATACCAAGGCCAAAGCCAAAGCCAAAACAAAGGCAAAAATCAAAGCCAAAGCGAAAGCCAAGGCAAAAGCCAAAACAAAAACGAGATAGTGAAAATCAAATTCACTATTTTCACAAATTTCAAAGGACGGAAATTAAAACCGCCATTTTCAAATTTAAAAAAAAAATAGAGAAATTCAAATTCGCTATTTTCCCACAATTTCAACTGACGAAATTCAAAACCGTCACTTTTCAAAAAAATGAAATAACGAAATTCAAATTCGTTACTTTCCCACAATTTCACTTTTCAAACTTCGGACCAACAAGTCCGACACCAACATCCAAAGTCCAGGACCAACAAGTCCAAAGCCCAGGACGCATGAGTCCAACATATAAAGTCCAGGACCAACAAGTCCAAAGTCCAGGACCCATGAGTCCAACACCTAAATACAAAGTCCAGGACCAACAAGTCCAAAGCCCAGGACCCATGAGTCCAAAACACCCAGTCCAGGACCTACAGGTCCAAAGCCCAGGACCCATGAGTCCAAAATACCAAGTCCAGGACAAACAAGTCGAAAGTCCAGAACCCCTAAGTCCTTCTGTAGACTACTACAGGGAAACCTATCAAGGGTCCTGGGGATTCCCATCAAGATCATAACCAAAACTACTTCACCTCTACGTCCCTCTAGAGACTGCTACCGGGAGACCTATCTAGGCTTCTGAGGATTTCCCTCAAGCTCGTAATATCACACCTTGACCTTTAAGGTCCAGACATGGAAATCTGATCCCATATTATTTACCAACCATTGCGTGCTCAGGCCACATCAAGCCGGAGACCCCATTCCGCACCACACTACAAGCCGTTACCCATCGGCCTAAACACCACAAAATTCTTGCTCCAGATTTTTATCTGTTAAGCAAACCCATTATTACCAAGCTCCACATTCCCTAATGTTGAAGCCATTTCTCACCACAATCCCCACGGAGTCCTCGAATGCTTTGCTATCGAGAACGGGACATACCTAATCTACCCTTAGAGTCCACTTTTTAGTGTGCTCAAATGATAAGGAACTTTTTCACAAATTACACCTCTTCGATTCATGATCAAGAGGTATTTATCTCCAATTAAGTTTCGAGTCACCAAACGGAATCTTCCGTTGTGACCCTCAACCCCAAATTTTTATCTGTCAAACAAACCTATTATTACCAAGCTCCACATTCCTAATGTTGAAGACATTTTCACCCTGACCCAGATACAGACTCCTCGAATGCTTTGCTACCGAGAACGGGACATACCCAATCTACCCTTAGAGTCCACTTTTTAGTGTGCTCAAATGATAAGGAACTTTTTCACAAATTACACCTCTTCGATTCATGATCAAGAGGTATTTATCTCCAATCAACTTTCGAGTCACCAAACGGAATCTTCCGTTGTGACCCTCAACTCCAGATTTTTATCTGTCAAACAAGCCTTTTATTACCAAGCTCCACATTCCATAATGTCGAAGCCTTTTCCACCCTGACCCAGATACGGAGTCCTCGAATGCTTTGCTACCGAGAACGGGACATACCCAATCTACCCTTAGGGTCCACTTTTTAGTGTGCTCACATGATAAGGAACATTTTAACAAATTACACCTCTTCGATTCATGATCAAGGATGAATTATCTCAAATCAATTTCCCGAGTCACCAAACGGAATTTATCGTCGTGACCCTCACACTTTAAGGTCCTAACAACTCGCTTAGGCACACATTCAGACGAGTCACCAAACGGCTTTTACCGTCATGACCCACACACATTAAGGTCCTAACAACTCGCTTAGGCACACACATTCAGAACTACGATCTGGTTTGATTTCACTTCACGTGAATACGTAGGCAGTCCTTCACGGACACAACCATACACCTCAAAATCACTTTAAGGTCCTAACAACTCGCTTAGGCACATACATCCTGAACTACGATCTAGTTTAATTTCGCACACACGCGAATACGTAGGCAGTCCTATTACGAGGACATAACCACACCCCCACACACATTCAATTTTCAAACCCTTCAATTTGCAATCCATTGCGCACACACACACTCAGAACTATGATCTGGTTTTATTTCGCAAACACGCGAATACGTAGGCAGTCCTATTACAAGGGCACAACCGCATACTCCTTTCACAACATTTCCAATTTTCAATCCTCAAAAACCAGCTCAGAACTATGACCTGGTTTGATTTCGCAAACACGCGAATACGTAGGCAGTCCTATTACAAGGGCACAACCACATACTCCTTTCACAACATTTCCAATTTTCAATCCTCAAAAACCAAATTTCGAACTACGATCCGGTTTGATTTATAAACAAACACGCGAATACGTAGGCAGTCCCCCAACAAGAACACAACCGTACACCTTTCAATCTCAACCATCAGCATCAATCCTCAAAAGCAGCCCACCCAGCTGCAAAATTTAATCTTATACCTCTTTACTGGGGGCTTCTTCCTTATGACGTCGCCCATCCATCCGATGATGATCGGACTGTAACGTGTTTTTGATATGCGTGCGTGGATTGGCTATACATGAGACAGTTTAATGCACTACTCGGACATGAAAAATGATTTCAAAAGTATTCTAACTTCATTTGCGTTAAAATAATACTATTTAGAGTTAAAACCGTCTTCGGACCCAAAACCGACTCAGAAACCCGCAACTCGAGTCAACCTGAGTCAACCCGAGTCAACCTGAGTTAACCCAAATCCCGAATGTCAAAAATAATTCCATGAATGTCTTTATCATGTCATTTCCATTAAAATGACCCTATTTAGAGTCTAAACCGACACCGGGCCAAAAACCGACTCGAAATTCAAATCCCGACTCACGCGGGTCAAACCCGAGTCAAAGACACAAAATACCTACCCCAAATATCACCCAAGAGGAAGCTTACATGGCTATGCAGCCATCAAAGACCATAAATCACAACCAACAAAACATTGGTTGGAACAAATGCAAAATCCAAATTTGCGAACAACACACCCCATTGTATCACGAGGTAGCTCGCGCCTCAATGGGGTGTCTCCTTAGCCTCCAAGCAAAATCGACCGACCTGCCATCCCACATTTCTCTATAAATAACCACCATCACACACCACAATACTCACACGAGCGTCCGCCCCTTCACCTCTCCCTTAAACTTCTAGACTCTACTTCCTAAGTCACAAAATCGACACGTGTTTACGACCTACCGATCGTCAACACAAGCCTTACACATTCTGTTTGGTACCGTCGCCGTGCATTTGACCGACCCATTCGACCAACTCAATATTAATCAACATGTTTTAATTAACATATTTTCAACATATTTTCAAAACAAAATCCTTTTTTAAGGCACTCTTTTTAAACTTCTTTGATCACGAGTAGTCACAACGAGAAAACCGTCTCTAAAGTCGTCTACCACGCAAACATCAAAATTCGTAAGTTTGAGGGTGTAAACAACTCACTTTATTTCATGTCTTTACTGTTTTTATGAGTCTATGATCATGAACAATGCATAACACGATTCAAATATAGGTTAGACGAGCCAAAACCAACTTTTGACCTGAGACAGAAGCTCCTTGCTATGCAGGGTTGCTCGCGCCTCTTATGGGTGTCCAAGTCAGACTCATTCGTGTTTGTTCTCGTCTTTCCTCTTTATTTCATTTCTTATTTGTGATCGGGTTGTACCGTTTCAAATGTCTCAATTCAGTTTTATGACAAACTTTTTAACCATAAATCATAATCACCCTTGGTTCCGTATACCATGACGGTTAAATCCGTGACTCGGTGATATTAATTGGTTAATTACATTTTAAAGGAATTTCTATTCTTTTATTTACCATTTTAATTCATTTTTATGATAAACATATTTTTACCATTATAAAACTCATCCTTGGTTCTTTATACCATGACGGTTTATTCCATGACTCGATGATATTATTGGTTAATTACATTTTAATGGCTATTTTAACCCCCTTTTATTTTATTTACCATTTTTCTCATTTGTTTACATTTGTAAATATATTAGTCATAATTCATAATCATCTTTGGTTCTTTATACCATATCGGTTTAATCCGAGTACGATGAGAAACTTGGCTAACTACAAAGAAATGAACTTAATATATTTAGTTCAAATCAAACATTTTACATTTCTATTTGTAAACTATGCTTTTCAAACATGCAAATCCGACAACGAATATTACTAACATAATAGTAATTATTCCGAGTCATGCAAACAATACTTGCAATTTATTTAATCACAAATACGGTTTTAAACAACTTTTTCAAAAACCAGGAGACGCCCCCTTGGGTCGGCTCATGGCTCGCGCCCCAAGAGGCCGCCTGTTTGCATCTTTCAAAACCTGGGCAGAGCCCTTTCCCTCGCCAATAGGCTCGCGCCCCAACGGGGCTGCCTGACACTGTTTTGCCTCGTTTTTAGGACTTGTCTAAGACGATTCTGATTACGGTTAATCTGAATACGTGACGGATCAGATTGACAAGTTTATGTTTTTACACTTTGTCATTTGACACATTTCTTTTTCAAATAAATGGATCGTGTTAAGCATCATAACCCGAATTTGGTAAATGGATGTTTAATTTCCGTTTTCACATGCAAATCAATCTAAATCTAACTTTGACACCAATTTCTTGGTACATGCATAAACAACCGACTTAGGAAATATTCACATGTTAGGTTAAGACTTTTGGATGTGCATTCATGCATTTACACCGTTTTATCAACTCTTGCACTTAAACAACCACGATCGATCAGTAGAGGCCGCTGACGCGGGCGGGATTGGGTGTCCGATTAAAAGGCTTCCCAATACGTACCCTCACCCCTTACTCAAAACCTTTGGATAGTGGATGGCCTTATCCAGGGCGTACGAGAGTCATTTTAGGCATAGAATGATAAAAGGGGGACGAGTCCTTATCTTTAGTACCTATGTCAAACACCGCTTTTTGCCTTGGTTAACCTAGGTATAAAGTGGATTCGAACGGGTTCCAAGCATCCCACAAATGCTTGGAGGCAACTCCGAACATCTCTAATCGTTTCGAGACCTTTACCGAGACGAAACCGACCGATCTAAAACGATACGGTCGAAAGCATTTCAACGCCACCGAGCGTGGCTTTCTAGACCGCTGCATGTCCACAGATTGGCCTGGCGTGCAGGTGGCCCATGACTATGGACCGGTTGGTCGGACCCTCTTGAGAGGTTTAGTTTTCGGTACTTGTCATTAGGAGCACCTAGACCAAAACACTATTTATAACTCCACAAACAACTCTACAATTAGTAAAGAGGCAAGTAAAGGCCGGATCCCAAGGGACGGGAATTGAGATGAGATTTTCAATTGCAACTAGCGGTGTCTAGGGGTGTCACAATTTGGGGTTGGAATAGAAGATCACTAACCTAAATAAAAGTAAACAAGCAAGATGATTAAAAAGGGATGTAAACAATTGATAAAAGGCACTAGGGTGTCATGGGGTCATAGGGGATTCATGGGAATTGATCATACAAACATATTCTCAAATTATAAGCAAGCAATTATTGTTGTGATGGATCGAGTTGGTTTATATCTTACAATCCTAGGAAAGTTTGGGTCCCGGAGCCGAATCGATTAGATTGTACAATACCTACAAGTCGACTTAATCTTCCCTACTCAACTATATGCATGGTGTAATGAGACTCGAGTTGGTTTATGTCTTACAAGTCTCATTGAAAAGATAGGCGATGGGTAAAAAATGCAAGGATTCATAGGCTCGCATTTCATCAAACATAACATGTGCATAAGTTGAGATCACAACAAGCAAGCAAATAAACTATGAAAACATATTAATTTAAGCATGAATCATCCCCCATGTTGGTTTCCCCTAATTACCCATTAACCCTAGCTAAGGAAACTACTCACTCATTATCATGTTGAACATGCTAGCAAGGTTGTCAATCATACCAACAAAGTAAAACATGATGAATAAATAGAGATGATTAACAATAATTAAAAAGGGATTAAGAGAATTATACCTACTAATGATTCCAATAATAAAGCAAAGAATAATAGAAGTACTTGATGATTGATTGGAAGGTTGTCAATCTCCCAATAATAACCCAAATAATCTTCAATTACCCAAAATGAAAGATGAACAAGAGAGAGATTAAGGAAATGAGATTTGTATTAAGGCTTGATTAAAAGTTGATTACAAGATTAAAGAGAGATTTGATTGATATAAACTACACTAAAGATTGATAAGAAGAACATGCCAACCTAATTAGACTAATGGGGTATTTATAGTGGGAATTAGGTACACAAATTAGGGTTTACTAAGGGCTTAAATGACGATTAAGTCCTTGAGGAATCGCTCCTCTCAGAAAAAATATGTGAGTCTCCTTTTTGCTAGTCTTTCCCGAGGTATGCGCATCCTTCATAGAACGAGTAGAAGACGGATTAGCTGTCACACAATCCGAGCGTCCAGGGCACGGGACGGGCGGATTGTGGTGGTTTTGGACGAGCGGATTCGTGGGGTGGACGGGCGGATTGTGGTGGTTTTGGACGAGCATCCAGCTGAGGAAGACGCTCGGATTGCTTGTCTTGGACGGGCGGATTGTGAGCAATCCGCTCGGATTGTAGATTAGCTTCTTCCTTTCTTCTTTTCTTCCTTTCTCTTCATACAATCCTTGAGGATTTCCTCGGGGATGCAAGGATCTTTTATCATCATTGCCCATCTACTATAGTATGTAGAAAGGCCTTCTAGTCTTGTCTTCTCTTTGATGCTTGGTCATTGAATTAAATCAATTTAGCTCTATTTTGCCATGAAAATGCAAGGTTTGCACTCCTTTCCTACCAAGAGATCAAAACCTCAAAGAATATGCAAAACAAAGGACTAAAGACAATAAATGACCCAAATATGCACTAAAAAGCATGGGAACAAGGCTAATTCGGGGACTAAATATGCTCAAATTATGGTCACATCAAATATCCCCAAACCGAACCATTGCTCGTCCCGAGTAAAGAGGTGACAAAGACTAGGACCGTTATTTAAACTAACCTAATAGCATAGCCGATATGAGACAATTAGCGGGTCTCACTCCGCCCCTTCAACTCACAACAAGACAACCATGAGGTAGGATGCCTTCTTGCAAGGCAAGGTGGGTCTTGCCAAAATGGCGACACATCCAAGCATTAAAGCACACTAAAATCAAGTAATGGATGCATCTACAAAAGAATAGACACTTTCCTCATCTAAGTGGCGGAAATTATCTACAAGGGAAGCAATTCAAGGGTACACACTCCTTCATAGATGCAATTTTTTCAAACTACTAAGCCTAGAAGGATACCAATAAATCACCTCCAAATTGTGTCAAGCTAGGGTACCTTTGTCCTCAATCGTTAAATGCTTTTGTCAAGAGTAGACTCCCTATGGTGTTAGAAACACTGGAGGATCGCGGAATTCCCCCTCTTGCCTAGACAAGAAGAAGGGTCGTCCCCTCTCTACCATGCACAAAAATGGATACAATGGATAAAAGGATCGATAGTATTTTAGTTTCATTTGGGATTTTGCTTTTATTGTTGTTTTTCCCCCCAATTTCTTGTGGCATATATCATTTGAGAACACTTTCTTTGCCATTTCTTTTGATTTTTGGCTTTTCAACACTTGACAACTTTCAACTTTTTGTATTTCTTTTTGAACATTTTCAAAGTCACCCCATATGTAGTGAGGGTGCCTTATATTTGAAGCTTTAGGAGTCTATTTTTACTCCTCTTTTCATTTGATGCATTTTTGCAAACTTTCTTTCACTTTTCATTGCTTGAACTCAAATTTTTGAACAACTTCTTTTTGTGCCCATTCCCTTTGATGACAAAAATGTGGTAGAACATGGATGATGGATGCATGGTTTCAAGGGTCACCTTGGAATAAACGGTAGCCAAGGAGTTATCACACCACAAGGTACTCTTGACTAGGTCTTAATCCATGGGTCAAAGGATACTAGCATGACACATTCTAGGGTGTTTTATAAGTATTCTAACAAGCAAAGTCTTAAGAAGAAAAAGCATCTACTAGGGCCTATACACACTTGTCAAGCTTCCCAAGTAGACGGTTTCGCAAAATTTTCCTAAATGCAAACTACATGTCATGATGCAACTAACATATATACAACCTAATGCATATGCTTCTACCAACTAGTATGCCAAATAAACTAAATGCAATCCTAAATTCACATTGTTTATATCGCATCAATCAAAATAAAGCCACATAGTCATTAACATAAAGAGGAAAAAGGAGATTGGAAAGATCATACCATGCGGTCTTCAATATGCTCATGTCTCGGATGTGGCGTAGTCGATCAATGTGAACAAGGATAGACAAACATAATATATACAAACAATATATACAAGTCTACACTACAAAGGAAATGACCTTGTTTTTGGATTTTCAATTTTTCAATTTTTTTGATTTTTCAATATTTTTGATTTTTTTTTTGATTTTTTGAATAAAAGTTAAGTTAGAATTTCCCATCCCCACAATAATATGGGCATTGTCCTCAATGGCCAATATGATAAGAAATTATGCAAGTATGATGCATGAATTCTGTACTAAATGCAAGCTATACTAAGCTACAATACATGATGCATGGGTTTTTGTTTATGACGGAGAGCGTAATTTAGATTACCTCCCGTTGCGTATGCATGTACTTCCCCAAACCAAAATAGACATTATTTCTAATGTCTTAAATTTTGGGGTAGTTCATGCACACAAGATGCAATGCATGAAACTATATATTATCATTTTGGATTTTTCAAATGGGAACAATAAAAAGAACACCTCAATGGAGCCAAGGTGTTAGTCCTCGTGTTGCTAGGACTCTCCAAACTATGATCAAGATAGAATAAATAAAACAAAGAAAGAAGTACACAAACCTCAAGAGGGTAGGAGCCTCCAAAGTTTGCTAGTCTTCCACCATATCATCATTGTCATCATTTTTCTCCATAAAAGCGGACTCATCTCCACTCCCCTCTTCACTTCCTTGCTCACTTCCTTCATCATCTTCATTATCCTCTTCTTCCTCATTTACCTCTTCATCAACGCCCTCATCATCAACAACCTCATCATCGACATTCTCATCTTCACCCGATCTTTCACCCCTAGATGTGCTTGGAAAGAAGACTTCCCTATCCGCCCAACTAGGCAAAGGACATGAAGGATCAAGTAGTCCTTGCCTAGCTAAATGAAGGAGGGGTGGATATTGGGCCAATTATGCATCTACTCGATCATTATAAGCTTGTTTGTGCATCTCTCTCATGAGGAGAGTCATGTAGTCATTGCCCGCTTCAACATCTTCGGGTTTGAACTCTTGATATTTGAATGGGTAGGGTGGTGTGACAATGGAGGAGGAGGGCTCTTCAATTTCGCCCCTTTGTTGACGGATGATGTACTCAGCGTCCTTTGAGAGTGGAAGAAGGTAGTTTGTTCGATGAGAACTTAATCGGCATATCTTGGAAGGCAAAGTGAAAGATCTAGCATCATTGGTTAGCCACCCATAGTTGGTGTCAAGAGAGTTATGCTTGACCCACTTGTACTTGTAAATCATGGCATCCATGTCAATGAGATGACCCCCTTTGATCGCCACATAGGTGTTATCCTTGTTGAAATTTGCGTCAAAGTGCTTGGCCAAAAGAGTAACTAGACCTCCATTTACAATATGAGCGGTGCCTTCCTTTCCACAATTAACATTGAGCCATCTTTCCACCAAAAGCCTTAGAGCATTGTAAGGCTTAGTGAATTCCCTTCCGACATTTAAGGCCGACTCAAGTAGAACACAATCGAGCTTTGTAAAGTGGTTAGTGCCTTTTTTTGCAATTATAGTATTCCCGATGACCTTGTGCCACACTCTAATGCTCGGATGTGGACTAATAGAGCGCGACAAGCATGAAAGCTCACAAATTTCTTCCCGGAAATCGCCTCCCAAAGAGGAGCGGGGTCATATTTTTCGGGCATCTTGTGATAATAAGGTGTATCACTAAGACCTAATGCTTTACTCAAAACATCAAAGGTGATGCGCCTATTCACATTGGCAAGGCGAAACTCGATGTATTCTCTAGTCTGTACCTTAGTCACTTTCAATGAACTTAAGAATTCCAAGGTAAGGGAGGGGTATGTCAATTCTCTTGTAGTAAACAATTTTCCCAACCCCATGGCTTCAAAGAAGGCTTTTGTTTGTTCAAGGACACCCAATTTGTTCAAGGCATCTTCACATATGAATTTGGTGGGTAGAATGGCTTTCTTAGCATACTTGGCAAATGTATCCCTATGGGAGTTAGAAATGAAAATTACCTCCGGATAGTTTGATAATTGAGCGATTTCCGGAGTTGTTGATGTTGTTGCTTCCAAGGGAGCATTTTGTTGTTGTTGAACTTCCAAGTTTGCATTAGCAACCACCATAGCCATTGAAGCTTTCTTTGCTTGAAGGCATTGTTGCCTTTTTTAGAGTGCCTTTGCCTTGAGTGCCTTTGTTGCTCCTTTTGTTCTTGCATTGTTGATTACACCAAGAAAAGATTGAAAATCTTCAATTTCTAATTATACCCAAATCGATTTTAAGATGAAAGGATTTGTCTTTGTATTTCAAAAATCGACTCAAAGGTTGAAGGTTTGGTACTTGGATCGATTATTGTTGTGAAAGGAGTGATTAATTGTTGTTGTAAGGAAGTTTCGATTTGATTTTGTTGAATTTGGTTGAGGAAATCTTATTTTTGGTGATGGAGAGGATGAGGGTTTTGGGGTTTTGGGGTTTTTGGTTAGTGTTTGAATGTTTGAATGAATGAATGAATGTGGGAAGGGGTATTTAAAACACCCGAAATTTTCAAAACTGCAGGGGGAAGACGAGCGGATTCCCGTCGGGACGCTCGGATTCTGCTCAATTTGGCTTCAGGAAATCTCGCCTAAAGACGAGCGTCTTTCAAAGAAGACGAGCGGATTCTGCAATTCAGGACGAGCAGATTCCCTTAAAGACGAGCGGATTCTCTTACAGTGACTTTTCTTAATCTGCACTGGCAAAAAGACGAGCGTCTTCTTACAAAGACGAGCGTCCAGTTTCAGACGAGCGTCTTCTCAGCTGGGACGCTCGGATTCTCTAACAGACCGAATTTTTCAATTTTGCAGCTCATTTGGACGGACGGATTCCACTACAGACGCTCGGATTCCTATAAGACGAGCGGATTACCCATAAGGACGCTCGGATTCCTCCTGGTCTACCCGGATTCAAGTCCATCCGTGCACTTGCATATCCCGTGTTCTTCATTGTAGGGGCACTACGAAGGCATGAATAGCCTAGGCAATTGCTATCCCCACACTAAGTTAAAGCACTACACATCAATAAAATCATTTGTCCCTCCCTCACTTCTCTCAAAAATGATAAATATCTTGATCAAGGCACAAAAATCCAAAAATGACAAAAATGCAATGTAAGAATTAAAATGCAAGTTAGGGAGTTAGAAATATTTACAAATGGTGGTTTGGAGAGGACTCCACCAAACTCTCATCCTTAGAGAGATGTCATGGGGGCATGTCCAAGGTGTTGTTGATGTTACTCAACACCTTGAAGAAGTAGTCAAAAGCTTGTTCATTGTCATGATAAAGATCCTCAATAGATCTTTGCACTTGTTGTCCTTCATGTTGGTCTTGATCGATAGCATTGCCAATATAGGGATTGAAAATCCCTTCAAACTCATCGTCCCAAAGACCGCAAACTTCATCTACTTGGTCACTAAAGATCTCTTGAGTTGATAGAGACAACTCTCCCACATTCTTGTTTTGGCCAATGAGGCCCTCTTCTTCATTGCTTGACTTTGGTGAGCTTTTCAAGCTCTCTTTGTTACAATTCCCTTTCTCTTTTGGTGGAGCATCATCAACTTTCTTCTTCCATTGGAATTCCGACTTCTTCCTATCATCCTTTCAGTTATAATGATCAACCATAAAACATGGTTCATGCAAACGGGGAGCTCTCATGGTCTTATCAAGATTGGAAGTTATGCTTTCATCTCCCACTTCTAGAATGAGATCTCCATGCTTCACATCTATCACCGAACCCGCGGTGTGAAAGAAAGGTCTACCTAGAATGATTGGAATATTGGAGTCTTCTTCCATGTCAACAATGACAAAGTCCACCGGGGATGAAAAATTTCCCAACACTTACGGGAACATCTTCCCATATCCCTAATGGTGTCTTCGTCGATCTATCGGCCATTTGGAGTGTGATATTGGTGCATTTAAGCTCTCCCATCCCTAACCTTTTACTTACCGAATACGGCATAACACTCACACTAGCCCCTAGATCACATAGGGCTTTGTTGATCGTGGTGTCGCCAATGGTACACGGTATTGAGAAGCTTCCCGGATCTTTGAGTTTTGGAGGTGAACTCCCTTGAAGGATTGCACTACTCACCTTAGTTAAGGCGATAGTCTCAAGCTTCCGGATCGACTTCTTTTTCGTAAGGATGTCCTTCATGTATTTTGCATAGGCCGGCACGTGATTGATTAATTCAGTGAAAGGAATCGAGAGTTCCAAATTCTTCACAATCTCCATAAATTTTCCAAGTTGGTCATCAAATTTGGGCTTGGCTTGACGACTTGGAAAAGGAAGTCTAATCATAATGAGCTCCTTCTCCTTGGCCTTGTCTTCATTTTTCTTTGAAACTTCTTCTTTTGATGGTTCTCCATCCTTGGAGTTTTGCACAACTTCTTCTTTGTCACTAGCTTCCACAACTTCATCCTCAACTTGCTTCTTCGGTGCTTCATATCTCATACCACTTCTCAAGTGAATGGCACTAACCATTTCATGCCTTGGGGATTACTTTGAGGTGGTAATTGCCCCTTTTGGCTTTGTGAGCTTGAAGATGCTAGTTGAGTCAATTGGGTTTCCAACATTTTGGTGTGGGCTAGGATATTGTTGATGGTGATTTCCTTTGCTTGACTATCCTTTTGCATTTGAGTGAAAATGTAATACTCCGTATTTATAAGTCTCTGGGTACTCTATCGAGTAGGCCTTACTATGTCGAGTAAGGGTGAGTTGCGATTTAAAATAGTTTCTGACCTGTTGGGTACTCGATCGAGTAACGTGGGTACTCGATCGAGTAAGGGGGCACTCGATCGAGTACCTTAGATACTCGATCGAGTAGCCGGTTTACGGGGGATGTTTTGTCGGGTTTTGTTAAATGATGCGAGATAAGTATAAAAGGTTGTCCGTCACTTTTCTTAGTTTCTTTTATCTTTTCTAAAACCTAAGTGAGGATAAAAGGGGTTACGTAGTTTGTCTGACATCGCATCATTAGAAAATCCCAGAGCTTGGAAGGTCGGATTCTACCTTTCTTTATATCGTTGTGATCCTTGCGTCGAGGGTAAGATCTATGTACCGTTTTTATAGTTTTTCCTTAAAGTTGGTTAAACCCTAATACGGGGATTTGGGGTTTTTGTTGTAGATTGTGATTTGGTAGTGTTTATGTGTATGTATGATAGGAGGAGGATTTGTAGAAGAGGCTTTTTGATACAGCTGTTGAGACCGTCTGATAGTTGTGCTTTCCAGGTAGGATTTCCTACTAAGTATTAGTCCCATAATGGGATGATTGTTGATGTGTTGAGATTGATTGTTTAATATCGTAATTGTATTGTGACGGCTGTGATTGTGATTGTTTGTCTCTGGTTCTCGAGATGCGTTCTCGGCTGAGTGGAGTCACTTGCGGGAGTGGCTTCACGCCCTAGTTTCGCCCTTCGTGGAACCCGCCACGGAAGGGGATCTGCACATTAATGGACAGGGTTATCGCTCGGTATGATGAGCGGGGCTTAGGTGGGAATGGCTGCGGTCCCCCATCGGCGGGGCTGGTCCAAAGTGGACGATCGGTGATTGAGATTGATGGGACTGGTGTGATTGTGTGTGTGTGACGGTTAAGTTGTCTGTTTATCGTATTGTTGATATATATAAGTTGTGTGATTAGTACCGACCCGGTTGTTGTTTTGTAAAACTGCGGTGATCCATTCGGGGATGGTGAGCGATAATGAGCAAAGTTTGAGTTGAGTACTGGGATAGCTGGGATGTGCCACCGTCTGACGATAGAAGTCTTCCGCTGTAGCTTTACTAGTTTTATAACATTTCAGTTAATTCAGTAGACAGTTGGTTTTGAGAACATGCATCGTATTTTGGTATTTGGTTTCAGTTGTAACCTTTCACTAAACTTATATTATTTAAATTTGTTTCGTTATTGTCTTATGAATATCATGCCTCGGGTAACCGAGATGGTAGCATCCTTATACCTGAGTGGTCCTGGTAAGGCACTTGGAGTATGGGAGTGTTACAAATGGTATCAGAGCGACGATCCTGAAACCTGTAACCAATAAATCTAATGAATATAAGGAGTCAATTAAAATGAACCCGGGGTAAAGGTTGTAGGAGCTAATGCAAAGACTTGGGAGACGTCTTGAAGTCGCGAACTTGCCCTACAATTTTGAACCGGTCACATGAGGGGGTGTATGTCAAGGTCGTATGCGTTGTTTGTTAGCTTGTGTGTGGATGTGATGAAGTATGTGTAATTGTTGGATGTTTGGAGTAGAAAGTTGAGAATGTGAAAGAAAGATTGATGAGATATATAGAACTGTTGTTGGAATGAGAAGCATGATGGATGATTCATAATGTGACATAATAATAACATGAGAATTGAAATGTTGTGTTGTATACGTATATTTTGTTTGCATAGAGTTGTATGATAAGTTTATGTACTTGTCCACGATTGTTCATGTGTATATGTTGTAAGAAGTGTGTAGCTGTAATGGATGAATTGGTTGGAAGCGATTAAGTAAGTAATTGCATAAGAATAGGAAATTCATGTGTGGAGCATGTTTATGTGGGTAATGGATTGTATAATGTTGCAATGTTAGTAACATGTGAATAGGGGATTGTATGTCGTATATTATGTTATTGTGTACGTAAAGTTATAAAATAAAAGCATGTGGGAAAATCGTGATTGACGAGTTAAATAATATATGTGTATGATGAATGTTGTTGCTTTGCTTTTGAAAATAGTAACATATGATTAGGAATGCTGGTGTTATGAGTTTTGGATTGGTTTTGTTTGCTTGGTTGTTGTTTAAGTTGTTTGGAAGTAAAAATCAAATAGTTATGTCGTCGATTCTGAAAGTTGTCTTTAAACTGTTATAACTTGAGATGCATAAATGATTTTAATGTGATTCCAATTGGAGGTGATAGCTTGTTCTTTTACGATTCTAACGATAGGTCACACGCCCAAAACGACCAAGAAATGAGTGAGTTATGACTGTTTTACGAAAACTGGACAGTGCTGAGAAATGCGTAGGTACTCGATCGAGTAGCCTTGGCACTCGATCGAGTAGGGGGGTACTACTCGATCGAGTACGTCAGTTACTCGATCGAGTGGCCCTGGTAATTGTTTTACGTGCTTCTGATCTTCACCTACTCGACCGAGTAAGTCACTTACTCGATCGAGTGGCCTGTACTCGATCTAGTGACCCTGTTTCGGGTCATATGCTTATCTTTTAACTTTCGTAGCATATTATGTTTAATTCAAAGGTATTATTTTGCTTCTTTATGCATCGTTTTACATGTATGTTGATCCTAATGCGCAAGTTACCCAACCTTATGGTGTAGGGAGTGGCACCTGTGGTGAGTAGGAGTTCGGTGGGAGGACATGAGTTCTAGGTGTTGTGATAGATAATGGAAAAAGAAAAGGGAGATTGGTATGGCTTAATTGCGGCATAGAGCATGTTTTGTGAGACGGGACGAGTGACATGAATGTATGTTGAGTAATGTAAAAGTAAATAAATGTGGGCAAGGGATGATGTGAGTTTATGGAACGTGAGAATGAAAAAATTGAAATGAGGGACGCAAATGGTGGCAGCTTGAGATGTGTAAAGAATCATGGAGGGGGATAGATAGGAGTCGAGTGGGTTAAGAATATACATAGTGAAAATTCGTTTTAAAGGGGTTGAGAAGAGTGGTATATAATGAACTTTGTGGAGACATGTCGCGAGGTGGATTTGTAGACAGCGAGTGAGTTTGGGGAGATTTGGTTTATGAAGAGGTGAAACCACTGTGGGATTTTCTTGGGCAATTAACGGTATGAAAGGAATTTTGATTTCTAGAGATGTACAAAGGAGATGCAATTGTCAAACAGTAAGCGTTGATTCTATGAATGGATTAGTGGCAAGGGTGATTAATGGTATAATCAGAGAATATCTTATGGTAAGAAAGAGTGAGATTATATCGATATGAAATAATGAGATGTGGGTGTTGGAGCAATGAGAAAGTAACCGGAACACTAAAGAGTTAGGTAGAAGGGATAAGGAGTTGAATGGTTAATTGATTTTGTCGAGTGTAAAAGAAAAGAATGAAGGGAGTAAAACTAGGAAAATGTTGACCGGAGTTATGTGACATAAAAGTAAGGAATCGTCGAGATGTATGATACTATCAAGAGTAAGTAAGTTAATGATTATACAGAAGTTTCAGGACAACATGATTAATCATGAGTTTCGAGGAATTAAGGGAGTAAGAAGTTGGTAGAATATCTGCATGATATGAGATTTTGAGTAGAGAGTTAGATGATAACACAATTAATGATAGTATTGGGAATAATGTTGAGGTAATTTTGTTGATGGATTTGATGCTCGTTATTGGGGATGATAACCAAAGATAGGGAAGAAACGGTGATGTTTAGAGATGAGTGTAAGAAGTTTGATGTACGAACGGTAGTTGTGTGGAGGTGTTGTCGCTAGTGGTTAGGGTTAATGATAAATAGGAAAGATGGCAATTCTAAGGAGACTGATTTTGTAGAGATTGAATTGATAGGTATGGTTGTGAGGAAGTATAAGACATGGTCTTAGGAGGCGGTTTCTCATAGTGAGTGTTAGCTGTATAGTTATGTATGGCAGAAGGTGATGGTTATGCGAATGGAAGAATGTGATGAGGGGCATGCGAGTTAAGCTCGGGCGACAGGTAACCTTTGTTGAGTGGTAACTTACGTGATCAGGATTGACTAGTTGGATGTGATTATGGGTCTAAGATGTATATAAATGTTGGTGTGAGGTTGTGACCTCACGAGAAGCGGTATAGTATGATAGTTATAATGTTGTTATCTGAATGCTCTGTAATATATGTTGGATACGGTAACTTAATGGAATGATGATCAAAAGTGATAATTTGATTGATCTGGCATGGTTAGTTATAATTGTATGTGTATTTATAATACATGTGTATTCCGTGAAATGGTGGAAATGATGCTCAAGAGGTGCTTATCCATTTATTCATATAATATGTTGCGTTGTGATTGAGTAAAGTGGATTTGAGTACGTTTTCTTGTCCGAAAGGTTATTTTCGAGTCAGTGTTTATGGAATTGTATGTAGTTGTGATGTCTATCGATGTGGTCGTGGTGCCTCGGGTGGTGATCCGGGCACGGTATTTAGTGTTGTGATGCGGGTATTTTCGCACTGCGGTGTGGCTGTTAGTGACGGTGTTGCGATGCCGTCACCGGTTGTGGTGGAGTAGGCGGGATGATTATGATACGAGTTTTCGAAAGTACATGCCAGTTATACATAAATTGTTGTTTTATTTGTTGTTGTTTCCTGTGAGTTTCAGTTTGGACAGATAGACTGTTGTTTTGTTTGCTGATGTTTCTTACAAGTTTCAGTTTGAGAAGGAGAGTAGAGTTTAATATAAAGAGAGTTGTATATGTTTTCGTTGTTGTCATGGTATAGAAATGTTCTGTTGATGGGACATAGTTGTCAGAAGTTGTTACAGTACTTTTGATCTTGTTCTAGATAAGGCTTTAGTGGTCATGGTAATGGCAAGTGATTCGTAAAGCATGTGTGGTAATGACCTGAAAGATGCAGGGGGTTTATAATCCTTTGTTGAGACAGTGAGTGTAGGGTGTTGGGGGAATTAGTGTCATATCAAGTTATGTATGAGGTTATAGGCGGTTATCTTTGACATGTGGTGGTGATGAGGATAATGAGATAATATAGCTTAAGATTTAGTATTAGTGAGTTACGAGGACGTAACATTTGTCTTAAGAGGAGTAGGATGCGATAAAAGAGAGTTTCATGGTGGTGCATGTTGTAATATAATTGGAAGTAGAGTGTTAGCGTAGCGTAAAGGAGGGATTTGTTTTGTGAATGATACTTATAAAAGGCCATGGTCGTGCTTGTTGTAGTGTGATGCTTTGGAGTATGAGAATATTTTATATAGTGTTGACAGTTGGAAGATGATGTTATGAGTCTGAGTAAACTTCGAGGACGAAGTTCCTTTTAAGAGTGGTAGAATGTAACATTCCGTTTGATGTTATGGGTATTTTGATATTGGATTTGCTCTGGATAATATATTACGGAGCCAGTTGGTAATGTATGGAGTTAGTATTGAAAGAGATATAATGGACTTGTGTGGACAGCGGGGGCCCACGGGGGCGCTTGGGAGGAAAAGAGAAACAAGCGTTTGCATTTTTGTATGGAGTCGCCACCAATTTTTATGGGAAATTGGAACCGTTCGAATACCTCGTGTCATGTCAAGACACAAAGTAGAGACATGAACACTAAGCAATCGTTACCCTTAGCATTCTATGTCTAGAATGACTCTCGTGGATGCCAATGAACACAGGTATTCACAGATATCTGGAGTAAGGGGTGAGGGTACGTATTAGGAAGCTCTTTTGATCGAACACCTAATCCCGCCCGCCTCGATAGCGGCCTCTACTAATGATTAGGGAAGTTATTCGTACTCGATATATCGTCGGCTATATGCATGCAATGCAACATCCAAGTTTTAATCCTAACATGTGAGAATTAGGCTAAGTCGGTTAACAATTAGTTTAACATACAATTGGGTCGAAGTTGGAATTTAATGCTCAATTACATGCGAAGACATTCAAGCAATAAAAGAAATACAATAATTATAGATTACAATAATGAAAATTACAATAATTACATTGGGTTAGGCGATTTATGTCGAAAATACCTTTAAAACGGATAATTTGAGAAAAAGAATAAAAGAATAAATAACGAACAGATCAGAAGGTGATAATACGGTTAATATTTAATTATACGTAAACTAAATAACTAAGTCAAAGCAGAAAACGGAGTTCAGAGACAGAATTCAGCCCGGAACAGGCGCAGCAGACGCTGCGTCCTTTGGAATAGGCGCAGCAGACGCTGCGTCTGTTCCTGACCTGAATTCTGGCTGTGAAGCCGGAATCGCGTTTTGTTAATACTCGTTGATAAATTTAATGATGGATTAAATTATTTACTTGGATGGAAGTGATTAATAGGTTATTTAACATGTGATTGGGTCATGAAAACAGTAAAACATGGATAAGACGGAATTAAGGTGGATTAATTACATGAGTGAAAGATATTAACAAGCTAAACAAATTAAATCAATTAATTAGGTTAAACACGATGGATTAATGACGAATATATGATAAATACGACAAAAGACAGATGAAAGCTATATCAAATACGAATTCCAGAAACCCAATATTGATGAATTGAATCTCTATAACCCGGATTTGAATTTAATGACGAAAACCCGCAAATATTAGATTATTTGGGATTTAAGTCGGATTTATGACGAATTATATGCTAATGAGTGATGAACGATATACATATGAGATTATAAACTATCATGATGAAGAATTAACAAACAAACGAAAACAAATAAACACGACGAACGAAGAAGAAAGGAAGCAGGAACTACGGCAGCCCCACGAAGAGGCGCAGCAGGAACTGCGCTCCTTCGAAGAGGCGCAGCAGTTGCTGCGTCCTTTCTCGACGTTTGTCTACTGAAAATCCGTAAAAAAGGGTTTTAACAAAGGTTTTAGAAATCGGTTTTAATTGGCATTTTCGACATAAACCTTGCAATTGTGATACAATAATTAAAATACAATGAATAAAAGAGAGATTATACACCCTCAGACTTCCATGTTGACGAAACAAGAAGGACTAAGATATCGATTAGTGATGCTCGACGCGAATGCAAAGAAAGTGCCCTCGTAAGAGGAAAACGATTAGATTAATTAAGTTGATTGATGTGGAGTTGGTCAAATGGTCGGTCATGCAAACGAGGCTGGTACTCAGAAGGATTCGAGCTTACATGGTCGAATGTTCAAGCACGTAGACGCCAAAAAGTAAGAACAAAAGTCTAGAATGCAAAGGGAGAAGAGAAGGGCGGACACTCGCGTGAGAAATATGAGGAGCGAAGGCTCCTATTTATACTAATCACGTGAAGGAATTAGGGTTTCGGAGACTCTTTGGAAGTGAATCTCGGAAAGATATAAAAAAGATACGAGAAATACGCAGAAAAGGGCCTGGGAAGAGGCGCAGCGAACACTGCGTCTCTTGGAAGAGGCGCAAAGACTCTGCCGCGTCTGTTCCCAAGGGGTTTCCTCCTCTGGAAGAAAGATTTCCGTGTTTAAGTTATGGTAGGACGGAATAATTTGGTTTTCCTTAATATCTTATGTGAATATTACGGGAAATTGTTTACCAAAGGATAAAGATTATGAAATATGGAATAGAAATATCCGGAACATTCCAGAACATTCTGACTCGGGATTTAACGGTTATCAGAAAATGAAGACGGTTTTAGACCCGGACTCCAAATATACTCTAATTACTGTTAAAACGACCGTATCGGCACGTAGATGACAACTAAGCGGTAGACATTAATTTTTGAGCAATCACTTGACGATAATCTTACGAACTGTCACAAATCGTTCCGCGTACCAAACATGCGGCCCAATCATCACCGGGTGGTTTGCGGGAGGTGCAAAAATGAGGTATCTACAGAGCCCCCACTTTGACTGAGGCTTGGACAAGGCAAAAGTCAAAGTATAGCCATCAGGTCAATCGAAGATTACAACCTGACGACTATGGCGACGCGAGGCGGTTCAAGGGGTCTGAACCAAGGACCTGTCGTCGGGAAATTTTAGAGTCTGTCGACTATCGGGGAGGGTCGTTTAAAGTCCATTAGACTACGTAAGGAAGCTCGCCAGCCATAAGAAGAGATCATACCTGAGACTTCTTTCTCGAGATGCTTCTGGAGGTGCATAGGAGCTAAGGGTAAGCGTAGGAGCTAAGGGTAAGACCTAAAGGATATATAAGGATTGGTGCTAGGGTGTGGGGCCCTAAAGGAAAGCATCGGCGGGAAAAAAGGGTTTGAATATGAGTTCAACTTTAAAAGGATAACTAAGGCTCAAGTGTAGGAACTCTATTGGTTTGGGAACTTAAAGGCTTATGAACCAAAAAGGATTTGGGATCCTATGGTTAAAAATCCTAATTTCGGGTTTACGAACCTAAGAAAGAAGGCTTGGGTTTGGGAACTTCTGGAGAATGACACCTTTGTCGCACTCCGCGGGGAAACAAGAAATATTGTGAGTAGCAGGACACAGGCGGGAACTGCTGAGAGAAAACTGCTTAGGTAGTCTTCGAGAAATAATTGCGAGTAGCAGGACACAGGCGGGAACTGCTGAGGGGAAATCTGCTTAGGTAGATGTTAATCTTCATGTCTTGAGAGGGACAGTACGTCTGCTTACTCTCGCTGGAGACATGATTGGGAATTATTCTTCGTGTCATGAGAGGGAAAGTCTATCCGCTTACTCTCGTTGGAGACATAATGAAGGTGTGTCGAATTCTGTGAAGGAATAAATGCTCGTTGTGACAAGCAAAAGATCTTGGAAGGAATAAATAATATGCGACAGTCTGCTGCTGGCTTGGGAATGCGGGCCGGAACGAAAGAAAATCGTCAAACGGACCAAGAGGATAAAATAGCATCGAGGAAGAGGCGCACCAAAGATGGGCCCACAAATAACGAACTCATAACGAATTTTTGAAAATACGTATGGAGGGAACACAAGGAAGAGGCGCAGCGCCTGCTGCGTCTATTCCCTAAAGTGTTATTTCTACGTAAAAACGCGATAATCAGAGGCTTATGTTCATTATTTCGAAACACAAATTACACAATTTCTCTCTCAAATCTTCACCATTTCCGCCAAGGTTTGATCCAAAAGTTTGCATTAATTATGACTAATCGAGTTATGTGTCTCATTCTTTCATTAATCGTCTATATTTGTCGAATTTTGAGTCGAAAAAACTAGGGTTTATGACCCAATTGATCGAAAATTTAGGGCTTTTCCCCCAAATGCATTTGCCTCGTCAAATTGACATTAGAAATGGATAATAGGTAATATTAGGAACATAACCATGTATTTGTCTCGAATTTTCGTCGAGTTTTGAGCCTTTGAGTGAATTTTGAGACGGTTTCACAACTAGACCGTAAATCGCTTCGAAAATAGCCTTAGGATTGCCCATTTGCGATGAAACTTGATATTTGGGATCCTTGAATGATGAGTAAACTTTCTACCATTTCGGAATTTTGGCTTGTGACGGCTTTTTCAGGACACTTTTCTAAGGCATAATCGCTGTTATAACGAAATGCTGCCGAAATTTCGGCTCGAACCCGGAACTAGGCTTCAAATTAGGCTTGACTGGACCCAAGTTACCACACGAGTGATCGGTTTGGTGGGAATAGGGCCAAAGATGGCGAGAAAAGAGCGCTTTCAGGGCTTCGAAGGCTCGAAAATCCCTTAACCAAGGCTTGTCGTCACGTGACGCGGCCTCAATTTGCTTTAATGTTGCAGGTGATGAGGCTTCTACTTCTGGGAGGACTCCCATGGAGATAGACATTGCTACTGTCGAGGAAGCTTTAGAGCAGGCCTTCACCACCGCGGTGATGGCTGCTGGGGACGAGGTCCATGAGGAGGAGGCTGTCGAGGAGGAGAAGGCCCCGAGATGGGCCACCGTCGGGCGAGGAGGTCGTCAGCTGAGAGGAGCTCCTGCGTGAGCTGAGACTTGGGAGAGCAGGCACCTACTGTGGGCTGCAGAGGGTCACCTGTCCTACAGGACGGTGAAGAGCTTGGTAAATAGGAATTCACTACTTATCACTCATCTTCTTTCGTTTCATTTGCTCATATTTCTTTCAAATTTCATTCAAAACTAAAGATAGCTTTTGTTTCAAATCATAATAGGAGGCCGGGAACATCAGGTCGTTCTCGGGTTACACGACAGCGATGGAGCACTACGAGCGGCTGTCGGCGGAGGAGCGGGCCATGATCGAGCGTGGAGCGTTCGGTCCTTTGGTGCAGGCCTGGAGGGATATCGCGAAGAGGAAGCTGCGAGCTAACCTTAGCCTGGTCCGCGCTTTCTTGGACCGATTCTGGGATACGACTTCCATGTTTCACATGCCTTTCGGTGAGGTGGGAGTCACTCTGGAGGACTATGGCATGATTTCTGGTCTGCCGTGCGGGACCGAGGAGGTGGAGTGGCCGGAGACTGCTATGAGGGTGGACTCGGCCGCGGCGAGGAGATTGATCGGCTGGAACTTGTCGCCGAAGGCTGTCACAGTGCCGGGTTTGATTCCCAGCTCCTACGTTCGAGACTACTTTGCGGGAAAGATCCCGGCGCTGGTGACGATTTACGGGAGGGAGACGACTCCTCCTCCCTGTACAGCTGAGCAGAGGGCTCGTTTGTGGCTCTGTTGGTTTCTGTCTTTGATTTACCTCGGAGACAAGGGCGAGAGGCTGTCGACGAAGCTTCTTCCCTTCCTTTCTGACCTGAGTTCCCTAGGGCGTTGGGACTGGGTCACTGCTGGTTTTGCGGTCCTCATCCGCTTCATGAGGGCCATGGTTGGTCCGGAGTTGATGGAGAAGGGGACTTCTTCTGGCGCTGTCGGTCCTGGACTACTGCTGAAGGTATGAACCTTCATTTGGACTAAAATGAATTCCTTTCCTTATCAAATCACGAAAGATCGTTATTGATTATTCTTGCTTCACAGGCGTGGGTGTACTCCTACTTCCCGAGCCTCGCGCCCAAGAGGACGGAGCCGCTGGAGAAGGCCTATCCCGTGGTGAGGGATTGGGTGATGTGCAGGACGAAGAGCAAGCGTTCTTTCCACAGTGTCTACCGGCGGGACGTGAACGCTCTTCAGCTGGACAGCGTAAGTATCTTACTTATATTCACTTGATTCTTATATTGTCTTTTAAATTGATCATAGGAATGATCCTTGTCTATCTTGTCGCAGTGGGTGCCCAGACCTTGGGCGGAGTACACTGGAGCGCCTCCTTTCGTGGCTGAGGTCCTTCGACCTAGGAGCTCGAGCCGAATGCTGTTGAGGACGTCGATGGGTCCTGTGTGGTACTTGGGCGAGCGCTTGGCTCGTCAGTGCTCTCGGGACGTGTTGACGGTTCCCGTCGATCCTCCCCGGACGATGTTCAGGGAGCCTTCTGAGGCTGAGAGAGAGGCAGACTTGGCTGGTGCCAGTGGTGACGCCCTCCTTCTTCCTAGCGAGGACTACTCCGCGTACCTTTACGGGAGGTTGGCGTACTGGCCGGTAGTGGTGAGCATCTTCTACTCTTCCTCTTGACTTGGTTTTGAGCATTATGATGAAAGATCATCGATTAATGAGAACCATTTGACTTTGCAGGAGGTCGAGGCGGCGGGCATCGAGCCCCCAGAGTACCCCGAGACTCTCGAGTACACTGACGCGACTGGGAGGACGACGATCTCCGAGCTGCGTGACTTTGACGTAGCTGTGACGGATGCTGGCCTGGATGATTGGCAGCATCTGATTCGGAGGGTGAGCCTCTAACTTGTATAACTTCTGTGTAAGAACACATTTGATTGAGTTTGTTCAATTATTGAAAACTTCTTTTTGAAAATGCAGGTTGCGTCGTTTCGGTTTGTGGCGTTGTGGAGGGTGGCCAACCGGCTGCGAGCTACTGCCGTCGAGGCACTTGTCGGCGGTCGAGGTCGTCAGGTATGAACCTTATGCCCATTTCATTTTTGATTTTCCAATTTTCTTGAAACGATTGACATGAGCCAATTTATTGTTTACAGGGTGACCGCGAGCTGGAGCGAGAGTTGACCCAGTCTCGGGAGGAGACAGCTCGCTTGTTGAGGGAGCTCGAGGTTCGGGACGCCAAGATCGCCGTTCTTGCGGCAAGAGTTGCAGAGTTGGAGGGCGCCCAACAGTAGTTCCGTGTAGCTTTTTTTTGTTTGTTGGCTGTATTTTGCACAGTTGTACATTTGGACCATCATTTTGAACATTTTTGGACTTTGTTTGGGGCTCGAGCCCCCAGTTTGTTGTACATTTCCCTTGTTTGGTGTATATACGACGGCCTGAGTGCCTTTGCTGCTGGGTTGTGTTGCTTGTATCTGCAGGTTAGTTTTGAACTGGTTTGGTAGATGACGGTTTACGCCGTCATGCTGCCGAAATTTACATAGAAAACACGCGAAGCATACATTTATATATACATATGGCCTTAATTAGCGCAAAACGAGTGACTCGAAAGAATGCAAAAAATGCAAAAATTTTGCCGGAAATGACCGGACGGTAGGGAGGGTTACCCCCTGAAAAAAGAAAAAACAGAAATCTATAAGTTAGAAATGCGGAAATGAAATTAAGAAATTGAAATTAATATACACATGTTGAAATTCGGTAAATTGCGAATTATTTTCTAAAATAAATGAATTAAATGAGAAATGTAAAATTAAAATGAATTAAAACGAAAATTATTCCCTAAAATGATGAATTAAAATGAAAATTACTTCCTAAAATGAACATATACAAGTGTGATAAAATGGCAAAAATGTCGATGTCGCCTCGAAATGCGTGCCTGCGAATTTAGGAAACCTGAAACATGGTAATCTCCTCGTATTTACCAAAATAATAATCCGTCGGAATAGGAAATTATTCGTCCTGGAATTAGGAAAGATCCAACGCGGAAAGTCACAGAAGTGAAGCGGAGGAAGAGGCGCAGCTTGAGCTGCGTCCCTTTGAAGAGGCGCAGCAGGTGATGCGCCTGTTCCCAAGGTGTTCTGCTCTGACGGATTTTTGGAAACAGAAATTAGTATAAATAGAAACGTCGATGGAGCTTTTATTCACACAAATCTTCCGTCTCTTCCTCGTCTAATTACATAAAATTCTCAAAATAATTTTTTTCATCATGAATACTTTGGAGATTCGTTTGAAGGAATGGACCAACGAGTTTTCGAACATGGAGAAACATGATATGGGCTCTTTTAATTTTGGATCATTGTTGAGTTTAAAACTCATCAAGGTTGTTAAACCGTTCTTGGATGCTTGCCTTGACTATTGGGACCCGAATTACCATGTTTTTGCGTTCCCTGGAGGTGATATTTGCCCATTTCCTGAAGAAATCGCCGCTATTGGTGGGTGGGATCCCGAACACTTGCCTGCCATTCCTTCTACTTCGCAAGGGTATAAGAGCAAATTTAGAGACTTGCTTGGATTGACTAGACTTGAGATGGACCGTCTAGTTACCTCGAAGGGCGTGAGGATGCTGGACTTCATAGATCGATTCATCAACAGAGCCGACCCCACCGTTTCTCATGTTGCTAGGCGGAGGGCATTTGGCTTTTGCTTGTTGCATGTGTATGTCTTCCAAGGGCATATTGATGAAGACTTGAGAGGTGATCCCCGTCTTCTGGGTCTTGTTGAGCAAATGGAGCTGCGCAGGAGCCCAGCTTGCTTATGCTTAGGAGAGATTCTTTTGGGCTTGGATAATAGGAAATCCAACCGTGATCTACCGTATTTGGGAAGTCCCGTCATTTTGCAGGTAAAAGACATCTTTCTTTTTGTTTTTTTTTTCTTTTTGTTTTTTTTCGTTTTCGTTTTTCTTTCTTTTTTTTTTTTGATGTCTAATACCCGCTTTTGGTAGGTTTGGCTTATGGAACGGCTCCGATTGATCGAGCCCCCAGTTCATGTGCTCTCCTATCATGCTCGCTCGATTGGGATGAGGACGAGGTTGTACATGGTGGACTTCACTCGGGTCGGTGATTACTGGAAGAACAAGCTGAAGAGTGACGATGGCCCGTTGATTAGGTGGGTCGTACCGTGGTGGCACCTCAAATCCGTCACTGGAGTATCTTCTTTGGATCCCACTAGGTCCGTGCGCATTCCTGGATTGGAATTTATGATGTGCATCTTCCCGGAAAGGCTGATGAGACAAGTTGGGCTGAAGCAGACGATCCCGAGGCTTAATACCGTCCCGCAGACTGCTATGGCGCTTACTACAGAGAGCCGAAGAGAGTGGGCCATTAAATGGGCCCAAAGAAACATGTGGTTCTTGAATTTTCTGCCAATGCCTTGTGGGTGTCGGATTCTTATCTGAGATGGAGAAAGGCTACTACTTCGGAAGAGCGCGAGATATTGAGGAAGCGCGAGCCCGTTGACTACAAGGTGCGCGAGGTAGAGAAAGAGAAGGAGAAGCATCTGATAGAGGGAGAAGAAGAAGCCGGGTTTCAAGTTGTTCATCCTTCGAAGAAACCAAAAACTACTCCTGTCGCGGAAATGGTGATTGGCAAGAATGGAAAAGCTAGGCCTCGAGAAAGACCGTTGGTAATTAGGTCTGAAGTGGCGCAAGAGCGTCCGGCTCGAGGTCGTGACAAGAAATATGACAAGAATTACAAGGGCAAGGGGAAGATGGAGGAATAGCCCGAGTCTTTATTTATTATTTGATTATTATTATTATTTATTGTAATAAAAAGGTGGAGTTTTTAGAATCCTAGCCTATTCTATTTTTATTATGTCGTTTACTATTATTAGAATGAATGAAATAAAAAAGGTTAAATGGTT
This sequence comes from Silene latifolia, assembly GCF_048544455.1. Lineage (NCBI taxonomy): Eukaryota > Viridiplantae > Streptophyta > Magnoliopsida > Caryophyllales > Caryophyllaceae > Silene > Silene latifolia. Next base: position 47,575,691 of record NC_133528.1, on the reverse strand, counting down.
ATGAAACCGTTGTGATTTTCTTTTTATTATTCTTGTTGAATTTCAAATGCAATGCAAATGTCCTTCTATTTACATTTTAGATATTGGGTTGAATCCTGTGAAGGATTGCTTACGTATTCACTTAAAAAATGAAATCAAACCCTTGCGCGTAGTTCGAGTAAATGTAAAAGAATAATTGTTCTAAGCAAGAGCTCGTAATGAACTTAGAAAAGAAGCATGAGCTTTTTGCTTACTCTGAAGGTGCAAATTTAGTTTATTTGATGATACGAGGATGATGAATTTGTCAAAATGCAAGAGTATAGTGACATTAGCTTATTTCAGCTTGGCCAGGGGCCGTTTATTTAGGGCCACAAGAGCGACACGTGGGGTTACGCGAGGAGCGTTTTTGTTCCTATTCTAGGCATAGTATCGTTTTAGTTGGTCAAGGTTTGTTGGGTTCGAAAACTCATTCCTGTCTAGGTCTGTGATTCTAACCGCCCCTCCTGGGAGTATAGACTTGACTAGAAAAGGCCCGGCCCAATTAGGTTTGAATTTTCCCCGTGGGTCAACAGGTAAAAGAGCTCTAACCGATTTGAGCACTAAGTCTCCTTCTTTGATGTTTCTTAGCCTAACCCTTTTGTTGAAAGCTCGTTTGATACGTGCTTGATATGTTTGGACATTATGCAAGGCGCGTAGCCTACGTTCATCCAGGAGGATGAGTTCTTCATATCTATCCCTCTTCCAATCGGCTTCCGGGATTTGACTTTCGAGTAGAATACGTAAGGATGGTATCTCTAGCTCGACTGGTTGTACAGCTTCCATGCCGTAGGTCAAATAGAAAGGAGTAGCCCCAGTGGGCGTCCTAACAGATGTACGATACCCCCACAAAGCAAAGGGTATCTTGCTTGGCCAATCTCTATAGTTGTCAATCATTTTCTTGAGAATCGTAACAACATTCTTGTTTGCCGCCTCTACCGCGCCGTTAGTCTGTGGTCTATAGGGCGAAGAGTGGTGATGCTTAATCTTGTATTTGGCTAGCAATTGCTCGGTCTCAGCTTGGAAATGTGATCCGTTATCACTAATGATCTCATGTGGGCAACCATATTGACAGATGATGTTGTTTTGTATGAACTTTGCCACGTTTTTGGCTGTTAGCCTAGTGTAGGAAGCCGCTTCTACCCATTTGTTGAAATAGTCAATTGCTACTAGGATGAAACAGTGACCTCCTGTTCCGGCCGGGGTTATCTTCCCGATTATGTCAATTCACCAAGCGGAAAATGGCCAAGGAGATGTCATTGTATAGAGCAATGAAGGAGGGACATGTTGTACATTCCCGAAGATTTGGCAATTATGGCAATGTCTTACGTATTTGATGCAATCGGATTCCATTGTGGTCCAATAATACCCCAAACGTGTGATTTTCTTCGCCATCATGGGCCCACTCATTTGAGGACCGCATTCTCCATCGTGGACTTCTTCCATCACCTTTCGCGCCTGTGAATGATCAAGGCAACGTAGGATTACACCAAGAGGTGTTCTTTTGTATAATTCCCCTTGCATGAGAATGTATTGGGAAGCGAGTAGGCGTATAACACGTTGTCCCCTCTTGTCCATATCCGGTGGATAGGTACCATTGAGTTTGAAATTCAGGATTGCTTGGAACCAGGGTTCCTGCGCGGTTTCCTCTTCATCGGTGATTTGGTGGACATAAGCCGGCTCTGACCGTCGTTCGATGCACAAAGGCATTTCCACCATGTGATCTGGCATGTTAATCAAAGATGCAAGTTTCGCAAGAGCGTCTGCAAATTGATTTTCTTCCCGAGGTAGGTGTAGGTAGGTTACGTGATCAAAGAATTGAGCGACTTGGTCTATTCTAGCTTGATAAGGTGCGAGGCTTTCGCTTCGAATTTTCCAAGATCCTATAACTTGGTTGATGATCAGTGATGAATCCCCAAGTACTCGGAGGTTTTTAATGCCTAAGCTTACTTCCGCTTGTAGTCCAATGAGACAAGCTTCATATTCTGCAGCGTTGTTTGTCACCTCGAAGTCGAGTTTGACAGCAATCGGTGTATGCTCGCCTTCAGGAGAAATGAGCAACACTCCAATTCCAAATCCTCTCAAGTTCGATGCTCCATCAAAGTAAAGGTCCCAGGAATCTACATCAGTTTGGAGTATATCCTCGTCTGGAAATGACCAAGTATCTATTGTTTGTGCGTCATTGATGGGATTTTCTGCGATGAACTCGGCGACGGCGCGACCTTTTATAACTTTCAGTGGCACGTATTTGAGGTCGAATTCTGAGAGCATCGGGGTCTATCTTGCTAGGCGTCCGTTGAGGACGGGTTTCTCGAAGAGATATTTGACTGGATCCATTTTGGAGTATATCTTAACGGAGTAGCTAAGCATGTAATGGCGTAGCTTCTTCGTTGCCCACACAAGAGCGAGGCATGTCTTTTCGAGTTGTGAATATTTGCACTCGTACTCTAGGAACTTCTTACTAAGGTAGTAGATAGCCCTTTCTTCACTTCCTACAGTTTGAGCTAGCATGGCACCCATGGCCGTTTCGGTTACTGTGAGATATAAACCAAGAGGTTGATCTCGTTGTGGTGGCATGAGCACTGGTGGTTTAGCCAATATCTCTTTGATTCGGTCGAATGCTTTATGACAATCATCATCCCACATGGTGTGGTCCGTTTTCTTGAGTTTCTTGAAGATAGGCTCACAAATCATTGTACGTTTCGATATGAATCGACTTATATACTGTACCTTTCCCAGGAATCCTCTTACTTCTTTTTCTATTTGAGGTTGTGGCATTTCGACCAGAGCTTTTATTTTGGAAGGATCTATTTCTATACCTCTTTGACTAACGACGTATCCCAGGAGTTTGCCAGATGTTACCCCGAATGTGCATTTCTGAGGATTGAGCCTCATGTTGTACTTTCGTAGTCTTGCGAAGAACTTGCGAAGGTTCGCAATATGCCCCTCTCTTTCCTTGGATTTGACAATCATGTCATCTACGTATACCTCAACTTCTTTGTGCATCATGTAATGTAAGAGTGTAGTTGCGGTGCGTTGATATGTAGCTCCGGCGTTGATCAATCCAAACGGCATGACCGTATAGCAATAGGTTCCCCATTGAGTGACGAATGCGGTCTTATGCATATCTTCCATGGCCATTTTGATTCGATTATAACCCGCATACCCATCCATGAAGGATAGTGATGCGTGATCCGCAGTATTGTCCACCAATATGTCGATGTGAGGTAGAGGGAAGTCATCTTTTGGACTTGCTTTGTTTAAGTCCCTAAAGTCAACACAAACACGGATTCTCCCATCCTTTTTTGGGTACGGGTACTATGTTAGCTACCCAGTCAGAATACTCGGAAACTTTGATGAACCCGGCTTTGAATTGCTTGTCAACTTCTTCCTTAATCTTTAGAGCCCATTCTGTCCTCATTCGTCGAAGCTTCTGTTTCACAGGTTTGAAACCTGGCTTAATCGGAATTCTATGTTCAGCGATATCCCTATCGATCCATGGCATGTCTTTGTAGGACCAAGCGAAAATGTCTTTGAATTCATTTAGGAGGTCTATGAAATCGGCCCTTTTGGTAGAGCTCAAGGTAGTCCCTATCCTATGTTCTTGGGGTTCTAGTTCGGTTCCTACATTGATGGGTTCGGTGTCCTCTATTACTGGTCCCCCTTCCCCTTCCTGAAGTATTTCTTTGGCTACATAGGGAGGTATTTCGATCGAGTCTGGGTCTTGGTCATCCTCAGTATCATCGTAAACAGAATTGCACTCAAGATAACACAAAGAGTAAGCAGAACCTGATTTATTCATATTAAAATTTGAGTAAAGTTGAAACAAAGAAGCCAACTGATCCATGGTCAGTAGAGGCAAAGGGACAGTGGTTGGGGCATTTCCCGAACTACTGTGACTACTCGAGGCTAAGCTAGGAGAAACAAAGGGAGTGGGGATGACGACAGGAGTAGACTCTCTAATGACTTCTCTAGACTCCGACTCCGACTCGAACTCATCGTCTTCTGGTTCTCCTTTGAACATCTCTCCTTCTCCAGTGGTGACCTTGAAGAGTCTTCCTTGATTGTTGGTCCACTTGATTGATTTTCTCCATCCTTTCTGCTGTTTTGCGTTTGTTTCTGCAGTCCCAAGCGTGGCAATGATCTCATCTATGATGCTTTTGGAGCTCTTGATTAAGGGAAGGTCTTGGAGATAGACATCTTCCTCACTATCCGTCCATATCCCATTAATGACCTCTTCTTTCGGGGAGATAAGATGCGAGCAATCTAAGGTAGATTCATCACTTGTAATCACTAGAACTCCAAGAGGATTCTCAGTGTTGTTGGGTTTACCTCCCGGCGGTATTGGTAGTCGGCCATCTTCAATCATGTCTTGAAGCACATTTTTCAACTTGTAGCATTTTTCTGTGTCGTGCCCTTTGCCCCTATGGTATTCACAGTACGAATTCTCGTCCAAAGAATTTGGATTTCCTTTCGGGTTCGGGAGTAGGTCCAATGGGTTGGAGTTTACCTTGCTTCATTAACCTTTTTAGAGCGTTGGAGTAAGTGTCCCCAAGATTTGTGAATTTCCTTGGTGGTGTATTTTTCTTGGATGGCTCGAGAAGGTTAACTTCATCGGTCTTGCTAGTAGAGCCGTATGAACGACTTGTTGAACCTTGATATCCTCGGCCTACCGTTTTGGACAAGAGTCCTTTACGGATGTCATCTTCAATCCTTGTCCCTAGCACGGTCAAGTCCTTGAAAGTTTTGATGTTTTGGTATCTCAAATGATTGGCATAGATGGGTTTGAGATTGTCCACAAACTTCTCCACAAGGGTAGCCTCATCCGGGCGTTCAACTAGTTGAGTGCTAGTCTTCCTCCACCTACTTAGGAAGTCGGTGAATCCTTCTTTGTCATTTTGGGTAAGAACCTCTAGAGTACGCATGTTTACTTGGATCTCGGCATTATCCGTATATTGTTTAGAAAACTCGATTGCGGCATCCTCCCAAGTAGCGACCTTCTTGTGATCTAAGGAGTAGAACCATTGCTTTGGGATAGTGTCAAGAGATGAAGGAAAGATCCTTAAGAACATCTCAGGTTTGATGCCTTTGATAGACATGTAATCCTTGAAGGCACGGATGTGGTTCAAAGGGTTCTCATGCCCTTGAATTTAGGGATATCCGTCATATTGAAGTTAGTTGGCAATTTGGAATTGACGGCCTCATACTTGCGATTTTTCTCCCTGTAAATGTCATCCCCTTTAAGGTACATCAATTGCTCCTCTAAGTATTGGAGTCTTTTCTCGGCTACAGTCATCCCCATGAGAGGATTTTCATCCCTGGATTCATTCTCGTAATCACCTATTACTTCATCTTCTTGAGGAGGCAATCTTCCCTCTACGGCATAGATTCGGCCCTCGATGGTCTCGAGGCGGTCATAGACTTGGTCTTGGGTAACTTGCATTTGGGCTAGCGCGGCTAGGATTCGATCATTACCATCTTGAAGTTGGTGGAGATTTGTTTCGCTGGATCCAGGCATCTTGAAAACTGGATAATAGACCGGCGACGAATCAAAACACGATCGACCATTCTACCAAACTTGCTAAAAGAAGAAATGTTTTGACTCGTGAAGTGGGTGTGTGCCACTTGTGTTGAGTGAGTTTTGAAGAAAGACAAGGTTTGAGAATGTGTGTCCTAGTCAACTATAGTGTAGCTGTAGGAGTGGACTCGAAGCGAGGTTTTGAAATGGGCTTGTGGCCCGAATTTTGACACGACAAACGGACAGAGTTATGACCGGATTTTGCGCTAATTGAAGGCCTATTTCGAAATCTTTGATTAAGAAAAGGGTTTTGATTCTTTGAAAAATCGTCATGGTTTTGTTTAGAAATGGTGATCACGTAAGGTACAAACATTTATACAAGCATTATAACGGGATGCTGAGTGCATTTAAAAAGGTTTTGGTTTAAAGGGTGGGTTGCCATACCGAACCATCAAACCCGAAGTCTGTGGTGGTGCATGTTGTAAGAGGAGTAGGATGCGATAAAAGAGAGTTTCATGGTGGTGCATGTTGTAATATAATTGGAAGTAGAGTGTTAGCGTAGCGTAAAGGAGGGATTTGTTTTGTGAATGATACTTATAAAAGGCCATGGTCGTGCTTGTTGTAGTGTGATGCTTCGGAGTATGAGAATATTTTATATAGAGTTGACAGTTGGAGGATGATGTTATGAGTCTGAGTAAACTTCAAGGACGAAGTTCCTTTTAAGGGTGGTAGAATGTAACATTCCGTTTGATGTTATGGGTATTTTGATATTGGATTTGCTCTGGATAATATATTACGGAGCCAGTTGGTAATGTATGGAGTTAGTATTGAAAGAGATATAATGGAGTTGTGTGGACAGCGGGGGCCCACGGGGGCGCTTGGGAGGAAAAGAGAAACAAGCGTTTGCATTTTTGTATGGAGTCGCCACCAATTTTTATGGGAAATTGGAACCGTTCGAATACCTCGTGTCATGTCAAGACACAAAGTAGAGACATGAACACTAAGCAATCGTTACCCTTAGCCTTCTATGTCTAGAATGACTCTCGTGGATGCCAATGAACACGGGTGTTCACAGATATCTGGAGTAAGGGGTGAGGGTACGTATTAGGAAGCTCTTTTGATCGAACACCTAATCCCGCCCGCCTCGATAGCGGCCTCTACTAATGATTAGGGAAGTTATTCGTACTCGATTATCGTCGGCTATATGCATGCAATGCAACATCCAAGTTTTAATCCTAACATGTGAGAATTAGGCTAAGTCGGTTAACAATTAGTTTAACATACAATTGGGTCGAAGTTGGAATTTAATGCTCAATTACATGCGAAGACATTCAAGCAATAAAAGAAATACAATAATTATAGATTACAATAATGAAAATTACAATAATTACATTGGGTTAGGCGATTTATGTCGAAAATACCTTTAAAACGGATAATTTGAGAAAAAGAATAAAAGAATAAATAACAAACAGATCAGAAGGTGATAATACGGTTAATATTTAATTATACGTAAACTAAATAACTAAGTCAAAGCAGAAAACGGAGTTCAGAGACAGAATTCAGCCCGGAACAAGCGCAGCAGACGCTGCGTCCTTTGGAATAGGCGCAGCAGACGCTGCGTCTGTTCCTGACCTGAATTCTGGCTGTGAAGCCGGAATCGCGTTTTGTTAATACTCGTTGATAAATTTAATGATGGATTAAATTATTTACTCGGATGGAAGTGATTAATAGGTTATTTAACATGTGATTGGGTCATGTAAATAGTAAAACATGGATAAGACGGAATTAAGGTGGATTAATTACATGAGTGAAAGATATTCACAAGCTAAACAAATTAAATCAATTAATTATGTTAAACACGATGGATTAATGACGAATATATGATAAATACGACAAAAGACAGATGAAAGCTATATCAAAGACGAATTCCAGAAACCCAATATTGATGAATTGAATCTCTATAACCCGGATTTGAATTTAATGACGAAAACCCGCAAATATTAGATTATTTGGGATTTAAGTCGGATTTATGACGAATTATATGCTAATGAATGATGAACGATATACATATGAGATTATAAACTATCATGATGAAGAATTAACAAATAAACGAAAACAAATAAACACGACGAATTACAGAGGACGAACGAAGAAGAAAGGAAGCAGGAATTGCGGCAGCCCCACGAAGAGACGCAGCAGGAACTGCGCTCCTTCGAAGAGGCGCAGCAGTTGCTGCGTCCTTTCTCGACGTTTGTCTACTGAAAATCCGTAAAAAAGGGTTTTAACAAAGGTTTTAGAAATCGGTTTTAATTGGCATTTTCGACATAAACCTTACAATTGTGATACAATAATTAAAATACAATGAATAAAAGAGAGATTATACACCCTCAGACTTACATGTTGACGAAATGAGAAGGACTAAGATATCGATTAGTGATGCTCGACGCGAATGCAAAGAAAGTGCCCTCGTAAGAGGAAAACGATTAGATTAATTAAGTTGATTGATGTGGAGTTGGTCAAATTGGTCGGTCATGCAAACGAGGCTGGTACTCAGAAGGATACGAGCTTACGTGGTCGAATGTTCAAGCACGTAGACGCCAAAAAGTAAGAACAAAAGTCTAGAATGCAAAGGGAGAAGAGAAGGGCGGACACTCGCGTGAGAAATATGAGGAGCGAAGGCTCCTATTTATACTAATCACGTGAAGGAATTAGGGTTTCGGAGACTCTTTGGAAGTGAATCTCGGAAAGATATAAAAAAGATACGAGAAATACGCGAGAAAGGGCTGGGAAGAGGCGCGCAGCGATCATGCGTCTCTTGGAAGAGGCGCAGCACCTGCTGCGTCTCTTCCCAAGGGGTTTCCTTCTGCGGAAGAAAGATTTCCGTGTTTAAGTTATGGTAGGACGGAATAATTTGGTTTTCCTCAATATCTTATGTGAATATTACGGGAAATTGTTTACCAAAGGATAAAGATTATGAAATATGGAATAGAAATATCCGGAACATTCCAGAACATTCTGACTCGGGATTTAACGGTTATCAGAAAATGAAGACGGTTTTAGACCCGGACTCCAAATATACTCTAATTACTGTCAAAACGACCGTATCGGCACGTAGATGACAACTAAGAGGTAGACATTAATATTTGAGCAATCACTTGACGATAATCTTACGAACTGTCACAAATCGTTCCGCGTACCAAACATGCGGCCCAATCATCACCGAGTGGTTTGCGGGAGGTGCAGAAATGAGGTATCTACAAGTTGATACGATATCGTGAGCCATGTTGTGGAGGTAGGAATAGTTAGTGGAGTTGGTGTTACGAGTTCATGTTTGGGTTGGAGTTTCGTTTTGAGTTCTTAGTCACGTTGTTGTGTCTTGATCGAGTTAGTATGTTTCTTTTTAGAGTATGGGTTGAACTTCGGGGACGAAGTTCTTTTTAAGGAGGGAAGACTGTAATACTCCGTATTTATAAGTCTCTGGGTACTCTATCGAGTAGGCCTTACTCTGTCGAGTAAGGGTGAGTTGCGATTTAAAATAGTTTCTGACCTGTTGGGTACTCGATCGAGTAACGTGGGTACTCGATCGAGTAAGGGGGCACTCGATCGAGTACCTTAGATACTCGATCGAGTAGCCGGTTTACGGGGGATGTTTTGTCGGGTTTTGTTAAATGATGCGAGATAAGTATAAAAGGTTGTCCGTCACTTTTCTTAGTTTCTTTTATCTTTTCTAAAACCTAAGTGAGGAGAAAAGGAGTTACGTAGTTTGTCTGACATCGCATCATTAGCAAATCCCGGAGCTTGGAAGGTCGGATTATACCTTTCTTTATATTGTTGTGATCCTTGCGTCGAGGGTAAGATCTATGTACCGTTTTTATAGTTTTTCCTTAAAGTTGGTTAAACCCTAATATAGGGATTTGAGGGTTTTGTTGTAGATTGTGATTTGGTAGTGTTTATGTGTATGTATGATAGGAGGAGGATTTGTAGAAGAGGCTTTTTGATACAGCTGTTGAGACCGTCTGATAGTTGTGCTTTCCAGGTAGGATTTCCGACTCAGTATTAGTCCCATAATGGGATGATTGTTGATGTGTTGAGATTTATTGTTTAATATCGTAATTGTATTGTGACGGCTGTGATTGTGATTGTTTGTCTCTGGTTCTCGAGATGCGTTCTCGGCTGAGTGGAGTCACTTGCGGGAGTGGCTTCACGCCCTAGTTTCGCCCTTCGTGGAACCCGCCACGGAAGGGGATCTGCACATTAATGGACAGGGTTATCGCTCGGTATGATGAGCGGGGCTTAGGTGGGAATGGCCTGCGGTCCCCCACTCGGCGGGCTGGTCCAGTGGACATCGGTGATTGAGATTGATGGACCGGTGTGATTGTGTGTGTGTGACGGTTAAGGTTGTGCTTTTATCGTATTGTTGATATATATAAGTTGTGTGATTAGTCTTGTCCCGGTTGTTGTTTTGTAAAACTGCGGTGATCCATTCGGGGATGGTGAGCAGAATTGAGCGGTTTGAGTTGAGTCTTTGGGATAGCCGGGATGTGCCACCGTCGACGATAGAAGTCTTCCGCTTTGTAGCTTTACTAGTTTTATAACATTTCGATTAATTCAAAGAGACGGTTGGTTTTGAGAACATGTATCGTATTTTGGTATTTGGTTTCAGTTGTAACCTTTCACTAAACTTATATTATTTAAAGTTGTTTCGTTATTGTCTTATGAATATCATGCCTCGGGTAACCGAGATGGTAGCATCCTTATACCTGAGTGGTCCTGGTAAGGCACTTGGAGTATGGGGGTGTTACAGAAAAACTCTTGTTGATTCTTTTGCATTTGGAGGACCGCTTTTTGAACATCAAAACCTTGGTCATTTTTTTGATTGTATGGAGTTTGATTTTGGTAACCTTGGTTTTGGTTGTAAAAGGGTCTTTGATTTTGGTTTCTCATAGGAGGTGGGGTGTATGTTGGTTGAGGGTTTTGAACATTTTGGCTTTTTTATGAGAGATTTGGGTGGAATTTGGTGTTTTCATTGTAATAATTGGAATAAGGGGTACCACTCTTGTATGCTTGAAAAGTATTCACTTGTTCATTTGTTCCCCTACATTCACTTTGGTCATGTCCCAAAGTTCCACAATTCTCACATATCCCGCTTGGGATTGATGAATATGCCGTCATGGCATTGACATGATGCTTTGGTGATTTTGAGGCTTCTTCAAGTCTAGCCATAGCTTTTTCGAACTTCAAGTTGATGGTATCAATGTGAGCACTAAGTTTAGCACCCAATTGAGTAATAGAGTCCACTTCATGCTTTCCTCCTCTAGTAGCCTTGCGAGGTCTACTATATTGTGAATTATGGACCGCCATTTCCTTAATCTTGTTCCAAGTTTGATTATCGTCAACTTCGGTGAACATACCATTTGATCCCATGTTGAGAATGTTTCTTGAGTCTTCATAAAGACCATTCCAAAATGGTTGTACCAAGAACCACTCGCTAAGTCCATGATGAGGACATGAGCGACAAATTCCCTTGAATCGCTCCCAAGCTTCATACAAAGATTCTTCATCTCTTTGCTTAAAGCCCGTAATTTGAGCTCTTAGCATGTTAGTCTTTTCCGGTGGGTAGAACTTTTTGTAGAAAGCTAGAGCCAACTTCTTCCAAGAGTCGATTCCGAGAGTAGCCTTATCAAGGCCTTTCAACCATTGTTTTGCGGTGCCAATTAGAGAAAAAGGAAATAAGACCCATCGAATTTGGTCTTGAGTTACACCGGTTTGTGAAATCGCATCACAATAGTCACAAAAAGTCTCCATGTGAGAATGAGGGTCTTCACTAGGCATCCCCCCAAATTGGCTTCTTTCGACTAATTGGATAAATGCGGATTTGGCAATGAAATTTCCGGTTAAATGTTGTGGTGTGGGAGTACCATTGGGTAGGTTCTCCTCGGTTGGTACGGAATGTGATGAAAATTTAGGCATTGTGGGTTGATTTTGTGTTGGATTTTGTGTTGGATTTTGTGTTGGGTTCTCCTCACCTTCTCTTACAAAAGGGTTGATGAACTCAATAGTGTTTGGTTGAATATCTACAACCTCACCAATACCTCTCAAAGTTCTTCTAGCAAGTCTTCTATTGTTTGTCAAAGTCCTTTCAATTTCGTGATCAAAGGGTAACAAGTTACCTTGTGATCTTCTAGACATGCAAAATATCAAACAACTCGAAAATAATTAGAACAAACCTTGAGGAGTTTTACTTCCCCAAGGCAAAGAAAGACACAACTAATAACAATCTAATAAAATCTAAATCAAGTTAACACCGTCCCCGACAACGGCGCCATTTTTGGTCGGACTCTCTTGAGAGGTTTAGTTTTCGGTACTTGTCGTTAGGAGCACCTAGACCAAAACACTATTTATAACTCCACAAACAACTATACAATTAGTAAAGAGGCAAGTAAAGGTCGGATCCCAAGTGACGGGAATTGAGATGAGATTTTCAATTGCAACTAGCGGTGTCTAGGGTGTCATAATTTGGGGTTGGAATAGAAGATCACTAAACTAAATAAAAGTAAACAAGCAAGATGATTAAAAAGGGATGTAAACAATTGATAAAAGGCACTAGGGTGTCATGGGGTCATAGGGGATTCATGGGAATTGATCATACAAACATATTCTCAAATTATAAGCAAGCAATTATTGTTGTGATGGATCGAGTTGGTTTATATCTTACAATCCTAGGAAAGTTTGGGTCCCGGAGCCGAATCGATTAGATTGTACAACACCTACAAGTCGACTTAATCTTCCCTACTCAACTATATGCATGGTCTAATGAGACTCGAGTTGGTTTATGTCTTACAAGTCTCATTGAAAAGATAGGTGATGGGTAAAAAATGCAAGGATTCATAGGCTCGCATTTCATCAAACATAACATGTGCATAAGTTGAGATCACAACAAGCAAGCAAATAAACTATGAAAACATATTAATTTAAGCATGAATCATCCCCCATGTTGGTTTCCCCTAATTACCCATTAACCCTAGCTAAGAAAACTACTCACTCATTATCATGTTGAACATGCTAGCAAGGTTGTCAATCATACCAACAAAGTAAAACATGATGAATAAATAGAGATGATTAACAATAATTAAAAAGGGATTAAGAGAATTATACCTACTAATGATTCCAATAATAAAGCAAAGAATAATAGAAGTACTTGATGATTGATTGGAAGGTTGTCAATCTCCCAATAATAACCCAAATAATCTTCAATTACCCAAAATGAAAGATGAACAAGAGAGAGATTAAGGAAATGAGATTTGTATTAAGGCTTGATTAAAAGTTGATTACAAGATTAAAGAGAGATTTGATTAATATAAACTACACTAAAGATTGATAAGAAGAACATGCCAACCTAATTAGACTAATGGGGTATTTATAGTGGGGATTAGGTACACAAATTAGGGTTTACTAAGGGCTTAAATGATGATTAAGTCCTTGAGGAATCGCTCCTCTCAGAAAAATATGCGAGTCTCCTTTTTGCTAGTCTTTCCCGAGGTATGCGCATCCTTCATAGAACGAGTAGAAGACGGATTAGCTGTCACACAATCCGAGCGTCCAGGGCACGGGACGGGCGAATTGTGGTAGTTTTGGACGAGCGGATTCGTGGGGTGGACGGGCGGATTGTGGTGGTTTTGGACGAGCGTCCAGCTGAGGAAGACGCTCGGATTGCTTGTCTTGGACGGGCGAATTGTGGGCAATCCACTCGGATTGTAGATCAACTTCTTCCTTTCTTCTTTTCTTCCTTTCTCTTCATACAATCCTTGAGGATTTCCTCGGGGATGCAAGGATCTTTTCTCATCATTGCCCATCTACTATAGTATGTACAAAGGCCTTCTAGTCTTGTCTTCTCTTTGATGCTTGGTCATTGAATTAAATCAATTTAGCTCTATTTTGCCATGAAAATACAAGGTTTGCACTCCTTTCCTACCAAGGGATCAAAACCTCAAAGAATATGCAAAACAAAGGACTAAAGACAATAAATGACCCAAATATGCACTAAAAAGCATGGGAACAAGGCTAATTCGGGGACTAAGTATGCTCAAATTATAGTCACATTACTGGTAGGCGGCCTAAATCCACAGACCGAGACGTGGCCCATGTCCACAGTACCAAGCCGGAATTCCATGGTGAGGACAACTAGCAATTAGATTTTGGCACCTATCCCATGCCTTACCCAAGGACTCCCCATCTTCTTGTTAGAATGTATGGATATCATTTTGGAGCATAGCGGTCTTGGATGATGGGTAATACTTGGCTAAGAACACCTTGGCTAAGGCATCCCATGTAGTAAATGTGTTCGGAGGGTGCACATTCAACCAACGATCCACTTTATCTCTTAGAGAAAATGGGAACAACATCAACCTCAATGTGTCTTTGGACACTCCATTCCGCTTCATCATGGCAACCTTGTTTTTGAACTTCTTTAGATGGGCATGAGCATCTTCATCAATATGCCCACCTAAACTATCCTTCTCAATAAAGCCAATTTGAGCCGGATGCATTTCGAAGTTGTTTGGGGCCAAGGTTCCAAAGATAATAGGATTGTAAGCGTCATTGTGGTTGAGGCGGTTGTGGTCACGTAAAGCCACCATTTGTGGTTGTTGAATTGGTATATATGGAGGTGGTGTGTTGGGGATTTAGAGATTGTAAAATGGGTTTTCTAGTGGAGAATCAATGGTGTTGTTTGGTGGTGTGTCTTCAATAAGAGGTTGGGTGGATGAATTTGCTTGGTTCGAAGTAGCTTGAGAAGAGGTTCTAACTCTTGCAATAATCCTATTCCTTAAGGCTCGAAAAAGCCTTTCGGGGTCGGAGTCAAAGAGCAAAGCTTGATGGTTCCTCCTAGGCTCTCACAAAAAAATCCAAGTTTGATGTAAACACACTATCAAGCTCTCACAAAGCATGAACACAAAGCTCTCACAAAGCATCCGAATTTGATGTAAAGCATCTATGTAAACTTTCGTTCTACAAGACACTAAGCATAAAATGGAGAAAAACATGAACTTTCATTCACACATTTCTACACACCTTCTATGCATGTTAACAAAAGCCAACTAATTTACCCAATTACCAACATTAACCCACCAAATTCATCCCTTAATCCTTACTTAGGTTCCCCCTAAACTCTAGGGGGTCACTACTCGCACATATTCAAAGAGCAAATGTAAACAATTGAAAGGAAACAAATCTATATATATTTATAAAAGAGGCTTTTTTCGAGCGATTCTAAGCTGTCCACATAATCAAAAATCAATTTAGAAAAGTATCACAAATAATATTTTTTGATATAAAAATAAAGTAAAAAATCTTTTAATTATTATAATATATATTTCCTAAATTATATTCAATTGATTTTGCTAATTTTTATATAAAAACTTCTTACATTTCATTTGAAGAAAAAAATATCTTTAAAAAAATTATGAAAATAGTATAATTAGATTCGTGGTAAAAAAAATGCTATCATTCGAGTATAGATTTCATATTATTTAAATATATTAAAGATGATATACTTCTTAGTATTTTATATGTTCCACATTGAACATATATAAATAATAAAATTGTCCCACATCGAAAGATTAGCATAAGGTGGGGTGATCCTATGAATATAAATAGAAGGCATCCTTGGAATTTATTTATCAACCCAAAATCTTTTGAGTCTCTCAAGTATTGTCTTAGAGAGTTCTTAAGAGTGTATCATTATCTTCACAATTTGATATAAAAAATAATGTGAAGAATGTTTTAATTATTATACTAATATTTCCTATATTAAAATGAGTTATAATGTTTATAATGTTTTAATTATTCAATTTAATGAGAATGAGAATATAAAAATGAGTTAGGTATGATTTCATTACAATGGGACCAACTCACTGAATATTAGTCAAACAATTAAGCGGGCAACAGTTGAAGAAATTCAAGTATAGCAAAGAGCTCATGGTTCAGCTACCATCTTAGCTATAAGAACTGCCAACACATTCATAATAAAATTCTAAAAAAATATTTTTCTAAAAGACCCATAGCGGCTTATGTAGTCTTAAATACCAAATTTGTTTGTATTTTATTATCACAAATTTTTATTTGAGACGGAATTATCCTTCTTCAATCTTTTTTGTTTAAATAGATACTTAAATTCAAATACTTACAAACAAAGTTCATACATCAATTAAGGGGGAGTATGAGGCCTGACTCCAAAGAACAAATCGTTATTAAATCGAGTTGGATGTCGAACTAGGTGCGAAAAAGATGATGTACTTCTTATTATGTTATATGTCACACTACATTGAAAAATAATGTAGATGTGGTAAACATATTACTTATAAATAGTAGAAAATATGGGGTCATCCTATTATAAATAGTAAAATTGTCTCACATCAAAATATTAATATAAGGTGTGCTGATCCTATTATTATAAATAGTAGAATTGTCTCACATCGAAAGATTAACATAATGTGGGGTAATCCTATGATTATAAATATAAGTCATCCTTGGAGCTTAAATATCAACCCAAAATCTTTTGAGTCTCTTAAGTATTGTCTTAAATAGATCTTATAACAGTTTGTATTATTACCTCTACAATAGTGAAATTTATTTTAATTATACTTTTGATTTTGGTGGGTTCACAATTATATAACTATATATAGTTATATCATTTCCTTAGTCCTTTCTACTCAAATTTAGTAGTTTAGCAACAAGTTATTTACTTTTTAATTTTTAAGTTGAATTTTTAAATAACAAACATACATCAGTAGTATACTTATTATATAAGAGACTTTAAAAGTAATGTTACATAATGTTAATTTTTCATGTTAATTTTTCAAGTTTTAACATTTTTTTCATCTAGATAGTCCAACCCTTAAAAACTACTTAATATTTATAAGAAAAAAATGTTAATTTTATACGTAAGAAAAACTTTGGACTTTAGATATGATTAGTTTGTTAGAAATAAGACAAAATTGCACGAATGTTACATATACGTGCGAAAAATTTTAGACTCTAGATAAAATTAGTTTGTTAGTATTTGCTCATTATTAATCGGATTGGATGTTGAACGTACAAATATTAACATATAGTATTTGCTCATATTATTAAATATAACTAGTATTAGATATAATGAGTAGCAATTGTCCGTATTTCGGGATTCGGGTTGGATGTCGAGCTAGGTGTGAAAAAGATGGTGTATTTCTTAGTATGTTATTTGTCCCGCATTGAAAAATAATGGAGATGTTGTGAATATACTATGTATAAATAGTAAATTGTCCCACATTGAAAGATTAGCATAAGGTAGGGTGATCTTATGATTATAAATAGAAGTCATCCTTGAAACTTGGGAATCAACCCAAAATCTTTTGAGTCACTTAACTATTGTGAAAGAGAGTTCTTAAGAGTTTCTATTATTAACGGTTAAAACTAAAATTTAATAAACTATAATTTTGTTGTCACTAAATTGTATATTTGCTTATAGTGGCCAAAAACATATATAGATGAGTTTATCTTTTACGCCTTTGCAGTGGAATGATAGCAATAAGATGATCATAGGAGTATACATTACATGTACTTTGTGAAAGAAAGAACATAAAAATGAACTCTGTGTATCAGTAATTAGAAGATTTATTATTATTATTATTATTATTATTATTATTATTATTATTATTATTATTATTATTATTATTATTATTATTATTATTATTATTATTATTATTATTATTATTATTATTATTATTATTATTATTATTATTATTATTATTATGTAAGACGGTTTTATTAATTGAACAATTTTGAAATTGTAACACCCCGTAAATTTGAAGACCTTTATTATATTTTAAAAGTAATATTTTAATCCATTTTAATTTAATATTAATTTATTTGAAATAATAATTATTTGATAAAATATAATTTTATTTTAGTTTGAAGTAATGTAATCACTTTTGATAGTTTAGAAATGTTTAAAAGTAATTTAAACTATATTTAAACCTTTTACTTTGATAGAATAGATTTCTGATAAAAGTCATAATATTGGGATTTTACCATTTCTTACGGTCGTTGGGTAAACGAGTTTGGATATTGGGCAAATGAGTACTTAATCTTTTAGTAAAATCGTGTTTAAGAACTTTAATATTCTCAAAAATCGCGTTCGACGAATATTTCTAATTACCGTCGAAGCAAATCCAAAACGTAAACAATTGACCAACCTCCCCATGCCAATTGGACCGCCCATCACCCTCCATTTGTCTCCTCTTTCAATTTTCATTTCCTCCATAATTCACTCTCTCTCTTCCTTTCATCAAACAACCAAATTCCTCTCAAAATAACCTCCTCACAATCCCTAAAACCACCATAAATCCTTCATTTCTCCACCAATTTGCATAAAACTTATATATTTGGAATCCTCTCTTCAATCCTCATCTACTAGTAAGCTTTATTTTCATTTCCCCCAATTTCGTTTCGGGTCTTATCTTTTTAGGGTTTCGAATTTAGGACTAATTTATATGTTTTTGTTGTTCTTATAGGTGAAGAATATGAAGATGAGTTAGGAGACTCATATATTGTGGAAGATGATGCATAATTTCGGTCTATAGGATCTTTCTCAAGTTTATTTTGCTCTCTTTCTAGCTTAAGGTAACTATTCCGAGTTACTCGACGAAATAATGTCACATTAGTGTTGTTTATGATGTGTTGGATGCTTATGTGATTAATAACATGTTAACTTTAATTTTCACATGAATTGTTGTTGTTAAAGTTTGTTAAATATGTTGTTTTTCACATGTTTAAGTGTTGAAACGGAATGAATATTGTTGAATGTTGCTTGAAAGGGATGTTGTATTGATGTTGGAATAAATTGCAAATGGAGACTTGTGTTGACCGAGAGAACCGAACCAAAACAGCCCGGTTTAGGCCCGGTTCAGGCCCGGTCTGACCCGGTTCATGGCCCGTTGTGTGGGTCGGGTCTTGGGTCTATTGTTTGATGTTTTGGGCCTATGGTTCATGTTTTGAAGTATGTCGGTATTTTGGCATGTAGAAAATTGTTTAAGCTAATATTTCCGTTGAATTGGTTATTTTACAAGTTGGCATATTTTCTCTATGTCAATAGCTTTCACATGAAAGAAATTAAAAATGGCAAGAGTATGACATGGTGGTGAATTCCGTGATGTGGGCCAAAATGGGCCAAGACTCTGAGCTGGGCCAATTTGACCAAATGAGTTTGGTCAAGCTAGGTTTAAACCGGTCAGCCTCGATTTGACCGATGACCCGTCGCGGGACTAGGGTCGAGGATTTGTCTTTGAGTATGATTGTCTTTTCATATGTTGGTTGTTGGATGATTTGGTTGCCTTATACTTGAGTCTTCTTGCCTTATTGCCATTTTAGCTTGTTCTCATGAATTATGAGATTAACGGTTCGCTGAGTTTTGGATTAGTAATGAGATTGTGGATATTGTTGGATTGTCAGCTGAATTTACATTTTTGTAGTCTTTCACAAGGAAGGATGTTATCCTAGAGTCCTTGATTTGAGTATAAGTATTTATGTTGCCAGTTTGGACTCTTTGCCCCTCTTATGGTTAAGCGGGTGTCCTACTTGTCTTGTGTGGTGTTGGTATCTTATACCATCGTCATAGATAGGCCCTTATAGTCTTTGACGAGTGTATGTTCACCGCTTAATAGCCTTTGTGTCTTAGCTTGGTGGGTTTATATCCAAGTTAGGGTATGACTTCCTGACGTACTCTTAGAAGTATGTAGTCAGCTTAAGTACTAGCCAACCCTTTGGTGGACTCCTTAGGGGTACTCATGTGTTGTTATCATGGGTCTTGGATGCGGTAGTTTTCCGCATGTCACTAGGTCTGCGCAGGTTTTGGACTAGGGTGTTTACCTTACCTCGTGGTATAGACTCGAGTTACAGAGTGACTATTGACTGTACTAGGAACTTATGCCTGTCTCTAGATATATTGTCCTTTCTTGTTTGATGATTCTATGAATCATAGAAGGTGAGATGCAAGCCGGCTATGGTTGATAGAGTTTGGATTCATGGATGTTATGTGATTCAGATGATAGTGTAGTATAAGTCGGTCTAGTATTCACATGCTAGGACTATGTGTTGTTATATTGTTGTTCACATGATAAGCACGGTTGTCTAGCATCTAAATGCTAAGGCTATGTGTTATTCATATTCATATTCTTATGTTTACATGTTATATTAATTATGACATTTCGTGGCTGGGAGAACTCGGAGTTAAACATTTTAGAAACCGATTGACAGCCAGAAAAACTACAAACAAACCAGGGGTGGGGGAAAAGGGGATCGCCCTTGGATTGCATGTAAGAGATTCAGTGACAGGACGAGAAATCGGAGGGACAGGAACCCCCTGGTTGAAGCGGCAACCACCAAAACAGTTCGAGCTCCAGTCGAAGAACGAACCGAGATTCGTTTGAAATGAGGTTAACAAAAGGGTGAGGTCAAAAAGACGGTTCAAACGACGGAAGAGATATGAAGGATCGCCGAAGAAAGGCCTAGAGATAGACCTATCTCCGGCGATCAGGTAGGGGACGAAGTAGGGGCAGCATGTGGGGGGTGAGGTGGAGGCGGCGGGTCAAGATCAGGTTAGGGTTTTAGTTTATTTTAGAGAGAAGGGATGATGATATTTTAGAGAGAGGTGGGTCAAAATTACTAGGAATGACCGAGGTTTGAGAAATGGAGATAAAGTTTTTAAAAAGTAAGAATAGTAGGCCTGACGTGGAAATTGGGAAGTTTGATGTGAATTTAAGGGATTAATTTTAGAATCTACAAATATTATTAAAAAGGTAAACTAAAATATCAAATAAATGTGACAAGGCAAAAATTAATTGTAACATGGCAAAAATTTAATCGTGACATGGCAAAATTTATTATGACATGTGACATGGCAAAAATTAATTGTGACATGGCAAAATTTATTATGACATGGCTCTAATCTATACAATATGAATTTACTAAACTAACCTTTTCATATGTACATAAAATATACTAAAATGTCATACAAAAATGTCACTATTATCATCATCATTATTCTTAACTTAATTATGCATATTAAATATTTCATGAGTTAACAAATTCTAAAAGTGATGTGATGAGTAAAAATCGCACTACGAAAATAAATACCGCTACAATATATATATATATATATATATATATATATATATATATATATATATATTAGAGGTAAGATCCGGTGAGTTTGTCACTTTTCCTGAGTTACCCCCGCATTTATATACCATTGGATCTAACAAGATCAAGGGCTGAGATTATACCCAAAAAAATACACAAACTCATTTTTTTCTCTCTCTTCCATTAATCTTACGTTTTCCCTTTTTTTTCTCCTGCTTTCTTCATTCTTCACCTCTTTTTTTCTTATTTTCTTCAAATTTATGGCATAATCCAATAAAATCTTCAGAAAACCGGAGTAATTCAAGTAGAAAATACGAAATTAATTCATTATCTTCATTCAATTTGATTGATACACGCATCAATCGTCAGTTTTTGCCCAAAATTTGCAGAAACCCTAGCGCAAATCGACAAAACGAAGGTAAGCGTAGATTATAACTGTTATTTTGCGAGTTATTTCAATTGCTACTCCGTTAGTATACTTGTTTATCATACCTTTGACATTTGATTGATGATTTATTATCATAATCCTGAAAATTTGTTGGTAATCTAGATTAGCATACCAACTGTTTGTTAAAATGTCTAGTTAAATTTAGAAACTCAGTTATTGTAATGAAGAATCGTGGTTATTTAATTGTTATTCAAATGCAGAAAGTCAGTTATTGTAATGTAGAAACTCGGTTATTGTAATGTACAAACTCGGTTATTGTAATGGAGAATCTCTGGTATTTGTAGTTATTGTAATGTAGAAACTCGATTATTATAATGAATAAATTGTGTTATTGTATTGAGATAAAACTCAAATATGTTCAAATTTCATGTTCACCCGTTAGTTGTCTAACATTACATCTCAATTATTGTATTACTTTAACCCAGTTATTGTATTATCAAAACCCATGTATTGTATTTTATAGTTGCTTCTTGGGTGTTCTGATAAGTTATAGTCTGCTTTTTGGTGATTTTCAGGTGGAATCCCGATAGATACGGATAATTGACGTTCAATGGAAAAATTGACGTATATACTTGGTCATTTTAATGAAGAAATTAGTTATTTTATAGTTACTTAGTTGTTTGCTGAGAATAATGTTTCATGGTATTTACAGTTATTGTAATGTAGAAACTCAGTTTATTGTAATGTATAAACTCTGTTATTTGTATTTATTGTAACGTAAAAACTCAGTTATTGTAATGTAGAAACTCTTGTATTTGTAGTTATTGCAATGTAGAAACTCGGTTATTGTAATGAATAAAGTCATTTATTCTATATGTGTTTCAGTTATTGATTTCAGTTATTGACTCGTCAGCTATAGTTATTTTACAATCCAATTACTTCTTGGGTGTTCTGTTAAGTTATATTCTGCCTTTTGGTGATTTGCAGGTTGAATCACGATAGACGCGGATAATTTACGTTCAATGGAAATTTGATGTATATACTTGGTCATTATTTTGTTAGTTTTCATCTTATTTAATTGAATAACTCAGTTATTGTAATGTTGCAAAACTCAGTTATTGTAATGTAGAAACTCTGGTATTTGTAGTTATTCCAATGTAGAAACTCATTTATTGTAATGTAAAACTTTGATATTTGTAGTTATTGTAATGCAGAAACTCAATTATTGTAATGAGTAAATCGTGTTATTGTATTGAGATGAAACTCAAATATATTCAAATTTATATCCTATTTTGGTTTATCTTGTTTAATTGCATAACTAATCATTTTCATTCAATCAATAATTGAGATTGGTTAATGCAATAGCAAAATATGAAAAATGAAATAATAATATATATAACAAGGTTAAAAAAACCACTTACTTTCATTATATAACTATTTTGTTTCCAACACATTACACTTAAACATTTCCAAAAAATTATATCTAAGCATCATCATAAAGACATCTATACATTTCAAATAATACATCTAATAATAGTAACATCTCAAATATTACATATATTTATCTCCAATACAACGTCTAAAATATATCTTCCAAGGAGAATCGTGTCTTGTTGTTGTTTCCACGTTTCTTTCACCCGTATTTCTTCCCAACGAGAACCATGTCATGCCGATTGATGAGGGTTGCACCAGCAGACAACAAAAACTCACTAAAAGAAATAAAAACAAAAAGGGGGTAAGTTATAAATAACTAAGCAACTGATATACAATAACCACCTATAAGTATTGAAATAACCGTAAAACCACTATAAAATAACTGGATATTTTAGAGAAATAAAGCATATTATTATAACCGACTATAAGCATATTATATAAGACCACAATAATAACTCCAAATTGAAATAATTAAGTTAAAACAATACAATAATTGAGATGTAATATTATTACAACCAACATAAACAGGTTATATAAGAATACGCCATCTTACAACAACTCTAATTTGAAACAACTAAGTTAAAACAATACAATAACTAAGTTTGAATAATACAATAAATCAGTTAAAGCAATACAATAACTATTACTAACAGAACATATTCAAATATAGCAAACAAGAAGTAACTACAAAATACAATAACTGAGTTTGAATAATACAATAACTCGGTTAAAGTAATACAATAACTCTTATTAACAGATTAACCACAAAATCCGAGATATTATCAAAGATACAAAAACACAATTGAATAACAAAAGACCTACTCAAACACCTTACAAACAGCAAGAAAATGCACAAAATCATTTAGAATTCTCATTTCAAACTCAAAACCTTATAAATTATTGGCAAAAACAATGAGAGAACAAGTAATTTAACAACAAAGACATAAGAACAAACGGATATACAACGAATCAACGAAAATGAAACGAATATTAGATAAGAACGATAATGAAAACGCACAAATCAGATCTAGAAAAACAAAATTAGTGCTTACCTATAGTGAAATTGAAGAGAAATATGAAGATGAGGTGAAAGTGACGACGAAATATCCTTAATTCATGATGAATTTGAACGAGTATGATGAAGACTAAGTTTGTAGCTGCAACTTGAACGACATTGATGAAGATTGAATTTCATAATTTTTATTGATTCTTTTTTTTTCTGGTTTTTTAGAGGTTGAAGGAGGAGAGAGAGTAATTTTTTCTAATAATGGGAGAGATTGAGGGAAAAGAGGGTAGTTGTATGTTGAGTAAGATCTAATCTCAGCCATCCATCTTAGATTAGATTAGTGGTTCAGATTTAGAGGGGTAACTCACCAAAAAAACCCAACTCATATGATCCTATATATATATGAGGCAAAGATCCGGTGAGTTTGCCACTTTTCGTGAGTTACCCCCGCGTATATATACAATTGATTAACAAATTAAAATTAATTGCTCACACAAACAATTCACGTCGCAGTACCTCCTTCTCCACCATTCTCTCCTTTCTCTCTCTCTTTACAAACAAAAACATCAACATCAACAAATCAATCAAAATCTTTCAGATTCATCAACAATCTCATCAATTCTTCCCAATTTTTTTTGTGATTTCAATCGATTACAGCAAATTCGTTCACAAATTCAATTACTTTAATTGAAACGATCAGTTTTATCTTCAATTAATAATGAAATTTCAGAAAACCGTAGGGTTATCAAATCAAAACGAAGGTATGAATATGTTACGATTTAGTAGCTAATAATCGAATAATTTCAGTGATTTTCATAGCTATTAGAGAATTAAAAAAAAAAACAAATACTAATCAGATTTTTGTGTTCTTTTTTTTCCGCGATTTTCTTTAAAAACTAGATGAGAATAACAAATACTCATCAAATTTCTGTCTTTTTACGATTTCATAATTAATCACATTAGTAAAGAACGAATTCAACAGAAAATTTGTTGATTACAACAAATTCTGATAAGATTTCATTATTTTTTGTAATTTGCAGGTGGAATGACGTTGAATAGGGATAATTGATGCTCCATGGAATAATTGACGTCATGTAATAGAATAACTGATGTTGTATGATAGAATAATTACGTTATAGTAATAAAATAACTTGTTTACTGAGAATAGTGTTCTCTGCTATGTATAGTTATTTTAATGTAGAAACTCAGTTATTGTAATAAAGAAACGTAGTTATTTTATAGTTAACTCAATTGTTTACTGAGAATAATGTTCTCTGGTATAGATAGTTATTCTAATGTAGAAACCCAGTTATTGTAATGTATAACTCATGTTATTGTATTGAGCTACAACTCAAATATAGTCAACTTTCTGCAACTCTGGTATTTGTAGTTATTGTAATGTAGAAACTCCGTTATTATAATGAATAAAGTCAGTTATTCTATATGTGATTCAGTTATTCACTCGTCAGTTATAGTTATTTTATAATCAAGTTATTTTACAATCCAATTACTTCTTGAGTGTTATGTTAAGTTATATTCTGCTTTTTGATGATTTGCATGTTGAATCATGATAGATGCGGATAATTGATATTCAATGGAAAAAATTGTGTATATACTTGGTCATTTTTTTGTTAGTTATCATTTTGTTTAATTGAATAACTCAGTTATTGTAATGTAGAAACTCAACTATTGTAATGTAGAAAACTCAGTTATTGTAATATAGGAAGTCTGGTATTTGTACTTAGTCCAATGTAAAAACTCAGTTATTGTAATGTAAGCACTCAATTATTGTAATGTAAAACTCTGGTATTTGTAGTTATTGTAAAGTAAAAACCCAATTATTGTAATGAGTAAATCGTGTTATTGTATTGAGAAGAAACTCAAATATATTCAAATTTATATCTTGTGCTTGTTTTCATATTGTTTAATTGCATAACTAGTCATTCTCGTTCAATCAATAATTGAGGTTGGAATGCATTAGCAAAATCTGAAAAATGAAATAATAATATATAACATGGTTAAAAAAACCACTTACTTTGATTATATAACTATTTTGTTTACAACACATTACACTTAAACATCTCCAACAAGTTATATCTATGCGTTTCAAATAATACATCTAACAATAGTAACATCACAAATATTACATATATTTATCTCTAATACAACGTTTAAAAGTATTTCTTCCAACGAGAACCGTGTTTTGCCGTTGTTTTCACGTTTCTTCCACCGATATTTCTTCCCAACGAGAACCATGTCTTGCCTATTGATGAGGAATGAACCAGCAGACAACAAAAGCTCACTGACAGAAATAAAAACAAAAATGGGGTAAGTTACAAATAACCATGTAACTGATATACAATAACTACCTATAAGTATTGAAATAACCGTAAAACCACTATAAAATAACTGCATATTTTACAGAAATAAAGCATAGTATTATAAGTTATAACCGACTACAAGCATATTATATAAGGCCACAATAATAACTCCAGATTGAAATAACTAAGTTAAACAATATAATAATTGAGATGTAATATTATTATAATCAACTTAAACGGATTATATAAGAAGACACCATCTTACAACAATTCTTATTTGAAACAACTAAGTAAAATAATACAATAACTAAGTTTGAATAATACAATAACTCGGTTAAAGCAATACAATAACTATTATTAACAGAATATATTCTAACATAGCAAACAAGAAGTAACTACAAAATACAATAACTGAGTTTGAATAATACAATAACTCGGTTAAAGTAATACAATAATTGTTATTAACAGATTAACCACAAAACCCTAGAAATTATCAAAGATACAAAAACGCAATTGAACTAAAAAAAAACTACTCAAACACCTTACAACCAACATGAATATGTACAAAATCATTTAGAATTCTCATATCAAACTCAAAACTCTATAAATTATTGGGGGAAAAAAATGAGAGAACAAGTAAATTTAACAACAAAGACATAAGTACAAACGGATATACAACGAATTAACGAAAATGAAACGGATATTAGATAAGAGCGATAATGAAAACACACAAATCAGATCTAGAAAAACAAAATTAGTACTTACCTATAGTAAAACTGAAGAGAAATACAAGGATGAAGCGAAAGAGACGACGAAATCTCGTTAATTGATGATGAATTTGAACGATTTGTAGCCTGCAACTTGAGAGAATTTCATGAAGATTGAATTTAATAATTTATACGTATTCTTTTTTTTTTTTGTTCTGAATTTTTAGATGTGGAAGGAGGAGAGAGAGTGATTTTTTCTAATAATGAGGGAGATTGAGAAAAAAGTGGATTTTTATAGGTTGAGTAAGATTTAATCTTAGCCATTCATCTTAGATTAGATCAATGATCCAGATTCAGAGGGGTAACTCACCAATAATGACCCAACTCATATGATCCTACTTCTATATATAGGTGGGATCCGGTGAGTCTACCTATATATTTGAGTCCATGAGTCCATAAAACAATATCACGCACTATACAAAACAATATCACGAATTTTTTTTTTCAAAATTTTTTTTCAAATTTTTTTTTTCGATTTTTTTTTTGAATATAAGATGTGATATTGTTTAATTTAAAGTGTGATATTGTATCATGGACTCACGGACTCAAAAAGATAGGGTGAACTCATGTGATCCTAATTCTATATATATATATATATATATATATATATATATAAAGATTAAGTACCTCATTAAGGCACGTGTCATTTAAAATTCATCTCCAAATGTTATGTGTCACATGCTTATAAGTACAAAAATATAAAAAAAAAAAATATTAGTTACAAACAAAAAAAATTAATACAATTTTTTTTATTTTCCACTCACAACTTTGGCTATTAATTTATCATATGTAAACAAATACTTCTTCTATTTAATGGCATGTTTGTTAATCACCATTATTATACTTTATAATTATGTTATGATAATTTTTTACCTTCCCTTTAATTCACAAAACTTATCTTCTTCCCCCAAATAAATTGTTGAAATTAATGCTAGAATTAACTACAAAAATGATCTTATAAAAGTATCACACAAATCCTAATTTTTATTTTTATTAAAAAGTTGATAGGTAAAGTATACATAGATAACTAAATGAATTGTTTTGTTTTTTATCCTTATTGTATTTCTAATTAATCGTTAGAATCTAATTTAAAATTTCCCTAAAATTTATTATGACATGGCTCTAATCTATACAATATAAATTTACTAAACTAAACTTTTCATATATAAATAAAATATACTAAAAAGTCTTACAAAAATGTTATTATTATCATCATTATTCTTAACTTAATTGTGCATATTAAATATTTCATTAGTTAACAAATTCTAAAAGTGATGTGATGAGTAAAAATCGTACTACGAAAATAACCACCGCTACAATATTAAGAAAAAAAAAGACTAAGTACCTCACTAAGTCACGTGTCATCTAAAATTAATCTCCAAATACTATGTGTCACATGCTTATAAGTACAAATATATATAAAAAATATTAGTATCAAACACCAAAAAATAAATTAATACAATTTTTTTATTTTTCACTCTCAACTTTGGCCTTTAGTATACTTTGTCATTATGTTATGATAATTTTTTATCTTCCCTTTCATTCACAAAACTTCTAGAAACTTCTAATAACTATGTTAATATAGTTTAGCCATAAACTAATAAGATCTTACGCATGCATAACAAAAGGATACAAAGTAAGAAGAAATCGATTAATCTTACATTGAGGGCCGAATGGATTATACTAATCGGTCTCCTACAAAATTAGTCTTCTTAAGTAAATCCAAGTGCTCCAACAAAACCCTTAGATTCAATAGTAGAATCTACTCCTCAAGGATTGTGATACGTGCATTTTGTATAGTCTTTTTAGCCTATTTTAGCACGTATTTCCATGTACTTTTGTACTGTTTATATCGCATTATGCCCCGAATTGGCTACTTTGGTTCGTTTTGTCCGTTTTGTAGAAATGAACGTGAAACTAGTGGAATCGTACCATTTTCGTCCTACTTTGCATGCATTTTGAGGAGACGGGATTTTTCTTAGCGAGATCTTGCATTGGGATGCGTGAAGGAACGGTCTACGAAGCCGTCGGTTACGAGTTTGGAGCTGTTCAGAGGAAGAACGCTCGATCGAGCCCTTTTATTGGTCGATCGAGTGGTTTTTGTAGCTGTGTTGGTCGATCGAGTGGTTTGCTTTACTCGATCGATAGTGCTGGAATTGAAGGTTACTCGATCGACAACTATTTCTACTCGATCGAGTAGGTTGCCTGGAGAAGTATTCGATCGAGCTGTTTCAGACTGATCGATCGAGTGGTTTTGTCTTTCATGGGCTTTAATTAGTCCGTGAACTTGTTTTTAGTTATTGGACTTAGCATTTTTCTATTTAAACGTACAATAACTAGGTCATTAGGGATCTAATAATCTATTATCATTTTTTTTCATCTTTCACTACAAAAAAAACTGTGTTGCTTTTTCCTCTCTATTGTAACTTTTGCTTTCGGATTTTCTCGCTCGGGTTTAGTTGTTCTTTACGCCGGATTCTTGCGATTGTAATCTCTTACTCTCTTTTAATCTTAATCTTTCAATCATTTGCTTTAATTACTTGTTTTGTTCCTTTTTAATTCCTGCCCTAATCTTTATTTATGCAATTTCATTATTATTTCATTATGTTTAATGTTAGTTATTTCATTGTTATTAGTTTTGACAATATTAATAGCATGAGTAGCTAAATCATTTCATGTTGGGATTAGGGGATCTACGGTAGAAATGTGACGATGTAGTGAATAGGTTAGATGAATTATTTATGAGATTCTGTCCCCATGGCAATATAACTGTATTTACCGACTTAGTTGAGTGCACGCTTCTGAGTCACTCTTTTAATCTGGTTAAATTTAATCCTGGATCAGAAGATTGGACTAAATTGACCTACTATGAACAGTAGACTACCGTGACGAGGACGGAAGTTAAGTTAGTGGAAATCTCGGATAGAAAGTGGACCGGAAGGACCTTTCCATATCCGTCTCACATGTAATTTATCTAGACTATTTGCAATTGAGTCACTAGACTACCGTACTGAACCGAAGTCCTGACATGTCCCTTCTCTATTGATAGTTTATCTCTAAATTCTGCCTTCACTGCTCTTTCCTTGTTTCTCTTCCTTTTACACCTTTTAGTTTTGAAAATCAATTATAAACCCCCCATTTTGTGACCAAATAGACGGACCCTTTACAGATATCTTGCCTCCCTGAGGAGATCGACCTGACTTCCCTAACTATATAGTTAGTTTAGTTAGTTATTTTTCATAGGTATACGACTGCCCTGTCAAATTTTGGCGCCGTTGTCGGGGAGGCAATTGCCCTATCTGTTTTTGTTTCGTTTATTTTATCCGTCTCAGGGAATTCTTATTCCTTGAGACAGTTCTTATTTATTTTCTTTTAGTGTTGTGTATGCCCAGGTCAAACAGGTTGGAGTTAGTTTCAGCTGATTCTGAGCCAGAAAGACTATTCAGGCATAGACTCCGTCTGCAAAGAGAATCACGAAAGGAAGCCTTGAGTACTTTCGAACCCGAACTTCAGCATTTCCTATTTACAGAAGATCAATCTTTAGGTGAAGATAACCTCAGTTCTGTAAACCAACCAGTAAAGATGCCGAATATTGCAAGTCATTCGGAGCCTAAAGCATCATCTATTTCTAAGGGTTTCAATCTCCAGACTGAGGATGGGAATACTTTTGACATCCGTCCGTCCTATATCAATATGGTGGAGAGAAATCTCTTTAGAGGTGTGGCAGGTGAAGACCCGAGGAAGCATATAGAGGTATTTACGGACTACTGCTCTACTATCCCCGCCACAAAGGGGGTAACTCAAGACATGATTAAGGAGGTGCTGTTTCCTTTCTCTTTGACTGACTCAGCCAGGGAGTGGCTGACTGACTTGGACCGTACGGCCGTGGGGATCACAGACTGGGAGACCCTTGCTCTTGCTTTTTATAAGAGATATTTCCTTCCGCAGCGCACTAATCAGCTGAGGGCAAAGATCACTAGTTTCAAGCAGGTACCTGATGAAACTTTCTATGAAGCTTGGTGCCGGTTCAAGAGGTTGGTGAGGTCTCTTCCTCACCATGGTTTTGATCCGTGATTTCTGTCCAATCAGTTCTAAAATGGGTTGTACGATGACCACAGATCCATACTTGATGCCTCATCCAACGGAAGATTTCAAAAGAATGCTGATGATGATAAGGGATGGGCGATTATTGAGGAGATGGAGACCCATTGTGCCGATTATGGGAACCCGAGGGATGGTATTCGAACAGTTCACACGGTTGATAAGGCAGTCGAGGCTCAGCTGGAAGCCATGAATGCTCGTTTTGATAAATTGGAGCTGCATTCTGCTGGAGAGCCTCAGACGGTCCATATGCTTACTAGAGGGGAGACCGCCACATGTGAGAGGTGTGGGAGCAACGACGGTCACATTGCTGTTGGCTGTCTTACAGAGAAGCAACAGGTCCTTGCTTTTCAACAATACAGGCAAGGAGGGGGTTCCTATTATAATAACCAAGGGGAGGTCCATCCCAATCTGAGGTGGACAAGTCAAAATGTGCTCAATCCTACCCCTCCTCCGCAGCAGCAGCAGCCATATGTCCCTCCTCATAAGGCTCAACAAGGCTTTCAGAAGCCTCCTTCCTTTTCTACACCTAATCAAGGTGCATCATCCTCAGGTGAGGTGAGCGAGTTATCTGAGTTGAAGACGATGTTGCAGTCTTTGACAAAGCAATGGCAACTAAGTGACCAACAGAAAGATGCATCCATCAAGTCACTTGAAACTCAAGTTGCCCAGTTAGCCGCGAACCAATCCACGAGGAAGCAGGGTCATTTACCACCACAAGCTGATAAGAACCCACACGAGACGGTGAATTTAATAAATTTGAGAAGCGGTCGTTCATATGAGGGACCGGAATTGTTGAAATCAGACCCGAGGAAGGTAATTACTGCTGATGAATAGTGCACGGTTGAAGAAAAAGAGCTGACGAGTAGCTGCTGGTCTACTCACTTCCCCAGTTTTCAGGCTTGTTTGGGGAAGTTCGTGTTTTGTATGTTTATTCTCGTTCTTTTATTTCTTTTGTCTCCTTTTTATTTTATTGTTTTTCATTCTTTATTGGTTTTATATTCCCGTTCCCCTGTATATATCTGCTGGTGTATGCTGGAGGACAACGAGGGCGTTGTCCGTTTTGGTTTGGGGAGGGTATTGCATCCTTTTGAGTCTGCATTTGCATTTGTTTTGCATTCACGTTTATATTTTCAGCTTGCATTTGTATTTATTCATTTCATAAAATTCAAAAAAACCAAAAAAATTAGAAAATTTCAAAAATTCAAAAAATTTTCACGTTTATTTTTGCATATAGGTTGAGTCGGAACGGTAGATTTTCGTGATGATATTGCACTGTAATTTGTCATTTTACTTGAGCCTTGCACTTTCATTGACGGTTATTAGCTTTGTCATAGGCATAGTCTACGAGTTTTTGTTCAAATATAGCTGACTGTTTAGACTTGACCTGATAAATCGGCAACCTACTTTGCAATTTCTGAGATTTAGAGCCCATAACTGGTGACATTCATGACCAGTTCATTAGGAATTGAGAGTAGTACTCCTTGCATAGCATGTTTATCATTTTTGCACTTTTATGACATTCGATTTCTTGTCAAATGCACACATTCGGGTTTGTGGTCGGTGTCACATGCAGGGAGGTGCTTGCAAATTTTCCCCTTTTCTTATATTTTTCACCCATTTAGCTCCACTTAAGCCAAAACTTGCCTTTTTGACCCATTAGCTACATCCCAAACTGAGCCTGCCTAGTCAAGCTAGTTTAGTATGTCTTTTGTGGTATGATTTTCCGTCTACAGTTTGGCCCGTATCATTTTGATTGGAGTTGGTGTAAATAAAGGAAGGGAGAATGAGAATGAAAAAAAAAGAATCGAAATTGAGAAGAAAAAAAATGAAAAAAGAATGATTCACATATGTCAGAAAAATGAAGAAAAAAGGTTGAATATAATATTTGTTTTGTATCGGTTGATTCATTTAGACGGTATTAAAAAAGGGAAGTTTGTGACCGTCTAACTCCTCCGTTCTTATTCCATATTTTTGAGGGGATAGTGTATGTGATTAGTGAGTTGTGTGCCAAATGAAGGGCACGTGTACTTTATTTTTCAGTCAGTTGAGATTCGGACGGTCTTATATGGTCCTGTTTAGGAACTAGCTTGGCGCTTCTACCTCCACATTTCCATAACTTGTTTTGCCTTTTCTCACCTGAACCTCACTATTCCCATATCATTTGTAAGCCCTCGGCTGTGACGGACATTATTGGTTGGAGTGTGTGCATTAGTACTTTAATTGTCTTTCATTTTTGTTGCATGCATGCTATGTAGGTCGCAGTTAGGTGAGTGACTGTTTCTCTTTCTCTCTTTCACATATATTATTATTCACACTTTGCTTCATGAGAGAAGAGTGACCACGTGAGAGTCCGATTTTGTTGGTCTTGTAAGGTCGATAGGTCGGCTATATTTCTGAACAACTTATAACTCGTTTGCGTATTGACTGCATAGCTGTAACTGTTAATTTTGCTCCATTAAACTGGTTCAAGTAGACAAGTTAATCTAGCTATGAGTTTTCATTTCTGTTCCATTAGTTGCATTTTAGTTTACTCAAGGACGAGTAAAGCTTCGGTTTGGGGAGATTTGATACGTGCATTTTGTATAGTCTTTTTAGCCTATTTTAGCACGTATTTCCATGTACTTTTGTACTGTTTATATCGCATTATGCCCCGAATTGGCTACTTTGGTTCGTTTTGTCCGTTTTGTAGAAATGAACGTGAAAGTAGTGGAATTGTACCATTTTCGTCCTACTTTGCATGCATTTTGAGGAGACGGGATTTTTCTTAGCGAGATCTTGCAGTGGGATGCGTGAAGGAACGATCTACGAAGCAGTCGGTTACAAGTTCGGAGCTGTTTAGAGGAAGAACACTCGATCGAGCTCTTTTATTGGTCGGTCGAGTGGTTTTTGTAGCTGTGTTGGTCGATCGAGTGGTTTGCTTTACTCGATCGATAGTGCTGGAATTGAAGGTTACTCGATCGACAACTATTTCTACTCGATCGAGTAGATTGCCTGGAGAAGTATTCGATCGAGCTGTTTCAGACTGCTCGATCGAGTGGTTTTGTCTTTCATGGGCTTTAATTAGTCTGTGAACTTGTTTTTAGTTATTGGACTTAGCATTTTTCTATTTAAACGTACAATAACTAGGTCATTAGGGATCTAATAATCTATTATCATTTTTTTTCATCTTTCACTGCAAAAAAAACTGCGTTGCTTTTTCCTTTCTACTGTAACTTTTGCTTTCGGATTTTCTCGCTCGGGTTTAGTTGTTATTTCCGCCGGATTCTTGCGATTGTAATATCTTACTCTCTTTTAATCTTAATCTTTCAATCATTTGCTTTAATTACTTGTTTTGTTCCTTTTTAATTCCTGCCCTAATCTTTATTTATGCAATATCATTATTATTTCATTATGTTTAATGTTAGTTATTTCATTGTCATTAGTTTTGACAATATTAATAGCATGAGTAGCTAAATCATTTCATGTTGGGATTAGGGGATCTACGGTAGAAATGTGATGATGTAGTGAATAGGTTAGATGAATTATTTGTGAGATTCTGTCCCCATGGCAATATAACTGTATTTACCGACTTAGTTGAGTGCACGCTTTTGAGTCACCCTTTTAATCTGGTTAAATTTAATCCTGGATCGGAAGATTGGACTAAATAGACCTGCTATGAACAGTAGACTACCCTGACGAGGACGGAAGTTAAGTTAGTGGAAATCTAGGATAGAAAGTGGACCGGAAGGACCTTTCCATATCTGTCTCACATGTAATTTATCTAGACTATTTGCAATTAAGTCACTAGACTACCGTAGTGAACCGAAGTCCTGACATGTCCCTTCTCTATTGATAGTTTATCTCTATTTTCTGCCTTCACTGCTCTTTCCTTGTTTCTCTTCCTTTTACACCTTTTAGTTTAGAAAATCAATTATAACCCCCCCCCCCCCCCCCCCCCCCCAATTTTGTGACCAAATAGACGGACCCTTTACAGATATCTTGCCTCCCTGAGGAGATCGACCTGACTTCCCTAGCTATATAGTTAGTTTGGTTTGTTATTTTTGATAGGTATACGACTGCCCTGTCAAATTGTACCAAGGAAATCACTCTTAAATCCTATACTAATTTTGTACTAGAATTAGTATAAGAATCCTTAAAATGACTTAATATTGTTTGTTTACTTCTTAAGTTTTTCAACAACCATTAGAGAGAGTAATGAATTGTGCATCTCCTAATATATAAGAATGAATTGTAAAAATAAGAAGAGAAAACTTCTCATCTTTTTCTTAGGGTGGCCGGGTAGGTTGGGGAGAGAGTGCCCAATGCATGCACATATTTTTTCTTCTCAAGATGCATAGGGTAGGGCTAAGTTTAGGTCTATTTTAGAAACATAATTATTGTCTCTAATTCTCAATTAGAGCAACAATTAAGTCCTAAAACTACCCATCCCCTCCACTTACACGGCACACACAATATTAAGGGGTACCATTTTAAGTTTGTCAATTGTCAATTTCTATAATGTGACATATTGGACATATTACTAGACATGTTGTTTAATAATGCATTTTTAACTTATTAAAAATCATTATATAAAAAAAATCACATACAAAAATTAACTAGTAATTCACAATTACAATTACTTAAAATGGGTCATAGAATTATAAATTACAACAACTTATATTTATAATAAACCATTCATTCTTATTATAATTGTTTCATAAACAATAATAAAACCTAAGTAATAAAACAATTTAATTACTCAGTTCGAATCTCATTTAATCAAATTACAATAAGATACGTATTCTCACTCACAAAATCATTCGCTCAATTTTAAGGAATTAATTAACTTGTATCAGCATAAAATTAATTAATTAATCAATTAAGAATGTTTCCCTAGAGGTATGACCTTAAGGGATCAACTGATCACCACCGTCATACGACAGTAATGTCAAACTCTAGCCAGCCAATCATTACCGATTAATGTGGATCAGTTGACAATAAAATATTACCTTCCCTTTAGCATTCTTAATATGAGATTTAAACATGTGATCGCATTATTGTCGGGGGCACATATTCCAACAATCTCCCACTTGTCTGCGACAAGTGTGCGTCACCAATTCTCTTGTCCTATTACTATCTCCCACACAATGTAAGGTGTCTTGCAGGTCGTACTTGCATTTGATCATATCAAGAGTGGTTTCCTCGATCTGGAGAATAACTGTCTGACCGGAATTATCTACCATAGATACCTTACGAGCGTGACCACGCATTTCCAGTTCATTACTCCTCGAGTGGCCTTGAGATATAAGATAACCCTGACAGGGATGGACAATACCTATTGCACTCTTCCCTTCGAATAGCCACAGCTCGTCATGACCTATAGATACCTCATTTCTGCACCTCCCGCAAGCCACCCGGTGATGATTGGGCCGCATGTTTGGTACGCGGAACGATTTGTGACAGTTCATAAGTTTATCGTCAACTGATCGCTCAAACACTTATGTCTACCTCATAATTGTCATCCACGTGCCGATACGGTCGTTTTGGCAGTAATTAGAGTACATTTGGAGTCCGGGTCATAAAACCGTCTTCATTTTCTGAAACCGAGTCAGTATGTTCTGGAATGTTCCGGATATTTCTATTCCATATTTTACAATCTTTTAATCTTTGGAAAATAATTTCCCGTAATATTCACACAAAATATTAAGGAAAACAAGATAAATATGTTATTCCATAATTAAAACACGGAAATCTTTCTTCCGCAGGAGGAAACCACTTGGGAAAGGACGCAGCAGGTGCTGCGCCTCTTCCAAGAGACGCAGTGCCTGCTGCGCCTCTTCCCAAGTCCTTTTCTGCGTATTTTTCGTATCTTTTCATATCTTTTCGAGATTCACTTCCAAAGTTTCTCCGAAAACCCTACTTCCTCCGTGTGATTAGTATAAATAGAGACTTTCGGTCTCACATATTTCTCACGCGAGTGTCCGCCTTCTCTTCTCCCTTTGCATTCTAGACCACGTTCTTACTTTCTGGCATCTACGTGCTTGAACATTCGACCACGTAAGCTCGGATCCTTCTGGGTACCAGACTCGTTTTGCATGACCGACCAATTTGACCAACTCCACAATAATCAACTTTAATCAATCTGTTTAATTTCCTCTTACGAGGGCACTTTCGTCTACATTTGAGTCGAGCATCACTAAACGTTAACTTAGTTCATCTCGTTTCGTCAAACATGTAAGTCTGAGGGTGTATAATCCCTATTTTATTTTTGTTATTTACTTTTGTAATCATATTGTAAGGTTTATGTCGAAAGTATTTCTAAAACCGATTTCTAAAACAAAGCTTTAAACCCATTTTACGAATTACCAGAAGACAGACGTCGAGAAAGGACGCAGCAAGCAGCAACTGCTGCGCCTCTTCGAAGGGACGCAGCACCTGCTGCGCCTCTTCGTGAGGCTGCCGCAGTTCCTACTTCCTTTCTTCTTCCTTCGTCCTTTGATGATTCGTTTGTTTAATTTCTTTTTCAATTGTTCATTGTTTATTGACGCAACTTAAGCATAATAATTCTGACATGTAATATATTCATCATCATTAGTATTTAAATTCATCATTAAAATTCCCGACTTAAATCCCAAGTAACTAATATTTGCGGGTTTTCGTC
Source organism: Silene latifolia (assembly GCF_048544455.1). Taxonomy (NCBI): domain Eukaryota; kingdom Viridiplantae; phylum Streptophyta; class Magnoliopsida; order Caryophyllales; family Caryophyllaceae; genus Silene; species Silene latifolia. The sequence goes on along the minus strand of NC_133528.1, from coordinate 47,538,324 downwards.
ATTAAAATCAAATTCGGGTTTTAGAGGTTCGATTTACCCATATTGAGTCTCTGCAATTCGTCATTGGTATATTTCCATCTGTTATTTATCATATCCGTCATTAATTCATCATCAATAGTTTGTTTAACCTAATTAGTTTATATTTATTAATAATCCTTTTAATCTTGTGATTAATCCGTTCTAATTAGTTTCGTCCATGTTTATCGCTTTTATGACCATTATTCACATGTAAATAACCTGCTAATCACTTTCATCCGAGTAAATAACATTAAGCAAGCATTAATATCACTAACGAATGTTAACGACTTGCAATTCCGGCTTCACAGCCAGAACTGAGCCAAGGAACAGACGCAGCGACTGTTGCGCCTCTTCCAAAGGACACAACTCTGCTGCGCCTGTTCCTGGTTGATTTCTGTCTCTGAACTCCCGTTTTGCCTTGATTTATTTTATTAGTTGCGTATTAATTAACTAGTATTCGTATTATCACCCTAATTCATGTTCGTTAATTCATTTATTCTTTCTTTTCCAAATTATCCGTTTTAAAAGTATTTTCGACATAAATCATTCAACCCGATGTAATTATTGTAATTTTCTTTATTGTTTTATTATTGTAATTTTCGTTATTGTATTTATTATATTTATTGTATCACTTGTATGCCTTCATATGTAATTGAACTTAAATCTCTACTTTGGCTTAATTGTATGATAAATTAATTGTTCACCGACTTAGCTAATTCTTCACATGTTAGGATTAAAACGTTGGATGTTGCATTGCATGCATATAATCGACAATATATCGAGTATAGATAACTTCTCTAATCATTAGTAGAGGCCGCTATCGATGCGGCGGGATTAGGTGTTCGATCAAAAGAGCTTCCTAATACGTACCCTCACCCCTTACTCCAGATCTCTGTGAACATCCGTGTTCATTGGCATCCACAAGAGTCATTCTAGACATAGAATGCTAAGGGTAACGAGTTCTTGGTGTTCATGTCACTACTTTGTGTCTTGACATGGCATGAGGTGTTCGAACGGTTTCCAATTTTCCACAATAAATTGGTGGCGACTCCACAAATGCAAACGCTTGTTCTCCCCCAAGCGCCCCCGTGGGCCCGCGTCCACAGTTTGGCGACTCCGCTGGGGATAATACACTTACGTGTAGCCAAAAGGGTGAAACTTGAACAAGGTTAAGGAATATTTTGTACGAGACAATTGTCGGTTTTCATAACTCGGTCTTCCTAGATCGTTTATTCGGCCTTCCTAGGCCCGACCCAACCCATTCGACCAATCGTCCCGTCTAAACGGTCCTAATTCTTATTTGGGCCTAAGGATGGATAGCGATTGACGTCAACCATACCATGGTACTTACGCCTGTTTGTATCAAGGACTTTCACTACTTGAGGAAATGGACTAGGAATCGGCCTTACTCTTGTTTGGTATGAGCCTCTCCACAGACTTCGGGTTTGATTGTTCGGTATGGCAACCCACCCTTTAAACCAAAACCCATTTAAATGTACTCAGCATCCCGTTATAATGCTTGTATATTGTTTGTACCATACGTGATCACCATTTTCTAAACAAAGTCATGACGATTTTTGTAAATTCAAAATCCTTCTTTAAAATGTAAAATTTCGAAATATAGGCCTAATATTAGCACAAAACAAGTCGAAACTCTGTCCAATTATCGAGTCAAAATTCGGGCCTCAAAACCCATTTCAAAACCTCACTTCGAGTCCACTCCTACAACTACACTAAAGTTAACTAGGACCAACATTTTTCAAACTTTGTCATTTTTTCTCCAAACTCACTTGACACAAGTGGCACACTCCCACTTCACGAGTCAAAACATTTCTTTTCGAGTAAGTGTGCTAGAATGGTCGATCGTGTTTTGATTCGTCGTCGATCTCTTATCTAGTTTCCAAGATGCCTGAAACAAGCGACGTGAACTTCAACCAACTCCAGAATGGTAATGATCAAATCCTAGCCGCTCTAGCTCGTCTCCAAGTTACTCAAGACCAAGTGTATGATCGCCTTGACACCATTGACGGCCAAATATATGTCGTGGAAACGAGGATGCCTCCTCGAGAAAGTGAGATCGCTGATGACTTCGTGAACAACTTCAGTGACGAAAACCCTCCCATAGGTATGACTGCAGCTGAGAAACGACTCCAATACTTAGAGAAGGAATTGATGTATCTCAAGGGGGGTGAAATTTATAGGTAGAATAATCGCAAATATGAGGCTGTGAGTTCCAAGTTGCCAACCAACTTCAACATGACGGATATCCCTAAATTCAAGGGGCATGAAAACCCTTTGAACCATATCCGTGCCTTCAAGGATTACATGTCTATCAAAGGCATTAAACCCGAGATGTTCTTAAGGATATTTCCTTCATCTCTTGACACCATCCCAAAACAATGGTTCTATTCGCTAGAACACAAGAAAATCGCTACTTGGGACGATGCCGCAATCGAGTTTGCTAAACAATATGCGGATAATGCTGAAATCCAAGTCAACATGCGCACTTTAGAGGTTCTTACCCAAAATGACAAAGAAGGTTTCACCGATTTCCTAAGTCGGTGGAGGAAGACTAGTACTCAACTTGTTGAACGTCCGGATGAAGCCACCCTCGTGGAGAAATTCGTGGACAACTTAAAGCCCATCTATGCGAATCATTTGAGGTATCAAAACATCAATACTTTCAAATATTTGACCGTACTAGGGACAAGAATAGAAGATGACATTCGTAAAGGGCTCTTGTCCAAAACGATAGGTCGTGGATATCAAGGCTCAACAAGTCATTCTTACGGCTCTACTAGCAAGACTGATGAAGTTAACCTCCTTGAGCCATCTAAGAAGAGTACCCCTCCAAGAAAATTCACAAATCTAGGGGACACATATTCCAACGCTCCGAAAAGGTTGATGAACCTGGGTAAACTTCAACCCATAGGCCCTACACCCGAACCAGAAAAGAAGTCCAAATTCTGGGATCAGAATTCGTGCTGCGAATACCATAGAGGTAAGGGGCATGATACAGAAAAATGCTACAAATTGAAAAATGTACTTCAAGATATGATTGAAGACGGTCGCCTACCAATACCACCTGGAGGTAAGCCTAACAACACTCAGAATCCTATTGGAGTTCTAGTGATTACAAGTGAGGAATCTACCATAGATTGTTCACATCTCATTTCTCCAGTCGAAAATGAAGTTCATGCAATAGAAAATGAAGGGAATTACTCCACCATTTCTCCAACCATCACTAATTTCATCGCATGGGGAAAAAGTGTGGATAGGCAAGTCATGGAACTAGAGAGTGCAGTGGCAACCTTATGTGATCCCAACGCCACATCTAAAGAACGTGCACCACTAGTTTTCTCTCAAAACACTACAATGCAAGAAGTAGTAGCCATGGTTGATGAACTAGTCGACCAAATTATCCAATTAGAAGCTGAAATCATGAAAATGAGGGAACTTGCTACTATCAATGGAATATGGGCCGATGATGATGAAGACGAGTATCTCACTGAACACTACTTAGTCAAAGTCAGTGAGGAAATAGTCCAGAATTGTGAAGATCAAGATGTAGACCACCTCACTCGTTCAGGGCGCCCATACAAAAACACTTATCAAAATGGTCCCATAGCAAATGGTCCAACCAATGTGGTCATACCAAATGATAATGAAGAAGGCTCTACCGACCATTTGCTAAAGCAACTACAGAAGACAAAGGCTGATCTTTCAGTCTGGCAACTAGTGGCAAGCTCATTCCAACATCGCCAAGCTTTACTGCAAGCTTTGGCCAAACTAAATGTGGCACATAACTCCACACCCGACGACGTGGTCAACTTGGTCTTCCAAGAATCACCAAAGCTAAGTAATCCTATTACTTTCTCGGATGAGGATTTGCCACCCTTCGGTGCTAGTCATAATTTGGCTCTTTATATCACTGTCATTTGCTTAAAGAAGAATGTGCCAATGACTTTGGTAGATGATGGCTCCGCAGTCAATGTCATACCCTTGAAAACGGCATACAAATTGGGCATGAAAGAATCAGATTGGACCCCTACTAACCAAGGTGTTCGCGCATATGATGGTACACGACGAAAGGTGGTGGGACTTGTTGACCTAACCATAGCCACAGGGCCGATTGAGCGAAAGGTCAACTTCCAAATAGTGGACATTTAGGCATCCTTCAACATACTTCTGGGAAGACCTTGGATTCACGCTTCCAAAGCGATAACATCCACACTCCACCAGAAAATCAAAATCCCACTAAATGGTAAGGTGGTGACGATCACTTCGTCGCCCATCAAGGCAATAATTGAAAAGAAGTCAAGCAATCAAGTCCTTACAGATCCAGTACATGAACTTGGGGGCTTCCATATCATAAATATCATAGAAAGTGTATTGGCACCATTATACTTCAATCCCTACTCTAACTTAGTGGTAAACCACATACTCAAAACCCAGGAATACTTCCCGGGAATGCCTTTGAATCCTATCCAGAGAAACACCTTTGCACCCTACAAAGAGGGTAATTCACAAAGAATACCCCTTGGACTAGGATACAAACCCACCAAAGAGGAAGTTCTCGAGATGCTCGCTCAATTTCAAAACCGTAAGAATGTGGGAATCCAAATGCGACCCTATCTCCCTACCCTAAATGGATACTTCGTTAGGGAAGGAAGTCAAGAACTCTTTCATGGATTTCCCGAACCTTGGCACTATCTCGAAAGGAAGTTAGCCGGAATCGAGATCTTTCACGATTGCTACTTCATTCCTCCAGAAACGGTTCCTACCGTCAAGACTCGTCAAGCACCTTGCCTAGACGAACAGGCCGTAAGTCTACTATTTGGAGAAGATCGATTCGTTAGAGCCGCCCAGGATGAGATCATTACCATGATACTTCAAGATTATCACTTCAACCCTACCGCGTTAATCACAGAAATCAACACCAATCAGCAGAAAGGATGGAGAAAATCGATCAAGTGGACAAACAATCAAGGAAGACTCTTCAAGCTCACTACTGGAGAAGAAGAGATGTTCAAAGGAGAACCAGAAGACGATGAATTCGAGTCAGAGTCAGAGTCGGAGTCAGAGTCGGAGTCTAGAGAAGTTCCTAGGGAGTCTCCTCCTGTCGTCATTCTCACTCCCCTCGTTTCTCCTAGCTTAGTGTCAAGTAGCAACAGTAGTTCGGGAAATGTCCCAACCGTTGTCCCTTTACCGCCACTGACCACAGATCAGATGGCTTCTTTGTTTCAACTTTTCTCAAATCTTAATATGAATAAATCAGGTTCTGCTTACTCTTCGTGTTATCTTGAATGCAATTCTATTTACGATGATAATGAGAATGACCCAGACCCTGACTCAATTGAAACACCTGCCTACATAGCCAAAGAAATACTACAAGAGGGGGAAGAGGGACCAGTGATAGAGAATACTGAACCCATCAACGTAGGAACTGAACTAGAACCCCAAGAACTTAGGATAGGGACAACCCTGGACCCCACCGAAAGGGCCAATTTCATAGACCTCCTACACGAGTTCAAAGACGTTTTTGCTTGGTCCTACAAAGATATACCAGGGATCGACAGGGACATTGCAGAGCATAGAATCCCAATCAAACCAGGTTTCAAACCCGTGAAACAGAAGCTTCGTCGAATGAAGACATAATGGGCTCTCAAGATCAAAGAAGAAGTCGATAAACAATTCAAAGCCAGGTTCATCAAAGTTTCCGAGTACTCAGACTGGGTAGCTAACATAGTACCCGTACCCAAAAAGGATGGGAGAATCCGTGTTTGTGTTGACTTTAGAGACTTAAACAAAGCAAGACCTAAGGATGACTTTCCTCTACCACATATCGACATATTAGTGGATAATACGGTGGATCACGCGTTACTATCCTTCATGGATTACACAGGATATAACCAGATCAAGATGGCCTTAGAGGACATGCATAAGACCGCCTTCGTCACTCAATGGGGAACCTATTGTTACACAGTTATGCCGTTTGGGTTAATCAACGCCGGAGCTAGATACCAACGCACCGCAACTCCGCTCTTACATGACATGATGCATAAAGAAGTTGAGGTATACGTAGATGACATGATTGTCAAGTCCAAGGAAAGAGAGGGACATATTGCGAACCTTTGCAAATTCTTCTCAAGGCTACGGAAGTACAACATGAGGCTCAATCCTCATAAATGCGCATTCGGAGTAACATCTGGCAAACTCCTGGGATACGTGGTTAGCCAACGAGGTATAGAAATAGACCCTTCAAATATCAAAGCTCTAATCGAAATGCCGCAACCTCAACCAGAGAAAGAAGTTAGGGGATTCCTAGGCAAGGTACAATACATAAGTTGATTCATATCGAAACTCACCATGATCTGCGAACCCATATTCAAGAAGTTAAAGAAAACAGATCACACCATGTGGGATGATGACTGTCAGAAGGCTTTCGACCAAATCAAGGAAATACTAGCCAAACCGCCAGTGCTCATGCCACCCAAACGAGATCAACCTCTTGGTTTATATCTCACGGTAACTGAAACGGCCATGGGCGCCATGCTAGCTCAAACCGTAGGAAAAGAAGAAAGAGCCATCTACTACCTTAGTAAGAAGTTCTTGGAGTACGAGTGCAAATACACACCACTCGAGAAGACATGCCTCGCTCTTGTGTGGGCAACGAAGAAGCTACGCCATTACATGCTTAGCTACTCCGTCAAAATATTCTCCAAAATGGATCCTGTCAAATACCTCTTCGAGAAACCCGTTCTCAATGGGCGTCTAGCGAGATGGACTTTGATGCTCTCTGAGTTCGATCTCAAGTATGTGCCTTTGAAAGTCATAAAGGGGCACGCCGTTGCCGAATTCTTCGCAGAAAATCCCATCAATGATACACAAACGATAGACACCTGGTCATTTCCGGATGAGGATATACTCCAAACAGATGTAGACTCCTGGGACCTCTATTTTGATGGAGCATCGAACTTAAGAGGATTTGGAATAGGAGTGTTGCTCATTTCTCCTGAAGGCGAGCATACACCAATCTCTGTCAAACTCGACTTCGAGATGACAAATAACGCTGCAGAATACGAAGCCTGTCTCATCGGATTGCAAGCGGCAGTAAGTTTAGGCATCAAGAATCTTCGAGTACATGGGGATTCCTCTTTGATCTTCAATCAAGTTACGGGATCTTAGAAAATCCGAAGCGAAAGCTTGGCGCCTTATCAAGCCAGGATAGACCAAGTAGCCCAATTCTTCGATCAAGTAACCTACTTACATCTACCTCGAGAAGAAAATAAATTTGCGGATGCTCTTGCAAAGCTCGCATCTTTAATTAACATGCCAGATACCATGGTAGAAATGCCTTTATGCATCGAACGACGATCAGAGCCAGCTTATGTGCACCAAATCACCGATGAAGAGGAAATTACGGAGGAACCTTGGTTCCAAGCAATCCTAAACTTCAAACTCAATGGCACCTATCCACCAGAAATGGACAAAAGGGGACAACGCGCTATCCGCTTGCTAGCTTCCCAATACATCCTCATGTAAGGAGAGCTATACAAAAGAACACCTCTTGGTGTAATCCTACGTTGTCTTGATCATTCATAGGTACGGAAAGTGATGGAAGAAGTCCATGATGGAGAATGTGGCCCTCACATGAGTGGACCCATGATGGCAAAGAAAATCACACGCTTAGGGTATTATTGGACCACGATGGAGTCTGATTGCATCAAATATGTAAGACATTGTCATAATTGTCAAATCTTTGGGAATGTGCAACATGTTCCTCCTTTATTGCTTTACACCATGACATCCCCATGGCCATTTTATGCTTGGGGAATTGACATCATCGGCAAGATCACGCCAGCCGGAACAGGAGGTCACTGTTTCATCCTAGTAGCAATCGATTATTTCACCAAATGGGTAGAAGTGGCTTCCTACACCAGTCTTCCAGCCAAGAACGTGGCAAAGTTCATACAAACCAATATCATCTGTCGATATGGTTGCCCACATGAGATCATCAGTGACAATGGGTCACATTTCCAAGCTGAGACTGAACAATTGCTAGCCAAGTACAAAATCAAGCATCACCACTCCTCGCCATATAGACCACAAACCAATGGCGCGGTAGAGGCAGCAAACAAAAACGTTGTCACAATTCTCAAGAAAATGATTGACAACTATAGAGATTGGCCAAGCAAGATACCCTTTGCTTTATGGGGATACCGTACATCCGTTAGGACGCCCACTGGGGCTACTCCTTTCTATTTGACCTACGGCATGGAAGCCGTACAACCAGTCGAGCTAGAAATACCATCCTTGCGTATTTTACTCGAAAGTCAAATACCCGAAGCCGAATGGAAGAGGGATAGATATGAAGAACTCATCCTCCTGGATGAACGAAGGTTACGTTCATTACATAATGTGCAAACATATCAGGCGCGTATCAAACGAGCCTTCAACAAAAGGGTTAACCCAAGGAACATCAAAGAAGGAGACTTGGTCCTCAAATCAATTAGAGCTCTTTTACCTATCGATCCACGAGGAAAATTCAAACCCAATTAGGCCGGGCCATTCCTAGTCAGGTCCATACTTCCAGGGGTGCGGTTAGGATCACAGACCTAGACGGGAACGAATTTGCCAACCCAACAAACCTTGACCAATTAAAACGTTATTATGCCTAGAATAGGAGCAAAAACGCGCCTCGCGTAACCTCACGTGTCGCTCTTGTGGCACGAAATAAACGGCCCCTTGCCAAGCTGAATCAAGCTAATGTCATCTTGCTCTTGCATTTTGACAATTTGTCGTTCTCATATCATCAAATAAACTTAATTGCTTTTTCGGAGTAAGTAAAGCACATGCTTATTTTCTAAAGTTCATTACAAGCTCTTGCTTAGAACAATTATTCTTTTACATTTACTCGAACTACGCGCAAGGGTTTGATTTCATTTTTTAAATGAATACGTAGGCAATCCTTCACGGGATACAACCCATTTAATTATTCTAAATATAAATAGAAGGACATTTGCGCAAATGCATTTGAAATTCAACAAGAATAATGAAAAGAAAATCACAACGGTTTCATAACCAATTAACCTCTTTTATTTCATTTCTAATATTAGTACGTTCCATAATAAAATCATAATAAAAAAAAAATAGGCTAAAATTCTAAAAACCCCACCTTCTTATTGCAATAGTAATAATAATGAATAGTAATAAAGACTTAGGCTACTCTTCCATTTTCCCTTTGCCTTTGTCATTTTTATCATACTTCTTGTCACGACCTCGAGCCGGACGCTCTTGCGCCACTTCCGACCTAATCACCAATGCTCTCTCTCGTGGTCTTGCTTTGCCATTCTTGTCAACCACCATCTCGACGGCAGGAGAAGTCTTCGGTTTCTTTGAAGGATGAACAACTCGAAACCCGGCTTCTTCCTCTCCCTCAGTCAGATGCTTCTCCTTCTCCTTTTCCACCTCGCAAACCTTGTAATCAACAGGTTCATGCTTCCTCAGTCTCTCGCGCCCCTCCGGAGTAGCAGCTTTCCTCCACCGCAGATAGGAATCTGACACCCATAGAGCACTAACAAAAGAATTCAAGAACCAAATGTTCCTCTGAGCCCATTTGATGGCCCATTCTCTTCGACTCTCAGTAGTAAGCGCCACGGCAGTCTGCGGAACAGTGTCAAGCTTCAGGATCCTCTTCTTCAATCCAACCTGCCTCATCAATCTCTCTGGGAACATGCATATCATAAACTCCAAGCCGGGAATGCGAACAGATCGGGTAGGATCCAGGGAAGATACTCCAGTGACAGATTTGAGATGCCACCATGGTACGATCCATCTGATTAAGGGGCCATATTCACTCTTCAATTTGTTTTCCCAGTACACACTCGAGTGAAGTCCACCGTGTAAAGCCTGGTCCTCATTGCAATTGAGCGAGCATGATAAGCAGGAACATTAACTGGGGGCTCGATCAATCGAAGACGCTCCATAAGCCAGACCTACCAAAAGCGGGTATTAGAAACAAAAAAAAAAAAAAAGAGAGAAAAAGTGTTCTTTTACCTGAAAAATAATGGGACTTCCCAAGTAAGGTAGGTCGCGATTGGCTTTCCTGTTATCTAAGCCCAATAGGATCTCTCCTAAACACAGACAAGCTGGGCTCCTGCGCAGCTCCATTTGCTCAACCACGCTCAAAAGACGAGGGTCGCCTGTCATGTCCTCATCAACATGCCCTTGAAGGACATATACATGTAATAGGCAAAATCTGAATGCCCTTCGCCTCGCAACATAAGAGACAGTGGGATCAGCCCTATTGATGAAGCGATCGATGAAATCCAACATTCGCACTCCTTTAGAAGTCACGAGACGGTCAACATCCACTCTGGCCAATCCAAGCAAGTCTCTAAACTTGTTCTTATACCCTTGAGAAGTGGAGGGAATAGCAGGCAAATGTTCCGGATCCCAACCACCAATCGCAGCAATCTCCTCGGGAAATGGGCAAATGTCGTCTCCAGGAAAGGCAAATACGTGATAATTAGGGTCCCAATAGTCAAGGCAAGCATCTAGAAACGGTCTGACTACCTTGATTAACTTCAAGCACAAAAGTGATCCAAAATTATAAGCATCCATGTCATGCTTCTCCACATTAGAGAACTCATTTGTCCATTCTCTTAGACGAATTTCAAGAGTATTCATGATGTAGGCTTATTTTGGGAGTTTTGTGTAATAAGACGAAGAAAGACGGAAGAATTGTGTGAATAAAACCTCCCTCGACGTCTCTATTTATACTAAAAGTTGTTTCCTAAAATCCGTCAGAACAGACGCACTGGGGAACAGGCGCAGCAGGTGCTGCGCCTCTTCGAAGGGACGCAGCTCTTCCTGCGCCTCTTCCTCAGCTCTCTTTCTGTGATTTTCCGCGTTGGATCTTTCCTAAATTCCTCAACGAATAATTTCCTATTCATACGGGTTATTATTTTGGTAAATGCGTCAGGATGCCATATTTCGTGTTTCCTAATTTCGCGGGAACGCATCTCGAGACGATATCGTCACTTTAGCACACTTGTACATTTCTTTTTTAACTTTCTTTTTTGGGGAATCATTTCACCAATTTAATTTAATTTATTCATTTTTCAAATCTATACTTTTTTGTATTTAATTTAATTATATCATTTTTCAAACTTATACATTTCTTTTTACCTTTTCTTTTTGGGGAATCATTTCACTCTCCATTTCAAACTTATATGTTTTTATTTTTTCTTTTTTTAGGGGGTAACCCTCCCTACCGTCCGGTTATTTCCGACCAAATTTTTGCATTTTCATTTCTGGTCATATTTTTGCATTTTCGAGTCTTTGTTTTGCGCTAATTTAGGCCATGTGTACAAATATATGTTCTATGAGATTTCTGTGTAAATTTCGGCAGCATGACGCCGTAAACCGTCATCTACCAAACCTGTTCAAATCTAACCTGCATGCATAAACAAAGCAACCCAGCAGCAAAGGCACGCAGGCCATCATATATACAACCAAAAAGGGGATATGTACACCAAACTGGGGGCTCGAGCCCCAAAACAAAGTCCAAATGTCCTAAATGTTGGGAAATGTGTCCTCAACAATAGTGCGATCACATGATTTAAATATCATAATTAAATCTCAAATTAAGAATACGTGAGGGATGATTCTTTATACAGTCGACTGACCGTCATTAATCGGTAATGATTGGCTAACTAGAGTTTGACATTACTGTCGTGTGACGGTGGTGGTCAGTTGATCCCTTTAGGTCACACCTATAGGATGAGGCCCAAATAGATATTTAATTAATTGTATGCGATACAGATTAATTAATTCCTTAATTATGGGAGTGCAATTTTGCGTCTTGTTTTAATGTGATTAAATAAAGATTATATTTAGTAATTAAGTGTTATATTACTAAATTAGTTGAGATATTAATATGAGTTTTGAGGTAGAGGTAATAAGTTATTTGAAATTACAAGAAGTTGTAATTTTAACTAACTAGCAATTATGGGACCCATTATATGATGATATAATGGTAGTATACTACTCAAAAAGTGGAGTGTATATAATATTATTAATTGTAATATTTAAGTGTTAAATGATTACATTAATAATTAAATATGTAAGATAGTTAAACATATGACTTATAAGCATTTGTGGGACAAATGAAAAAAAGGCAAAAATGGTCCATAAAAGGACCAATATTTCGACAAAGACAAGAGCAAAAGATGCTCTAGTTTGTCTTGTTCATTTGTTATAACAATGGGTGATAGTGACTTGTCCATGACATATCTTACAAAGCATAAATCCTACACACTACCTACATAAACTATAGACTAAAAAACAAAGACAAAAGATTCCTCTTTTTGTCCAAAGCCACCGGTTTTTGGCTTGATAAAAGGAGCATTTGGTTGCTCATTTTATCACTTGTTGTTTTTGGCTAGTTTTAGTTTATATCTCTCTAGTTTTCTCATGCAAAATTCAAACAAGCTCTCAATAAATACTAATACACCAAATCTATTACTAGAAGTAGTAATATAAGAATATTAGTATTATTAAGGTAATATTTCTACTACATATCTAGTTAATATTAGTAGAGATTTTTGGGATTCATCTTGGGTGCAATTTATTGGAGTGGCTTCTATACTTGGAGTCTTAGGAGGATCATCCATCATTATTATTAGCTCAAGAACAAGTGAAGGAAGGTGACCTTACTTGTGCCCAAATTTTCGAACCAACTTACAATGTAAGGAACATTGTTTTTCTTATAAATCTTTCATTTTGTTATGCATGCACTAGATCTAAAGAACAAATTATTAACAAGTTAATTAGTTCTATATTAGAGGAGTCTAATAATAGGTATATGAACCTAACAAGTGGTATCAGAGCATAAGGATGTTGCATGCATAATCGGTTATTGTTTTTCCGAGTTAAAAGGTTAACATATAAAACTTAAAAATTTGTGATTTATAAGTATAAGCCACGAAATCACCATGCATGTTATATATTCTGGTCCTAAAATGTTTTTAGGTCATTTTTATGATTCATGGAAATTAATTGCTCATTTTAAGGATTTTTGGTCATTTTATTACATTTTTATGACTAAAATGGGAATTAAAATGCTAAAAATAGTTAAATTTCGTTTCTGACCTTGAAAAATTTATATGACCTCACATGCATATTTTACAAGTTGTGTGTAAAAGGACGAGTTAATTTGATTAATTTTTGCATGATTTATGATTTTTATGAGATAAAAATGGATTAAAAGAGGTAAAATGGTTAAAATTAGTTAAATTTCGAATTAAGCCATGATCTTTTAATATTTTGTCACATGCAAGATTTACAGAGAGTATGTAAATTTGTAGATTTAAATATCTTATTTTGCATGATTTATGGATTTTTGAGTAAAAATGGCATAAATAGTGACTATTTTAGCAAAAATTAGCTAAAACGTATTGCATGGCTTGAGAAAATTATTTTAAGTTGCATAAATATCCCACTAATCAGATCTAAAGTTGTAAAAATTATTGTAGTAATTTTCGGATACTTTATGTATTTTATGAGATAAAACCGATAAAATGCAACTATATTTTCTCAAAATTAATTCGAAAATTTTAACCATGGTTTTTGACATTATGAGTGTCATGGATTTATTCCAGAATGTTCAAAAATTTAAAATTCAAATTTTGAAACTTTTATAATTTAATTTGGATTTATTACATATAAATGATGTTTTTTAAGGTCAAAAATGAGCATAAAATTAAATCAAGTTGAATTATTGTCAAAAATTTAGTGATGACTAATTTTTGAGTCCTAAAATGTGTTAGGATAATTAACTTGAGCTTAGATGTGATTTAAGTGTTAATTAGTGATTTTAAAAGGTTATTATCACGCATTTCCATGAAACCGGGTTATATGTACGACATAAGTTAAATAGGGCGATTTGGCACACGATTTTGCATGATAGGTACATATTATAATGCTGCATATTTCAATTGTTGAATGTCTTTTATTTATATAATTTTGAATTATGTAATTTTATCTTAGTATGGCCTTAGTTTTAATCGATATTACCCGTAATGAAAGGGAATATTGATTCGGTTGTAATTTAATGTGATCTCGTATCACTTTTATTTCTATTTCATTAGTTTTTCCATTTTACAAATGTATAATAGGAATAGCTTTGTATTTTTATTATTATTATTTGTAATTATGGAGCATCTTCAAGACGGTGCCATTCGGAAAGGTGATCCGACAAAGACGGTGTCTTGGGAGGCGTGCCGATTGAAGATTCAAGGGACCAAAGGAGTTGGTTTCCGAATATGTAATAAATTATTTGATTTTCTATTTTAGGAAGGCCATACTAGGAATTTTATTTATTGCTTTGCATTTCTTTTAATATGTTACATGCATTGCCAAATCGCCATAACAACACATGCATATCATATCGAGTCATCGACCGTGTCAATTATAATTATCGTAGTTCACTGCTTTAGTTCACTTAAAATGTGATAGATAATAAATTGACAAGACCTCTCACATATTTTAAAAATTGAGATAAAGCCTTACCAAATAGTAGAAACTCATGAAGTACCAATTTCACAAGGGAGTTAATCCGGCTTCACCGTAATACAAACCTTGTTACGTTGGCGAAGTGGGGTAGTAAAAAGTTATTACATCGAAATTTGGATTGAGCTCAACGGAAGTATTGTTGACCGTAGTCGCATGTGTTCCGGGCTAAAGATGAGAATTAGAGTAATTTTTATCGACCGAGAGTTCTAAAAGTAGAATCGATTAAAGAGTTAATCCACCGAGTTATATTAATAAGGGATGAATCGGCTCACCGTGCCCGAGTTGATATGAATTTGGATCTCGGAATCATTTATGTAGTTGGGTGGAGGTCACTATATAAATGTTAAAACTTGTTTAAAAATGTTTACAAGTTTAAAATGACAAATGTTAATATTTCCTTTACCTCCAATATTGTAGTTGATTTATATCACAATGGATCCATCACAAGCAACAACACCAATTACCGTTGAGTCGTGTCACAACTTATTCGACGAAATTTGCTCCAACCACCAACTCGATACTACTAGAGAGCTTCATTTTGGGATCGGTTCCGATGGAAATCTAAATTTCATCACTTCCTCCATACCTCCTACTATTACTAGGCCTTATGTGAATGTGTCTCAGGTAGACCATGTCACTAAGTCTATGAGGTCCCTATCTTTGAAAGAGAAGGATGCCGAAGTAAGTGGGAGTTCAAGCAAGCAAGTTCTTGCTACTAATGGGAAAAGGTTCAAGAGGAAGGGAAGAAAAGGGAGAAAACCCAACAATGGCCGAGGAGCCAAAGTTGATGATAAATGTCATTATTGTCAAGAAATGGGACATTGGATGAGAAATTGCCCCATATATTTGGGAAATATAAGGGATGGACTTGTCATTCCACTTGGTAAAATTCCTACTGAGATTTATGTTATTGATGTAAATTTCACTTCCACGACAACATGGGTACTAGATACTGGTTGTGGTTCTCACCTTTGTAATCATTTACAGGGGCTAAGAAACGTGGAAAAGCTGAACAAAGGCGATGTTGATCTCCGACTTGGGAATGGAGCTAGGGTAGCGGCCGCATCCAAGGGTACTTATGTACTTGTTCTAGCGAATGGATTTGAATTGTATTTGCATAATTGTTTTTATGTACCTACTCTATCTAAGAACATTATTTCAGTTGCTATGCTAGACATAGATGGCTTTAATTTTGCTATCAAGAACAATTGTTGTACTATTTCTAGAAATGACTTGGTCATAGGCCGAGGTTCATCTATTAATGGTATTTATGTTCTAGAAACATCAAATCCAAAGAATGACATCTATAACATTCAAACTAAGAAACTCAAATCAAGTGATCCAAATGAGTCGTACATTTGGCATTGTCGATTGGGTCATATCAATGAAAATCGCATTAAGAGGTTAGTTTCTACTAACGTGATCAAACCATTTGATTTTCAATCATATGGTATATGCGAATCATGTCTCCTAGGTAAAATGACTCGTAGTCCTTTTAGTGGTAAAGGGACACGAGCTAGTGAACTATTGGGCCTTATACATACCGATGTTTGTGGTCCAATGAGTATCACCGCTAGGGGTAATTATGATTACTTCATTACCTTCACCGACGATTTGAGTAGATATGGGTATATCTACTTAATGAAATATAAGAGTGAAGCTTTTGAGAAATTTAAACAATTTCAGAATGAAGTTGAGAACCAATTGAACAAAAGGATAAAGACACTACGATCTGATCGTGGTGGAGAATATCTCAGTAATGAATTCGATTCACACTTGAAGAATTGTGGCATTGTGTCACAACTCACTCCACCTGGCACACCACAACTAAATGGTGTAGCCGAAAGGAGAAATCGAACCCTACTAGATATGGTTCGATCTATGATGAGTCTAACCGAGTTACCTGACTCGTTTTGGGGATTTGCAATCCAAACTGCAATTAAATCATTAAACATTAGTCCATCAAAAGCAACCGAAAAGACGCCATATGAGATATGGAAAGGAAGAGTTCCTAATATATCCTATATGAAGATTTGGGGTTCTGATGCTTACGTCAAAGTGAAGACTGACAACAAGCTAGCCCCACGATCTGAAAAATGCATCTTTGTGGGTTACCCAACCACCACCCGAGGTTATTACTTCTACAAACCTCAAGAGAACAAAGTGTTTGTGTCTAACGAGGCTGTCTTCTTAGAAAATGAGTTTATTTCTAAGAGACAGAGTGGGAGAAATTTTGAACTTAACGAAGTTCAAGAGACACAAACCGAAGTAGAGTCACATGAAGAAGCACGTGAAGACGTTCCTTCATCTTCTAATTCGGTAGTCATTCCTCAATTGAGGAGGTCGGGTCGAGAAATTCGTCATCCTGATAGATACGTGGGACTTATCGAAGAGGATGGGAGTCTTGATGTGTTGCTTCTAGAAAGCGACGAACCTGCTACCTACAAAGCTGCAATCTCTAGTCCTAATTCAGCTTTATGGCTTCAAGCCATGGAATCCGAAATTAATTCTATGCATGAAAATCAAGTCTGGAACTTGGTGGATTTGTCTGAAGGAGTGAGACCTCTTCAATGCAAATGGATATTCAAAATAAAGAATGGCATAGAAGGACATGATGATGTCTACAAGGCTAGGCTTGTTGCAAAGGGTTTTACCCAAGTTCAGGGTCTTCACTATGATGAAACCTTTGCTCCTGTAGCCATGCTAAGATCCATTCGGATATTGTTAGCAATTGCTGCATTTCATGACTATGAAATATGGCAAATGGATGTAAAGACCGCTTTTCTAAATGGACATTTAGAAGAGGAGGTGTACATGTTACAACCTGAAGGTTTTGTAGATCCGAAAAATCCTAACAAAATATGCAAGCTTAAGAGATCCATTTATGGTCTTAAGCAAGCATCTAGAAGCTGGAATCATCGATTCAATCATGTTATAAGAGAGAATGGTTTTACTCGAAGTGTTGAGGAACCATGTTTATACATGAAGTTTAGTGGGAGCAATGTTGTGTTCCTAATATTGTATGTGGATGACATACTACTTATTGGAAATGATATTCCAATGTTATCCTCCGTCAAGGAGTATTTGGGAAATCAC
Organism: Silene latifolia; assembly: GCF_048544455.1. Taxonomy (NCBI): domain Eukaryota; kingdom Viridiplantae; phylum Streptophyta; class Magnoliopsida; order Caryophyllales; family Caryophyllaceae; genus Silene; species Silene latifolia. The sequence goes on along the minus strand of NC_133528.1, from coordinate 47,520,630 downwards.
TTTCAAATGAAGGATTTAAGGGAAGCACAACGCATACTAGGTATCCGGATCTATAGAGATAGAACCAAAAGGATATTGGCATTAAGTCAAGAATCTTATGTTGAAAAGATTCTTCGACGTTTCAGCATGGAAAACTCCAAGAGAGGCTTAATTCCTATGGGGAGTGGAATCATTTTGAGCAAGTCTCAATCTCCTTCCAAACCCGAAGATGTTGAACGCATGAAGTTGATTCCTTATGCTTCCGCTGTTGGATCAATCATGTATGCCATGATATGCACTCGTCCAGATGTCTCATATGCTTTAAGCATGACTAGTAGATATCAAGAGAATCCAGGTGAGAGTCACTGGATAGCTGTGAAAAATATCCTTAAGTACTTGCGAAGGACTAAGGATTCTATCTTAGTGTTTGGAGGTGACTCAAAGTTGTGTGTTAAGGGTTACACAGACTCAAGTTTTCAAACAGATAGAGATGATATGAAATCCCAAGCTGGATTTATATACATGCTCAATGGTGGTGCCATAAGCTGGAGAAGCTTCAAAGAAGCTGTGATTGCGGATTCTACTACGGAGGCTGAGTACGTTGCAGCATCAGAAGCTGCTAAGGAAGCCGTGTGGATTAGGCAATTCTTGGAAGGGCTAAAAGTAGTACCCACCGCCAAAGATCCCATCACGATCTTCTGTGACAATAGTGGGGCGATCTTTCAAGCTAAAGAACCCAAGTCTAGCAATAAATCTAGACACGTACTTAGGAAATTCCATGTAATTAGGGATTTCATTGAAAGAAAGGAAGTAGCGATTTGTAAGGTTGGAACTGATGACAACATAGCTGATCCATTAACCAAACCTTTATCGCAAACAAAGCATGAACATCATGTTATATCCATGGGTCTAAGGCGTATGCCAAATTTGTATTAGATTATAAGATATGAAATGAAAATTTGAGTTTTTGGTTCATATATGATAATCGCATTTGTCGTTTGAGTTTATACAAACTCGTTTATTTATAACCTTGTTCTATCCAAATGGGTTGTGGAGACAATTTGAACCCCATTAAAGTGAACTGGATTAACATGGTATTCGCCCCTAGTTACTCATATGAGGTGACGTCTCGAAGTGACTAGAGTGTGATGCGATTGATGGCAAGTTCAAGTGCCATAGAGTCATATGGGATGACTAGTCGATCACATAGGCAGACTGTATGGGACAATCTGTCGGGCAGTGACCGCTTATAGAGTTCTGGTAATTCATAAAGCCTGGTCGTGGCAAGAGCTACTATAGTGTTCTTATGAGTCAATTCTTTTGACTAAAGACTATTCGCCCAAGTTGGCACAACTTCTGATTAGCTTTGATTTATACTCTACGATTTCTTAAACGAGGTCAAACTGGGTATATTTTGGGTTATGATGGACTGTGGCTGAACGAAGGGAATAGGGCGATAGAAATTGTCCACCCCTTGTCAGGGTTGTTTGAAATCTCAAGGCCACTCGAGGAGTAGTTAACTGGAAATGCGTGGCCACGCTCGGAAGGTATCTATGATTGATAATTCCGGTCAGACAGTTAATCTCCCGATCGAGAAAACCACTCAAGATATGATCAAATGCAAGTACGACCTGCAAGACACCTTGCATTGAGTGGGAGATTATAATAGGACAAGAGAATTGGTGACGCACACTTGTCGAGGACAAGTGGGAGATTGTTGGGAAATGTGTCCTCAACAATAGTGCGATCACATGATTTAAATATCATAATTAAATCTCAAATTAAGAATACGTGAGGGATGATTCTTTATACAGTCGACTGACCGTCATTAATCGGTAATGATTGGCTAACTAGAGTTTGACATTCTTTATTCGTGTGACGGTGGTGGTCAGTTGATCCCTTTAGGTCACACCTATAGGATGAGGCCCAAATAGATATTTAATTAATTGTATGCGATACAGATTAATTAATTCCTTAATTATGGGAGTGCAATTTTGCGTCTTGTTTTAATGTGATTAAATAAAGATTATATTTAGTAATTAAGTGTTATATTACTAAATTAGTTGAGATATTAATATGAGTTTTGAGGTAGAGGTAATAAGTTATTTGAAATTACAAGAAGTTGTAATTTTAACTAACTAGCAATTATGGGACCCATTATATGATGATATAATGGTAATATACTACTCAAAAAGTGGAGTGTATATAATATTATTAATTGTAATATTTAAGTGTTAAATGATTACATTAATAATTAAATATGTAAGATAGTTAAACATATGACTTATAAGCATTTGTGGGACAAATGACAAAAGGCAAAAATGGTCCATAAAAGGACCAATATTTCGGCCAAAGACAAGAGCAAAAGATGCTCTAGTTTGTCTTGTTCATTTGTTATAACAATGGGTGATAGTGACTTGTCCATGACATATCTTACAAAGCATAAATCCTACACACTACCTACATAAACTATAGACTAAAAAACAAAGACAAAAGATTCCTCTTTTTGTCCAAAGCCACCGGTTTTTGGCTTGATAAAAGGAGCATTTGGTTGCTCATTTTATCACTTGTTGTTTTTGGCTAGTTTTAGTTTATATCTCTCTAGTTTTCTCATGCAAAATTCAAACAAGCTCTCAATAAATACTAATACACCAAATCTATTACTAGAAGTAGTAATATAAGAATATTAGTATTATTAAGGTAATATTTCTACTACATATCTAGTTAATATTAGTAGAGATTTTTGGGATTCATCTTGGGTGCAATTTATTGGAGTGGCTTCTATACTTGGAGTCTTAGGAGGATCATCCATCATTATTATTAGCTCAAGAACAAGTGAAGGAAGGTGACCTTACTTGTGCCCAAATTTTCGAACCAACTTACAATGTAAGGAACATTGTTTTTCTTATAAATCTTTCATTTTGTTATGCATGCACTAGATCTAAAGAACAAATTATTAACAAGTTAATTAGTTCTATATTAGAGGAGTCTAATAATAGGTATATGAACCTAACACTAAAGCGGGTCCTAAAATGTACAAATATACAAGAATACAGCCAAAAAACAAAAAGCAACACGGAAGCTACTGCTGGTCGCCGTCTAGCTCAGCAACTCTCGCCGTCTAGTTTTTCCCTTTCCTTCCCTTCTTCTTGAACCTTTTGCCCTTAGAAGCAAGAGCTTGATTGCTTGAGCTCCCACTAGTTTTGGCATCTTTCTCTTCCAAAGATAAAGATCCTATAGATTTTATGAGGCGGTCTTCCTGAGACTGGCTCACAAGAGATCTTGTAGTAGTAGGTGGTCTAGAAGAACTGATGAAGTTTATATTTCCATCCGAACCTATCCCAAAATGAAGTTCTCTAGTAGTGTCGAAATCATTGTTGAAGCAAACGTCGTCAAAAACATTGTGGCAAGACTCAATAGTTATCGGTGTAGTAGCGTTTGATGGATTCATTGTAATGAACTACAAATAAGGAGGAAAAGGAAATATTAACATTTGTCATTTTTAATCATACTTGTAAATAATTTTAACAAGATATGAGCATTTATATAGTGACCTCTACCCAACTATTATAAATGATTCCAAGACCCAAATTCATATTAACTTGGGCACGGTAAAGCCGATTCAACCCTCATCAATATAACGCGGTGGATTAACTCTTTAATCGATTCTACTTTTAGAACTCTTGGTCGATAAAATTACATTAATATTTATCTTTAGCCCGAAACACATCCGGCAACCGTCGAGAATACTTTCGTTGAGTTCAACCCAAATTTCGAATAAATGTGTCCATGATCCAAATTTACATCAACTTGGGCATCGTTAAAGCCGAATACAACCCTTATCTTTATAAATTCGGTGGGTAGACATTTATCACCCACTTCCCCTTCGTAGCAAGGTTTGTACCCCGGTAAGGCCGAGCGCACTCCCTCACGAAATAGGTTTTCATGGTTTCTAATTTTTGGTAAGGCTAAGTCTCAATTGTTTATTTTAGCGAGAGGTCATGTCAATTTATTATCTATCACGTTTTAAGTGAACTAAAGCGGTGAACTACGGTAATTGTAATTGACACGGTCGATATACTCGATTTAATGATAATGCATGTTTTAGTTATGGCGATCTAGCGATGCATGCAACATATAAATAAAATGCAAAGCATAAATAAAATTCTAGTATGGCCTTGTTAAAATAGTAAATCTAATAAACTATTACAAATTCGGAAACCAACTCCTTTAGTCCCTTGAACTTCGGTCTTGGCACGCATTTCAAAGCAACACTTTCTTTGATGGATCGCCTTCTCGAGTGGCACCGTCTTCAAGGTACTCCGGAATAAATAAATTACAAAATGAATTACATAATTACCTATTATACATTTGTAATTAAAATAAAAATAACTCTATTAAACTACAAAACGGTGATACGAGATCACAATAATTACAACCGAATCGATATTCCCATACATTTCGGGTAATATCAATTAAAATAAGGCCATACTAAGTAAAATTACATAATTCAAAAATTATATAAAATTAAAATATGACAATCATTAATAAAATGCAGCATTATAATATGTATGAGCATGCCAAATTTTATGCTAAATCGCCTTTAAGAGCCAATATCGTTTATTAATCGATTTTTACGGATTTGCGTGATTTAACTTATTAAAATCACAATAATTACATAAATTCATATTTATGTACAAGTTAACTACCCTAACCATCTTAGGACTCAAAATTAGTCCCCACTAACATTTGACAATAATTAAACTTGATTTCTTAATATTGTTCATAAATGGACCCAAAAATACAAAATTTATGCTATAAACCTCAAATTAAATCATAAAAATTTCAAATAATTTCAAATTTTGAAATTTAAACTCATGAAAATTCTGGAAAAATACCATGACACTCATAATATTCAAAACTTAGGTTAAAAAGTTCGAAAATTTATCGATAAAACAATGTTGCGGTTAATCGGTTTTAACAATTATGACCATAAAAAATATGAGAAAAATTATATTCATCAACTTTTCACTTTTAGATCTGAAATATATGATAAAATACAACATGTGACGTTTTTCCTTTAGTTATGAAGTATGTTTTAGCATTATTACTAATTATAGTCACTATTTATGTGATTTTTCATCAAAAATTCATAAATCATGCATAAAGACTTCATTATAGCCAAATATTTTACACACATCTTGTAAAATTTCATGTGACAACATACTAAATTTCCATGACCAGATTCGAAATATAACTCATATTAACCTATTTACCCATTTAAATACGAGTTTAAATTAAAAAATCCATATTTCGAGCAAAACAACTCATTTTATCATGAAAATTTACAGACCATCAGTAGATAATATATGTGAAAACATATACAAAAACCACTGAAAAATTCGAAGTTTAGCTATTTTTCGTCCAAAAATGACATTTTTATCATAAAAATCACATTTTAATGCCAATATTATATAAAATGAACAATAAAATCCATAAATAAACCAAAATGTCCTAAAAATCACTTAGGACCAGAAACTTTTAACTTGAAAGGTTAATTTTAGGTTTATCTTCATAAAACCAAATTAATTAGTTTTGTATGTTAATCATATAACTCGGAAAAACTATAAACTGATTTGCATGCAAACAACCTAAGGCTCATGATACCGCTTGTTAAGATTCACTAATTCCATTACTTAACATATTCTATATGTGACATTTTAATTTAGTCATAAAATTAAATCTAGATCTTATGCATGCAAACTTGAACAAGAGTAGAGAAGAAATCATCATACAAGCTTATGGATTTCGGTTTTGGGCACCAACAAATTCTCCTATTTGTTAGTTCTTGAGCTTTCTTAAAATGGATGAACAAAGGATCCAAATTAGAATCCCTCCCAAAAGTGAATACCCAAGGTGTAACTCTTAATAATTAATAATACTATGAACTAGTAATATTATTAGCTTAAAAATTGACCCAAAATATTATTTTGCTCTCTTGTTTATTCGGCCAAGAGAAGGGAAGAAATGGAGTATTTTCTATCTCTAAGTTCTAGTAATGTTAGAGAGTAGAATGAATATATTACACTAGAAATTATGTAGTGTAAAAATAGAATAATTATAGAAGAAAAAACTCTTGCTTCTTCTAGGTGGAAACCGAATGGGGGGAAGAAAAGGAGCCAATGCATGGCCAAGATGCTCTTCACAAAAGCAATTAGACATGCATGGCTAGAAGTAGTGTAATCATATGTGCTTTTCTTATTAAATTTAAAACACAACAAAACCCTAAACACCCCTATAATTTCGGTACAATGTACGATAAAATGGGTTCCATTTTATCTTTGTCAATTTGTCAATTTTGTCACATGTAACATGTTACATGTTAATGTCTCATATTTGTGTATTTTTTAACACATTAAAATCAACATACTAATAAAATATGTCATATACAAAATTGACTAGTAATTCGTAATTACTTGTACCAAAACGGTTTATTGAATTATAAATCACAACGTCTTGTATTTATAATAAATTATTCATTCAATTTCAATTGTTTCGTAAACAATAATTTAATCTAAGTAATAAAACAATTTGATTACTTAGACCGTATCTTATTTAATCGAATTACAATAAGACACGTCAATTATACTCACAAAATCGTTCGTCAATTTTAAGCGATTTAATTAACCCGTATCGACATACGATCAATTAAATAATCAATTAAGAGTGTCACCCTTTAGGTATGACCTAAGGGGATCAACTGATCACCACCATCCCACGACAGTAATGTCAAACTCTAGTCAGCCAATCATTACCGATATATGTGGACCAGTTGACTGTAAAAATATTACATCCCACATGTATTCTTAAAATGAGATTTAAACATGTGATCATCATGATCGACAGTTGTGATCGCATTATTGTCGGAGGACACATATTCCAACAATCTCCCACTTGTCCTCGCCAAGTGTGCGTCACCAATTCTCTTGTCCTATTACAATCTCCCACTCAATGCAAGGTGTCTTTCGGGTCGTAATTGCAAGTGATCATATCGAGAGTGGTTTCCTCGATCTGGAGAATAACTGATTGACCGAAATTATCTACCATAGATACCTTCCGAGCGTGGCCACGCATTTCCAGTTCATTACTCCTCGAGTGGCCCTGAGATATTGTTTTAACCCTGACAAGGGGTGGACAATTCCTATCGCATTATTCCCTTCGACTAGCCACAACCTTCATAGCCCAAAATATGCCCATGGGACCCCATTTACGAAGGTCGTAGTAACATAAATCAAAGCTAATCTGAAACTGTGCCACCTTGGGCGAACAGTCTTTAGCCAAAAGAATCGACTCATTAGAATACTATAGTAGCTCTCGCCACGACCAGGCTATATAAATTTGCCAGAACTCTATAAGCAGTCATAAGGCCCGACAAAGTGTTCCTAACAGTCTGCCTATGTGATCGACTAGTCATCTCACATGACTGTATGGCACTTGAACTTGCCATCAATCGCATCACACTCTAGTCACTTCGAAACGTCACCTCATACAAGTGACTATGGGCGATTACTATGTCAATTTAGTTCACTTTAATGGGGTTCAATCTTGTCTCCACAACCCATTTGAATATGACAAAGTAATGGAAAAATAAAAGACAAATGTGATTATGCATATGAGCAAATAAAACAACTCTTTTATTTCATATCAAAATCTAACATAAAACTGGCATGTGTTTAAGTCCCATGGACGCAACATGTCCATCATGCTTAGCCTGCGATAAAGGCTTGGTGAGCGGATCAGCTATGTTATCATCCGTCCCAACCTTACATATCGCAATTTCCTTTCTTTCAATGAAATCTCTAATTACATGATATTTTCTAAGTACATGTCTAGATCTATTACTAGACTTTGGCTCTTTAGCTTAGAAGATCGTCCCACTATTATCACAATAGAGAGTGATGGGATTATTGGCGGTAGGTACTACTCTTAGACCTTCCGTGAATTGCCTGATCCATACAGCTTCCTTGGCAGCTTCTGACGCTGCAATGTACTCAGCCTCCGTTGTTGAATCCACAGTCACAGCTTCCTTGAAGCTTCTCCATATAAAGACACTACCATTGAGCATGAAAACAAAACCAGCTTGTGATTTCATGTCATCTCTATCCGTTTGAAAACTTGAGTCCGTGTATCCATTAACACGGAGCTCGGTGTCTCCTCCAAACACTAAGATAGAATCCTTAGTTCTTCTCAAGTACTTGAGGATGTTCTTGACGGCTATCCAGTGACTCTCACCTGGATTTCCTTGATATCTACTCATCATGCTCAAGGCATACGAGACATCAGGACGTGTGCATATCATGGCGTACATGATTGATCCAACAGCGGAAGCATAAGGGATCAACTTCATGCGTTCAACATCATGGGGTTCGGAGGGCGATTGAGACTTGCTCAATATTGTCCCAGTTACCATAGGTACCAATCCCCTTTTAGGTTTGTCCATGCTGAAACGTCGAAGAATCTTATAAACATAAGATTCTTGACTTAGTGCCAATATCCTCTTGGATCTATCTCTATGGATCCGGATACCTAATATGCGTTGTGCCTCTCCTAAATCCTTCATTTGGAAATGGTTACCTAACCACTTCTTAACAAAAGACAACATTGGAATGTCATTTCCAATAAGTAGTATGTCATCGACATACAAGATTAGGAACACAACATTGCTCCCACTGAATTTCATGTATAAACATGGTTCCTTAACACTTCGAGTGAAACCATTGTTTTTTATCACATGATCGAATCGATGATTCCAACTTCTAGATGCTTGCTTAAGACCATAAATGGATCTCTTAAGTTTGCACACTTTGTTAGGATTTTTAGAATCGACAAAACCTTCGAGTTGTATCATGTACACCTCCTCTTCTAAATGCCCATTTAGAAAAGCGGTTTTGACATCCATTTGCCATATTTCATAATCATGAAATGCGGCAATTGCTAACAAAATCTGAATGGATCTTAGCATAGCTACGGGGGCAAAGGTTTCATCATAATGAAGACCTTGGACTTGGGTAAATCCCTTTGCCACTAGCCTAGCTTTGTAGACATCATCATGTCCTTCTATGCCATTCTTGACCTTGAAGATCCATTTGCACTGAAGAGGTCTTGCCCCTTCAGGCAAATCCACCAAGTTCCAAACTTGGTTTTCATGCATAGAGTCCATCTCGGACTTCATGGCTTCAAGCCATAAAGTGGAATTGGGACTAGAGATTGCGGCTTTGTAGGTGGCGGGCTCATCAATTTCTAAAAGCAACACATCGAGTGTTCCATCCTCTTCGATAAGTCCAATATATCGATCGGGATGGCGAGAAACTCGGCCCGTTCTTCTAAGTGGAGGAGGGACAACCGCGTTAGATGACGAAGGAACATCTTCTTGCGTCTCTACCTCGGTTTGTGGCTCTTGAACTTCATCAAGTTCAAAATTTCTCCCACTCTGTTTCTTAGAAATAAATTCTCTTTCTAAGAAGACAGCCTCACAAGACACAAACACTTTGTTTTCTTGAGGTTTATAGAAGTAATAACCTCGGGTGTTAGAATAGCCTACAAAGGTGCATTTTTCAGATCGTGGGGCTAGCTTATTGTCATTTTTGGTTTTGACATAAGCATTACATCCCTAAATTTTCATGTAGGATAGATTAGGAACTCTTCCTTTCCATATCTCAAATGGAGTTTTCTCGGTGGCTTTGGTGGGACAATTGTTCAATGATCTTATTGCGGTTTGAATCGCAAATCCCCAAAACGAGTTCGGTAACTCGGTTTGACTCATCATGGATCGAACCATATCAAGTAGGGTTCGATTTCTCCTTTCGGCAACACCATTGAGTTGTGGTGTTCCGGGTGGAGAAAGTTGTGATATAATACCACAACCTTTCAAGTGTGAATCGAATTCAAGGCTAAGATATTCTCCACCACGATCGGATCGTAGTGCTTTTATCTTTTTGTTCAATTGGTTCTCTACTTCATTTTGAAATTCCTTGAATTTCTCAAAAGCTTCACTCTTATGCTTCATTAAATAGATATACCCATATCTACTCAAGTCATCGGTGAAGGTTATGAAGTAGTCATAATTTCCTCGAGCGGTGATACTCATTGGTCCACACACATCGGTTTGTATGAGTCCTAATAGTTCACTTGCTCGAGTTCCTTTACCGCTAAAAGGATTACGAGTCATTTTGCCAAGAAGGCAATATTCGCATGTTCCATATGATTGATAATCAAATGGTGTAATCACATTAGTCGAAATTAATCTTTTGCTGCGATTCTCGTTTATGTGACCTAATCGACAATGCCAAATGAACGATTCATTTGGATCACTTGATTTGAGTTTCTTTGATTGAATGTTGTAGATGTCATTAGTCAGATTCGAGGTTTCTAAAATGTAAATGCCATTAATGGAAGGAGCTTGGCCTATAACCAAGTCGTTCCTTGAAATAGTACAACGATTGTTTTTAATGACAAAACAAAAACCGTCCATGTCCAACATAGCGATTGAAATAATGTTTTTAGAAAGTGTAGGCACATAAAAACAATTATGTAAATACAACTCAAATTAATTAGGCAAAGCTAATACATAAGTTCCCTTGGATTCGGCCGCTACTCGAGCTCCATTTCCAAGGCGTAGATCCACATCTCCCTTGCTAAGCCTCTTCACGTCTCTTAACCCCTGTAAATGATTACAAAGGTGAGAACCACAACCGGTATCCAGTACCCATGTCGTAGTAGAAGTATAATTTACATCAATAACATAAATTTCCTTAGGAATTTTACCTTTTGGAACGATGATTCCTTCCCTTATATTTCGCAAATATATAGGACAATTCCTAAGCCAATGTCCCATGTCATAACAATAATGGCATTCATCTTCAACTTGCTTGAAGTTTTTCCCTTTCTTTCCCTTCTTCTTGAACCTTTTGCCCTTAGAAGCAAGAGCTTGATTGCTTGAGCTCCCACTAGTTTTGGCATCTTTCTCTTCCAAAGATAAAGATCCTATAGATTTTATGAGGCGGTCTTCCTGAGACTGGCTCACAAGAGATCTTGTAGTAGTAGGTGGTCTAGAAGAAGTGATGAAGTTTATGTTTCCATCCGAACCTATCCCAAAATGAAGTTCTCTAGTAGTGTCGAAATCATTTTTGAAGCAAACGTCGTCAAAAACATTGTGGCAAGACTCAATAGTTATCGGTGTAGTAGCGTTTGATGGATTCATTGTAATGAACTACAAATAAGGAGGAAAAGGAGATATTAACATTTGTCATTTTTAATCATACTTGTAAATAATTTTAACAAGATATGAGCATTTATATAGTGACCTCTACCCAACTATTATAAATGATTCCAAGACCCAAATTCATATTAACTTGGGCACGGTAAAGCCGATTCAACCCTCATCAATATAACGCGGTGGATTAACTCTTTAATCGATTCTACTTTTAGAACTCTTGGTCGATAAAATTACATTAATATTTATCTTTAGCCCGAAACACATCCGGCAACCGTCGAGAATACTTTCGTTGAGTTCAACCAAAATTTCGAATAAATGTGTCCATGATCCAAATTTACATCAACTTGGGCATCGGTAAAGCCGAATACAACCCTTATCTTTATAAATTCGGTGGGTAGACATTTATCACCCACTTCCCTTACGTAGCAAGGTTTGTACCCCGGTAAGGCCGAGCGCACTCCCTCACGAAATAGGTTTTCATGGTTTCTAATTTTTGGTAAGGCTAAGTCTCAACTGTTTATTTTAGCGAGAGGTCATGTCAATTTATTATCTATCACGCTTTAAGTGAACTAAAGCGGTGAACTACGATAATTGTAATTGACACGGTCGATATACTCGATTTAATGATAATGCATGTTTTAGTTATGGCGATCTAGCGATGCATGCAACATATAAATAAAATGCAAAGCATAAATAAAATCCTAGTATGGCCTTGCTAAAATAGTAAATCTAATAACTATTACAAATTCGGAAACCAACTCCTTTAGTCCCTTGAACTTCGGTCTTGGCACGCATTTCAAGGCAACACTTTCTTTGATGGATCGCCTTCTCGAGTGGCACCGTCTTCAAGGTACTCCGGAATAAATAAATTACAAAATGAATTACATAATTACCTATTATACATTTGTAATTAAAATAAAAATAAATCTATTAAATTACAAAACGGTCATACGAGATCACAATAATTACAACCGAATCGATATTCCCATACATTTCGGGTAATATCAATTAAAACTAAGGCCATACTAAGTAAAATTACATAATTCAAAAATTATATAAAATTAAAATATGACAATCATTAATAAAATGCAGCATTATAATATGTATGAGCATGCCAAATTTTATGCTAAATCGCCTTTAAGAGCCAATATCGTATATTAATCGGTTTTTACGGATTTGCGTGATTTAACTTATTAAAATCACAATAATTACATAAATTCATATTTATGTACAAGTTAACTACCCTAACCATCTTAGGACTCAAAATTAGTCCCCACTAACATTTGACAATAATTAAACTTGATTTCTTAATATTGTTCATAAATGGACCCAAAAATACAAAATTTATGCTATAAACCTCAAATTAAATCATAAAAATTTTAAATAATTTCAAATTTTGAAATTTAAACTCATGAACATTCTGGAAAAATACCATGACACTCATAATGTTCAAAACTTAGGTTAAAAAGTTCGAAAATTTATCGATAAAAACAATGTTGCGGTTAATCGGTTTTAACAATTATGACCATAAAAAATATGAGAAAAATTATATTCATCAACTTTTCACTTTTAGATCTGAAATATATGATAAAATGCAACATGTGACGTTTTTCCTTTAGTTATGAAGTATGTTTTAGCATTATTACTAATTATAGTCACTATTTATGTGATTTTTCATCAAAAATTCATAAATCATGCATAAAGACTTCATTATAGCCAAATATTTTACATACATCTTGTAAAATTGCATGTGACAACATACTAAATTTTCATGACCAGATTCGAAATATAACTCATATTAACCTATTTACCCATTTAAATACGAGTTTAACTTAAAAAATCCATATTTCGAGCAAAACAACTCATTTTATCATGAAAATTTACAGACCATCAGTAGATAATATATGTGAAAACATATACAAAAACCACTGAAAAATTCGAAGTTTAGCTATTTTTCGTCCAAAAATGACATTTTTATCATAAAAATCACATTTTAATGCCAATATTATATAAAATGAACAATAAAATCCATAAATAAACCAAAATGTCCTAAAAATCACTTAGGACCAGAAAATTTTAACTTGAAAGGTTAATTTTAGGTTTATCTTCATAAAACCAAATTAATTAGTTTTGTATGTTAATCATATAACTCGGAAAAACTATAAACTGATTTGCATGCAAACAACCTAAGGCTCATGATACCGCTTGTTAAGATTCACTAATTCCATTACTTAACATATTCATATATGTGACATTTTAATTTAGTCATAAAATTAAATCTAGATCTTATGCATGCAAACTTGAACAAGAGTAGAGAAGAAATCATCATACAAGCTTATGGATTTCGGTTTTGGGCACCAACAAATTCTCCTATTTGTTAGTTCTTGAGCTTCCTTAAAATGGATGAACAAAGGATCCAAATTAGAATCCCTCCCAAAAGTGAATACCCAAGGTGTAACTCTTAATAATTAATAATACTATGAACTAGTAATATTATTAATCTTGCTTAAAAATTGACCCAAAATATTATTTTGCTCTCTTGTTTATTCGGCCAAGAGAAGGGAAGAAATGGAGTATTTTCTATCTCTAAGTTCTAGTAATGTTAGAGAGTAGAATGAATATATTACACTAGAAATTATGTAGTGTAAAAATAGAATAATTATAGAAGAAAAAACTCTTGCTTCTTCTAGGTGGAAACCGAATAGGGGGAAGAAAAGGAGCCAATGCATGGCCAAGATGCTCTTCACAAAAGCAATTAGGTATGCATGGCTAGAAGTAGTGTAATCATATGTGCTTTTCTTATTAAATTTAAAACACAACAAAACCCTAAACACCCCTATAATTTCGGTACAATGTAAGATAAAATGGGTTCTATTTTATCTTTGTCAATTTGTCAATTTTGTCACATGTAACATGTTACATGTTAATGTCTCATGTTTGTGTATTTTTAACACATTAAAATCAACATACTAATAAAGTATGTCATATACAAAATTGACTAGTAATTCGTAATTACTTGTACCAAAACGGTTTATTGAATTATAAATCACAACGTCTTGTATTTATAATAAATTATTCATTCAATTTCAATTGTTTCGTAAACAATAATTTAATCTAAGTAATAAAACAATTTGATTACTTAGACCGTATCTTATTTAATCGAATTACAATAAGACACGTCAATTATACTCACAAAATCGTCCGTCAATTTTAAGCGATTTAATTAACCCGTATCGACATACGATCAATTAAATAATCAATTAAGAGTGTCACCCTTTAGGTATGACCTAAGGGGATCAACTGATCACCACCATCCCACGACAGTAATGTCAAACTCTAGTCAGCCAATCATTACCGATATGTGTGGACCAGTTGACTGTAAAAATATTACATCCCACATGTATTCTTAAAATGAGATTTAAACATGTGATCATCATGATCGACAGTTGTGATCGCATTATTGTCGGAGGACACATATTCCAACACTCTCAGCCTCAGAAGGCTCCCTAAACATCGTCCGAGGAGGATCGATGGGAACCGTCAAGACGTCCCGAGAGCACTGACGAGTCAGGCGCTCGCCCAAGTACCACACAGGACCCATCGACGTCCTCAACAGCAGCCGGCTCGAGCTTCTAGGTCGAAGGACCTCAGCCACGAAAGGAGGAGCGCCAGCGTACTCCTTCCAAGGCCTGGCCACCCACTAGAAAAGCAAACGAAGGGTCATTCTTATGATCAGTTCTAAAAGTAGGAGAAAGAAAGACAAACAATGCAAGGTAAGGTACTCACGCCGTCCAGCTGAAGAGCGTTCACCTCCCGCCGACATACGTCGTGGAAGGAACACCGACTCCTCGTGCGACACATCACCCAATCCCTCACAACGGGATAGGCCTTCTCCACTGGCTCCGTCCTCTTGGGCGCGAGGTCCGGAAAGTAGGAGTACACCCACGCCTGTAAATTAAGATAATCAACAACGATCTTTCGTGATTTGATAAGGAAAGGAAATGATCTTTCATGGAATGAAGTGAAGGTTCATACCTCCAACAGTAGTCCCGGGCCGACAACAGCAGGAGAAGTCCCCTTCTCCATCAACTTCGGATGAACCATGGCCCTCATGAAGCGGATGAGGACCGCAAAACCAGCAGTGACCTAGTCCCAACGGCCTAGGGAGCTCAGGTTAGAAAGAAAGGGAATAAGCTTCGTCGAAAGCCTCTCTCCCTTGTCTCCAAGGTAAATCGAAGACAAGAACCACCAGAGCCACAAACGGACTCTCTGCTCTACAGTGCAGGGAGGAGGAGCCGTCTCCCTCCCCTCGATCGCCACCGACGCCGAGGTCTTCCCCGCGAAGTAGTCTCGAACGTAGGAACTAGGCACCAAGCCAGGTACCGCAGCCGCCTTCGGCGCCAAGTTCCAGCCGATCAGCCTCCGCCGAGTCAACCCTCATGGCTGTCTCCGGCCACTCCACCACCTCAGTCCCACACGGCAGACCAGAAATCATGTTGTAGTCCTCCAACGTGACCCCCACCTCACCAAAAGGCATGTGAAACGTGGAGGTCGTGTCCCAAAACCGGTCCAAGAAAGCTCGGACGAGACTGAGGTTAGCCCGAAGCTTCCTCCTTGCAATATCCCTCCAAGCCTGCACCAAGGCACCGAATGCTCCCCGGTCGATCATGGCTCGCTCCTCAGCCGACAGCCTCTCGTAGCACCCCATCGCCGTCGTGTAGCCCGAGAACGACCTGATGTTCCCGGCCTCCAATGTTGATTTGAAACAAAAAGCTATCTTTAGCTCAGATGAAGAAGAAAAGGAATGACAAACATAAATGAAAGAAGATGAATGAAGAGTGATGAATTCTATTTACCAAGCTCTTCACCGTCCTGTAGGACAGGTGACCCTCCGCAGCCCAAAGCAGGTGCCTACTGTCCCAAGTCTCAGCCCACGCAGGTGCTCTCCTCAGCTGGCGACCACCTTGTCCAACGTTGGCCCATCTCGGGGCCTCCTCCTCCTCAGCAACCTCCTCCTCTAGGACCTCGTCCTCAGCAGTCATCACCGCAGCGGTGAAAGCCTCCTTCAACGCCTCCTCAAGCACCTGAGAAGGGTCAACAGCAGTGTCCACGTCCATGGGATCCCTCCCAGACGTAGAAACCTCGTCACCTGCAAAATTAAAGCAAATTTAGGCCGCGTCAAGTGACGACAAGCCTTGATTAGGGGATTTCCGAGTTTTCGGAGCTCCGAAATCGCTCTTTTCTCGCCATCTTTGGCAAATTTCCCACAAACTCGTCCGCTCATGTGGTAATTTGGCTCAAGTCAAGCCTAAGTTGAAGCCTAGTCATGGGTTCGAGTCGGAATTTCGGCAGCATTTCGTTATAACTGCGATTATGCCCTAGAAAGTGTCCTGAAAAAGCCGTCACAAACCGAAAATTACGAGATGTTAGGAAGTTTACCCATAATACAAGGATTCCAAATATCAAGTTTCGTCACAAATGGGAAATCCTAAGGCTAATTTCGAAGCGATTTACGGTTTAGCCGTGAAACCGTCTCAATTTCACTCAAATGCTCAAAACTCAATGAAAATTCGAAACAAATACGTGGTTATGATCCTTATATTACCAATTAGCCATTTACAAAGTAAATTTTGCAAGGCAAAATCATTTGGGGGAAAAGCCCCAAATTTTCGACTAATTAGGGTCAAAAACCCTAATTTTGTCGATCTCATTTGATCAAATACGGAAGATAAATGCAAGATTGATACACATACCTCGATTAGTCATGGTGAATGTAAGCTTTTGGATCAAATTTTGACGGAAATGGTTGGAATTTGAGAGAGAAATCGAGAGATTATGTTTCGAAATAAATGACACAAACCCTCTGTTTCATCGGGTTTTTACGCAGAAAAGACACACCCAGGAATAGACGAAGCAGGTGCTACGCCTCTTCCAAGGGACGCAGCTCTTGCTGCGCCTCTTCCTTAGCTTCCCTTCATACGAATTTTCAAAAATTCGTTATGAGTTCGTTATTTTGTGGGCCCATCTTTGGTGCGCCTCTTCCTTGATGCTATATCGCATATTTGGTCCGTTTGACGTATATTCTTCACCCGGATCCACATCTTCCAAGACAACAGCAAATTATCACCTTATTTTTATCCAAGACCTAGCTTGTCACAACGAGCGTTCCTTCTTTGACAGGTGTTTTGACACACCTTTATTCTGTTCCCCCAGCGAGAGTACACGGATAGACATTCCCTCTCGAGACATGGAGACCAGTTCCCGATTATGTTCCTCCAGCGAGAGTATACGGATAGACATTCCCTCTCGAGACATGGAGATCAGTTCCCGATTATGTTCCCCATGCGAGAGTTCACGACCGACAGTCATTCCCTCTCGAGACAAGGAGATCAACATCGACCCCAAACCCTTCCGAAGTTTGTTTGAAGCCGAACACAAGCAGATTTCTCCCAGCAGTTCCAGACTGTGTCCTGCTGTCTTCTCCCAATATCGTGTTACCCCTGGAGTTTCAAGGAATTTCAGGTATGGTCTCTTCTTATGGCTGGCGAGCTTCCTTACGTAGTCTAATGGATTTTAAACGACCCTCCCCGATAGTCGACAGACTCTAAAATGTTCCCGACGACAGGTCCTTGGCTCAGACCCCTTGAGCCGCCTTGCGTCGCCATAGTCGTCAGGTTGTAATCTTCGATTGACCTGATGGCTATACTTTGACTTTCGCCTTGTCCAAGCCTCAGTCAAAGTGGGAGCTCTGTAGATACCTCATTTCTGCACCTCCCGCAAGCTACTCGGTGATGATTGGGCCGCATGTTTGGTACGCGGAACGATTTGTGACAGTTCGTAAGTTTATCGTCAAGTGATCGCTCAAACACTTATGTCTACCTCATAATTGTCATCTACGTGCCGATACGGTCGTTTTGGCAGTAATTAGAGTACATTTGGAGTCCGGGTCATAAAACCGTCTTCATTTTCTGAAACCGAGTCAGAATGTTCTGGAATGTTCTGGATATTTCTATTCCATATTTTACAATCTTTTAATCTTTGGCAAATAATTTCCCGTAATATTCACACAAAATATTAAGGAAAACAAGATAAATCCGTTATTCCATAATTAAAACACGGAAATCTTTCTTCCGTAGGAGGAAACCACTTGGGAAAGGACGCAGCAGATGCTGCGCCTCTTCCACGAGATGCAGTGCCTGCTGCGCCTCTTCCCAAGTCCTTTTCTGCGTATTTTTCGTATCTTTTCATATCTTTTCGAGATTCACTTCCAAAGTTTCTCCGAAAACCCTACTTCCTCCGTGTGATTAGTATAAATAGAGACCTTCGGTCTCACATATTTCTCACGCGAGTGTCCGCTCTTCTCTTCTCCCTTTGCATTCTAGACCACGTTCTTACTTTTTGGCGTCTACGTGCTTGAACATTCGACCACGTAAGCTCGGATCCTTCTGATACCAGCCTCGTTTTGCATGACCGACCAATTTGACCAACTCCACAATAATCAACTTTAATCAATCTGTTTAATTTCCTCTTACGAGGGCACTTTCGTCTACATTCGAGTCGAGCATCACTAAACGTTAACTTAGTTCATCTCGTTTCGTCAAACATGTAAGTTTGAGGGTGTATAATCCCTATTTTATTGTTGTTATTTACTTTTGTAATCATATAGTAAGGTTTATGTCGAAAGTATTTCTAAAACCGATTTCTAAAACTAAGCTTTAAAACCTTTTTATGAATTACCAGAAGACAGACGTCGAGAAAGGACGCAGCAACTGCTGCGCCTCTTCGAAGGGACGCAGCACCTGCTGCGCCTCTTCGTGAGGCTGTCGCAGTTCCTGCTTCCTTTCTTCTTCCTTCGTCCTTTGATGATTCGTTTGTTTAATTTCTTTTTCAATTGTTCATTGTTTATTGACGCAACTTAAGCATAATAATTCTAATATGTAATATATTCATCATCATTAGTATTTAAATTCATCATTAAAATTCTTGACTTAAATCCCAAGTAACTAATATTTGCGGGTTTTCGTCATTAAAATCAAATTCGGGTTTTAGAGGTTCGATTTACCCATATTGAGTCTCTGAAATTCGTCATTGGTGTATTTCCATCTGTTATTTATCATATTCGTCATTAATTCATCATCAATAGTTTGTTTAACCTAATTAGTTTATATTTATTAATAATCCTTTTAATCTTGTGATTAATCCGATCTAATTAGTTTCGTCCATGTTTATCGCTTTTATGACCATTATTCACATGTAAATAACCTGCTAATCACTTTCATCCGAGTAAATAACATTAAGCAAGCATTAAAATCACTAACGAATGTTAACGACTTGCAATTCCGGCTTCACAGCCAGAACTGAGCCAAGGAACAGACGCAGCGACTGCTGCGCCTCTTCCAAAGGACGCAGCTCTGCTGCGCCTGTTCCTGGTTGATTTCTGTCTCTGAACTCCCGTTTTGCCTTGACTTATTCTATTAGTTGCGTATTAATTAACTATTATTCGTATTATCACCCTAATTCCTGTTCGTTAATTCATTTATTCTTTCTTTTCCAAATTATCCGTTATAAAAGTATTTTCGACATAAATCATTCAACCCCTTGTAATTATTGTAATTTTCTTTATTGTTTTATTATTGTAATTTTCGTTATTGTATTTATTATATTTATTGTATCACTTGTATGCCTTCACATGTAATTGAACTTAAATGTCTACTTTGGCTTAATTGTATGATAAATTAATTGTTCACCGACTTAGCTAATTCTTCACATGTTAGGATTAAAACGTTGGATGTTGCATTGCATGCATATAATCGACAATATATCGAGTATAGATAACTTCCCTAATCATTAGTAAAGGCCGCTATCGAGGCGGGCGGGATTAGGTGATCGATCAAAAGAGCTTCCTAATATGTACCCTCACCCCTTACTCCAGATCTCTGTGAACATCCGTGTTCATTGGCATCCACGAGAGTCATTCTAGACATAGAATGCTAAGGGTAACGAGTTCTTGGTGTTCATGTCACTGCTTTGTGTCTTGACATGGCACGAGGTGTTCGAACGGTTTCCAATTTTCCACAATAAATTGGTGGCGACTCCACAAATGCAAACGCTTATTCTCCCCCAAGCGCCCCCGTGGGCCCGCGTCCACATGACCCAAAACATGCCCATTAGACCCCAATTACGAAGGTCACAGAACATAAATCAAAGTTACTCTGAAACTGTGTCATCTTAGGCGAATAGTTTTTAGTTAAAGAATCGACTCATAAGAATACCATAGTAGCTCTCGCCACGACCAGGCTATAAAAATTTCCAGAACTCTATAAGCGGTCATTAGCCCAACAGAGTGTCCCTCACAGTCTGCCTATGTGATCGACTAGTCATCTCTTATGACTCTATGGCACTTGAACTTGCCATCAATCGCATCACACTCTAGTTACTTCGAGATGTCACCTCATATAAGTAACCAGGGGCGAATACTATGTTAATCCAGTTCACTTTAATGGGGTTCAATATTGTCTCAACAACCCATTTGGATGTAACAAAGTACAAGATGAGTTAACGAAAACTCAAAACAATAAATGTGATTATCACATACGAGTAGTCAATACCATATTACTACTCTAAGTCTTATAATCATAAGTGTATTTATACACTTATCTAATGCAATAAAAGTTTAGTTTGTGAACATACCATGTGTCCAAGTGTTCAAACTTTATGAATTGCGATTTCCTTCAATTTCATGTTATCCCTTATAGCATGAATTTTACCAAGTACATATTTAGACTTCATACTAGACCCAGGTTCTTTAACTTGAAAGAAGCTTTTGCTATTATCATATAACTTGCGATGTGGGTTTCGGTGGACAACTTTATTTGTAGTTTTTAAAGTACACCACTTAATCACAACGTACTTAGGTTCATTTTGTAGAATCTTGCAATGGATGACAATAAAATACACTTTTCTAGTCTCTTACTCCTAGCATGTGATTCATCTAGGACATGAGCACCATGGCATACATGATTATACTAATGGCGGAAACATTAGTAATCGATTTCATGTAGACAACAGTTCTTAGGTTCATTTGGATGATCATAACTCTATGATAATTCAATTTTCATCAATATGAATAGCCTACTTAACTGGTTGATTTCATTAAGATGAAGGATCATTATCAACATAAGATGCCTATCTAAGTGCCAATCCAACATCCCATGTTATAATAGATTTGCTTAATGTCTATTTTCATCCAGAATTGAAAACCTATTTGCACGTCATTTCCAATGAGTAATAAGTTATGCAATTCTTGAAGGATGATAGCTCCCACTGAACTTCATGTCCTAACATGACAGTCACTTGCTCCCACTCAAGTTCATATATACACATGTTTCATTTTCGACAACTCATTCGAAACATTACATGATTTGGAATGATCATTGCTCTTCTAAGTATTAGTTAAAACCATATATGTCATTTATATATCCCTTTCAAAATGCCCATTTGGAAAGTGGTTTCAATACCTTATTTTCATAATGAGGTATAGCAATGATTTGAATCTTTAGCATAGTTAACAATTAACTTAGCTTTCGTAGACATCGACATGCCTCTTTATGCAACTCTTAATCATAAATTTCTATTTACTTTGGATTGGTCTCAGCAATCCCAAATAAATCCATTTACTTGCATAGATGCCATTTTAGTTTCATAAGGCTCTTAAGTAAAATGTCGAATTTTAAAATCTCTAGTTATATCCCTTTCATAGATTAAAATATAATTTTCCAAAGAACATATTCTTTAGTCTTTTCATAAGTCTCGAGTTTCCTTAAGAACGCTTTCTTTTGGTGTCCTCATGTAGTTTCCTTAAGAACATCTTCTTTTGGTCTCCTCACGTAGTTCCCTTAAGAACATATTCTTTTGGTCTCCTCACGTAGTTCCCTTCTAGTCAAGGTTTGTGGCTAAATTCACTCCCACTCTATCTTTAGGAAAAATGCACTTTTTCTCCAAAGATAGCTTTTGAGCCACAAATAATGATGGTGAAGGAGGAAAACATATCACATATTGACTTTATAGTGATTTATTTGAGACAAGTTGAAAATATTATAGACTAGACGATTTAAACTTGATAGGTGTATCAAATAAGGTTGTTTAACGTTCCCTAGTGTGAGTTCAATAACTCAATATAACTCCATAATTGATCTTACATATGTAAATTGTGACTTTAGTCACAATGGCATAAGGAGAATCGAATTCATAGCTTATGGACATATAATGATTCAATCATTATATTTGTCTACATGATCAATTTAAATCGATAATCTTATGTTTCTCGATGCAAGTAGTGTATGATGACAAATTTTAGAACAAACGATATGATAAAGTAAGTGACTTGGGTTGCAAACCAAGTCACCAATATCCAAAATACAACCATTGTTTAAGGAAACAACCAAATTTCCAAGTCGAACGAGGAAATCAAAATAGTTCTAAAATTTCAAAATACAACATGAAAATAAAGACAAAGCAAAATAAAGTCCATCTTCCATCGATCTAGCACCATGGGCGGCTACATATAGCATCCCTCAATATCTTCTAGGCTTGATTTTCTTTGCCCTTGTCCTTGATTGGATGCCCTAATTACAATAAAAAGGGAGTAATCATCACAACTTGTATCAAAATACTAAAGTTGAGATTGAAACATAAAAGATAGGGATAGTTATTTAACTACTGGAATAACTTTTCCAGCTTTGATATCGCCAAGGTACTTTGGACAATTTCTCTGAAGAGTCACGGGCGAGAGCACCTAAGAGGGGGAAGGGGTGAATTAAATGTCTATTTAAAAAATTTAAGCTTAATGAAAGCTTCTTTTAAAACTCTTCACACACTTTAAACAATGCTTAGATGAAAGGAGAAGTCGATACTTAAAACTAGAGAGTTAGAAGTAATCAACAACGATTCAGCAAGCAGAAGTTACAGTGTACTCAATAGTTGATTTTATAGAAAAAAAACGTGAGTAGAGTGTGCAGCGGAAATAAAACAAAATAGACACGACAAACGATGTTTTTAAAACTGGTTCGGTCACTACTCCGCGACCTACGTCCAGCGCTATTTTGTTAAACGTCTTAGAAGTAAACTCATACAAACTAAGACCACCCCGAATAATAAAACAACTCCCCAACCTACTCCGGTTGCTAATGCTTAAAAGCTACTCCGCTTCCAAGACTTTTGCTTTGGGCTACTCCGCTGAAAGACTTCGTGCTTAAAGCTACCGCAATAAGGCTTTTGCTTTGGGCTACTCCGCCGAAAGACTCCGTGCTCAAAAGCTACTCCGCTTCTAAGACTCCATGCTTAAGGATAACTCTATCCTAAGACTTTGGTTTGGTTCTACCCGGTTGTTACAAGACTCCACTTATCTCAATGTTGTTCACTTAATTGAACGGAGGAGATAAAGTTTAAGTACAAAAAAGGGATCCTTGAACACGACTAAACGACTAGGTGCAATACAATAACTCAATAAAAGACTCAAAAGATAAATAAACAAACTTGCAAAATGATTCAAAGATTTGAAATGATAAACGGTTTTGCAAAGTTAATTTACTCGATTGAAAGCTTAAGTCTTTTTCAGTTTTAAACTCGTTATTTCACACTTGTAAAAATGAATTAAGCAAGCTATTTATAATGTCCAAGTAGTATACTTTAGACATTAAAATATCTCACACTCATAAGCACAAGTGATTAAAATAATGTAGGTAGTTTGCTTGGGCAACATGCACAAGTCAACCGAAATCTTATCCAAGCAACCGAGTATTCTTCCTAAAGAAATCGGTGCCTAAGATTGCAAGAAATCAGATTGTGCACACACACAAAAATAGGTTGGGTTTTTCAACAAGAAACAAGCATAAATGGTTGTGTTTATGGGAACTATAAATATTTCCATAAATGTAAAAAGCAAACCACCCATTTATAGAAAGTGTCTTATTGTGCAAGCAAACTCCTTACCAAGACATTGAAAGCTTTATTTTCTTCAAAAGACTTCAAAACATTTCCAGAAATCATTTGTGATACTTGAAAGCATTTTAACAAAGATTCAAATAATTTCGAAATATTTCTTTCAAAGACGAACCTTAATTAACAGTTGACTGAACTGTTGCTTTTGCACCTAAACGTAAATTCGAGTTAAGGATCTCCTTACAACACATCACTTTAGCACTAATGACAATCTTCATCTTTGATCTTCATGATGACATTCTTTATAACCTTGAATTGACAATTGGAGCTTCATGCTACATGGTTAAAACTTAAGAGGCACACAATTAAATAACAATGAGATTAATTTGTCTTAAGGCATCATCAACACTAACTTAATCAAATTGGATCTCTTTAATTTCCCCCTTTGATGATGGCAAGACAAATAAAATTGAGTGTGCATTCCCCCTTAATCCATGATCAAGGTTAACAAGTCAAAACATGATCAAAATAACATGCATAAATACATGGTCATTGAAAATTAGTCAAATTTTTCGTTAGCCTAAGTAGAACATTTA
Source organism: Silene latifolia (assembly GCF_048544455.1). Classification (NCBI taxonomy): domain Eukaryota; kingdom Viridiplantae; phylum Streptophyta; class Magnoliopsida; order Caryophyllales; family Caryophyllaceae; genus Silene; species Silene latifolia. The sequence continues at coordinate 47,495,841 of NC_133528.1, read as the reverse complement.
ATCGCCAAGTTAACATAGATGCGGTGTACGCAAGCCTAAGAGTCATTGAATCACCACCTGTAATTTTAAACAACTTCCCCCTCTTGACATCATCAAGTAGGAAGAACACATAGTCTAAATAAGGATTAGAGTTATACAAAATAAATTGTTCAACAACTAACAACATAACCAATGATTAGCAAAATATATCATAAACATAAAGCCAAGGCAAAAGGGATTAGAAAGGCTTTTGTTTGGATTAGGCATTAGGCATGGTTATGGAAAAAGGCTTGGTACGGCATAGGTTAGGCACGGCTTTGAGCAAGAGATCAATCTTCCACGTCTTCTTCAACCAACCCGTGAACCATCTCCATAAGCTCTTCATTTTGACCCTTAACCTCCTTGAGTTCCTTACGCAAACCCATCTCTTCCAAACGAAGATCCGCAATCTCACCCATTTGAGCATGTTGGAGATCCAACAAGACTTTAACATCCTTGGTGAGACGTGTCAAGGAAGACGATTGCATAGAGGAGGAGGCAACATCCGTAGCCTTCATACCCGACCAAATACGAGCAAGTTTATCACCATCAATTTTCAAGTACATCAAGGTCATAGTGTCACACATGTGATCCACACCAAAACTTGTCGAGTCCACAATGTCCATTTTCTCGAAAATGACCAACAACCACATCCCATATGCTAACACGGCGCTTCTCTACTATCTTAGCAAGATGATCAATGTGAAAGAACATCAAAGCGGGTAGGTTAATTTGAAGGTGTTTAGCAAGATAAAAGATCAACCACATGTCTAGCACACCACACAAACCACGGCTCTCATTACATGGGATCAAGGTTCTATAAATGAAATTGAAAAAGAACCGATGGTTAATTTTGATTTCTCGTGGCTTAAGTGTGATGGGGGATGAAGCTTTTGGACTTAGAAACTTTGTGACGGTCAAGGAACTTATACCATCTATAGTCGGCCAACCACCCTTAGGAAATGAGGACAACCCGGTTGTAGGAATACCGAGTAAATTCCCGACAATTTCAACATTGAGACACAAGGGTTTGTTATTGATTACGGTGGTAAGACTACTCGATTGGACATCGACTTTGACCGTAGTATAAAATTGAAAAATCTCCGCTAAATAAACTCGATTATAGATATTAAGAAGATTCTCCCACTTTTGTGCATGAATTGCATCTTTAAAGAATGTAAAAGCGGGGGACGAATCATACCATTCGAGTTCATAGCGACGGCCCGACTTAAAGTTTCCTTGAATGACATGCTTGCAACAATCAAAGATCGCCTTTAGAAAGCGATACCCATGAATAATCTCGAGTACCTTGGACTTGTTCTCATCGAGAGGTTGCTCAATAGCAATCATAGCACTATTCTATTCATCATCAATTTCCTTAGCCATTTCCTCCACTTTTCTTTTCCTTGAGATCAACCGAGTGGACACTCTCTTAGCTTTGCCTTTCGTTTTGGGAACGGTTTCCTCCTTGAACAATTTGTCATCATCAAAGACGGCATTCAATTTCTCCTTATAAATTTTCGTTTCCACAACATTTGCCTCAGTCACGGTTTTGCCTCTCCCTTTTCTCCTCTTATTACCAACCATATCCTTCAACATCTCATCACTACCCACACTCTCTTTCGATTTCGATTTTGATTTCGATTTTGATTTCCCATTACTCTTTTCAACCGATTCCTCCACACTTTTCTCAACACTCTTTTCTTTTTCCTCACCTTTTTCAATTGATTTTTCAACACTCTTTTCTTTCTCTTTTTCATTGTTTTTCTCATTCTCCTCTTCTCCTTCATCTTTCTTTTCCTCACTGTTTTTCTCTCCTTCTTTTTCGACATCCTCATCAATAATCTCCTTTTCATTCTCCTTACCAACACCAACATCAACTTCCTCAACTTCTTGAATAATTGGAGTACCATCATCATCAACTTCACCAACAACCCGTGAGCTTCCTTCTTAACCCTCGGTTTCGGTTGCATGCGGCATATTCAAATCGAATTTTTGATTTAAAACTCGACTTGAGAGTCTCCTAGCTTCGGCCGCTGTTTTAGGACGATTTGTAACTGATTTCTTTCTTGTCATTGGGGCGTTTGGCACAAAGACTCGAGGTTTCTTTGGTGGTTTTTGATTTTGGACATTTTTTAAACCAAGACTCTCGGATTGAGGTTCAATCGATAAAGTTTTCGGCTTGTAGGAGTCTCGGATTTCCTTCAAAGTTTTAGGTTTAGTCGATTTTGGAGGCATTACTTTTATAGTGAAGGTAAAAGTAACGATTGGAAGAGGAATGCTTTTGACGGTTTTAGAGAATATTTGAGGAAGATGTAGTTTTTTGAAAATTTTGAAAGTGAGAAGGGACTAGGGAGGTCATTATTTAAGAGTTGAAAATTATACGTGTAGTAGATGAGGTGGGTGAATAGTGTTTAGCTTTTTTATTTGATTGGTTGAGAGGAAGGGTGTGTAGCCGGTTGTGTGGGTTTAGGCGGCTAATTACATGGGTAATGGGGAAAGTGAGATTTGATGGTTAGATGGTAATTGAGTGGCTCCATGTGAACAATATCTTTACCCATTGGATTTACATGCAAATTAATCATTTAATTCATTGAGTAAAATTAACACATAATCACTTATAAAAAACATGTAAACATCTACTCTAGTCAATCATCGAGGGCAAGTCGTCATAAAATTTTACGCGGAATCCAACAAACCAATTTCCAACCGAAGTTTTACGAATTGTTCTCTTTCAAGAGGTTTTGTAAAAATGTCGGCTATTTGATCTTCCGTTTTACAAAATTTAAGACGAATTTGACCTTTTTCCACATGATCATGTAAAAAATGATGTCTTATGTCAATATGCTTAGTCCTTGAGTGTTGTATATGGTTCTTTGAAATGTTAATGGCGCTAGTATTATCACATAAAATTGGAGTTGAATCAAATATAATACCATAGTCCCTTAGTTGTTGTCGAACCCAAAAAACTTGCGAGCAACACAATGCGGCACTTACGTACTCGCTTTCAGCGGTGGAAAGAGCAACGGTGTTTTGCTTCTTAGACGCCCATGAGATCAAACACGGACCTAAGAAAGTAGCCATCCCGGATGTACTCTTTCGATCAACAATGCTTCCGGCATAATCTGCATCCGAGTATCCTAAAAGCTCAAAAGGACAATGTGAGTGATACCAAAGATACAAATTAGACGTTCCAACCAAGTACCTAAGAATACGTTTTACGGCAATGAAATACGATTCTCTAGGACTAGCTTGGAAACGAGCACATAGACATACACTATATAAAATATCCGGTCGACTAGCGGTTAAATAAAGTAGTGAACCGATCATACCTCGATACATCATTTCATCAACTTTCTTACCATTCTCATCTTTGTCAAGCTTTGTGGACGAAACCGTAGGTGTAGAGAAAGGTTTAGAATTAGTCATACCGAACTTACATAGCATCTCCTTTATGTACTTTTGTTGATGAATCATCACACCATCTTGAGTTTGCTTGATTTGAAGCCCAAGGAAGAACCCTAGTTCTCCCATCATACTCATCTCAAACTCAGATTTCATTAGTTCCGAAAAGTACAAATAAAGGAGTTCATTCGTTGCACCAAATATTATGTCATCGACATAAATCTGTACAATCAACAGCTCACCACACTGTGACTTTATGAACAATGTCTTATCCACCGATCCACGCACAAAACCATTTTCCAAAAGAAATTTTGACAAGCAATCATACCAAGCTCTTGGAGCCTATTTTAAACCATAAAGCGCCTTGTCCAATTTAAAAACATGGTTTGGAAATTCATTGTTCATAAAACCCGGTGGTTGCTCCACAAAGACTTCCTCTTCTAAATAGCCATTTAGAAAAGCCGTTTTGACATCCATTTGAAAAAGTTTGATGCCTTTGTGAGCTGCAAAAGCTATTAGCATACGTATGGCTTCAAGCCTAGCTACTGGTGCGAAGGTTTCTTTGTAATCAATACCTTCTTGTTGTTTAAATCCTTGCACCACTAGTCTAGCTTTATTCCTTACGATATTGCCCGAATCATCTAGCTTATTGCGAAAGACCCATTTGGTACCAATCACGGTACAACCAGTAGGTCTAGGGACAAGATGCCATACCTCATTCCTTTTAAATTTATTAAGTTCCTCTTGCATTTCTATCATCCAACTCGGATCTTCAACTGCCATGGTGATGTTCATTGGTTCAATTTGTGAGAGGAACGTATGAAATGCAAAGAAATCATTGAGGGACGACCTTGTTTTCCTTCCCGAATTCAAATCACTGGTCAAGTTAGAAAGGGGGTGAGATTTTTGGTGTTTCCACTTCTTTGGTACGATTAAGGATGGTGAGGCTTCTTTGGGTTCTGACTCAACAGTTCGCTCAACTGTAGGTTCTGGTTCATTTTGTGTTTGAGGGTTTATTTCTGTTTGTTCGTTTTGTTCAAGTGTACCCTCATTTCCCCTGGATGTCGTAGCCTCATTTTGTGGTTCAAGTGGTTCTGTTCCCCCTGTCTCTTGGCCAGTTCCTTCAATCAACAGTTGATCCGACTGTTGATTCTGCTCCTCTTGTTCGTTCTCCTCGTGTACATCATCTATGTCATGTTGAATCATTCCAAGCTCATAGTCCTCATCATCTTCATCATCCTCTTCCTATGTATTAGAATGAAAAATACTAGACTCATCAAATATGACATGCACACTTTCTTCCATTTTCATGGTTCGTTTATTATACACTTTATAAGCCTTGCTACGATCCGAATAATCGACAAATACGGCCTCATCACTACGAGCATCGAATTTACCCAAATTATCCTTTCCATTGTTGTGAACAAAACATTTGCTTCCAAAGCATTTCAAATAGGATAAATTAGGCTTTCTTCCTTTAAGCAACTCGTAGGGTGTTTTGTTAAGCATTTTTCGGATCATAACACGGTTATAAATGTGACATGATGTGTTGACGGCTTCGGCCCAAAAATTCTTTGGCAACTTACTACTAATGATCATAGTCCTATCCATGTTTTCAAGTGTATGGTTCATACGCTCTACAACCTCGTTTTGTTGAGGTGTAGCACACGCGGAAAAGTTATGGCTAATACCGTGCTCATCACAATAAGTAATAAATGAGGAATTTTCAAATTCGGTTCCATGGTCGGATCTCAAAGATATGAGCTTTTTATCAAACTTGTTTTGGACCTTTTTCAACCAAATTAAAAACTCATCAAATACTTCATCTTTAGAACTCAAGTAGAGAAGCCAAACAAATCGTGAAAAATCGTCAACAATCACACATAAGAAACGACTACCTCCTTTACTTCTAACACGCATAGGACCACATAGATCAATATGAAGTAACTCAAGTGGTTTAGATGTACTAAAGAACTTTTTGGATTTAAATGAGCTTCTTACTTGCTTCCCCTTAGCACAATCATCACACAAACTATTAAAGTCGAATTTTATGTTAGGAATGCCGTCGACTAAGTCAAGTCGCTTAAGGGTGTTTAATGTTCTAGCATTTACGTGACCTAATCTCTTATGCCAAAGCCATGGGTCGTTCTTTTTCAAAGTACTCATACAAGAAATGGTACGACTAGACAATGCAAAAAGAATAGTCAAGTAAACATCTTTAACACGTTTTCCTTCTAGAACAATTTACCTTGTATTACCATCTACGACACGACATTCACTAGCACAAAATTCAACAATATTACCATTATCACACAACTGAGATATGCTAAGGAGATTATGCTTCAAACCTTTGACAAGCAACACTTTGTCGACACATTGTGACGATGACTTACCAACCTTCCCGATTGCAATAATTTTACCTTTCTTATTGTCACCAAACGTCACAGTGCCACCATTGTAGGCTTCTAGTGAGAGAAATTTGTTTCTACTTCCCGTCATATGACGTGAACATCCACTGTCCAAGTACCAATTGCTGCTGCCTCTCACTAATGCCTATAAGAAATCAAGAGGTTAGTTTAGGAATCCAAACGAATTTGGATCCTTTTTTGTGAGTTGCATTGTTAATCAAATCTTTGCGAACCCACACCTTTTTAGTAACCTTGATGTTCTTGTTTAAGTCGTTTAATCTGTTAGGACAGCCATTAAATTCATGACCTGTCTTACCACAAAAGTTGCAAATAATATACTCAGGAAGGCCTGCATATTTTCTCCTTCGAAAATCAGTCTTGCTTGGTTCCTGATTTCGAAAGTTACAGTTCACTGAACTGTTGCTTTTGAAACCAAGTCCAGCTTTCTCTTCAGATTTTTGGGACTGATTTATGAGGGAGTCTAAAATGTTTTGGCTACCTTCCCATTTCCTGTAAAACTCTTTAGCATCATGCAACTCTTTGGTCAATGTTTCAATTTTAGCAAGATGGTCAAGATTTAGTTTGCCTACTTTGTCGAAAGCGGATTTAGCATGAATACATTCATAACTAAGCAACATAGCAATTTTTTCAAGTTGCTTATTATCATGTCGACACGAGGTAAGGTCAGCCGGCAGTGAGTCTCGTTCTTTAATCAAAAATCAACTTGAATAATTACAGACTCGTTTTCTGTTAAGTTCATATACCTATTATTAGACTCCTCTAATAGTGAACTAATTAACTTGTTAATTATATGTTCTTTAGATCTAGTGCATGCATAACAAAATGAAAGATTTATAAGAAAAACAATGTCCCTTACATTGTTATATATTTCGAAATATAGGGCACAAGTAAGGTCTCCTTCCTTCACTTGTTCTTGAGCTAAATATGATGGACGATCCTCCTAAGACTCCAAGTATAGAAGCCACTCCAATAAATTGCACCCAAGATTAATCCCGAAAATTCCTACTAATATTAACTAGATATGTAGTAGAAATGTTCCCTTAATATTACTAATATTTCTAGTATTACTACCTCTAGTAATAGTTTGATGTGTATTAGTATTTGTGAGAGATTTTTGCAATTGCATGTGAGGAAAAGTAGAGAGGAAAAACAAGCCAACAACAACTACAAAAATGAGCAACAAAATGCTCATCTTATAAGGCCAAAACCGGTGGCCATTCCCCATATAGGGAATCTTGTTGCTTTTGTTTTTACTCTTTGTTTAGTGTAGGTAGAGTCTAAGGAGCATGTGTGTAAGATGTAGCATGAAAAAGCTTGTGTGATATGTCACAATCACACAATAACCAACACAAACAAAAGACAAAAGAGCATCTCTTGTGCTCTTAATATGACCGAAATATTGGACCATTTTGGTCTATTTTTGCCTTTTGTCATTTGTCCCACAAATGCTTATAAGTCATATGTTTAACTATCTTATATAATTAATTATTAATGTAATCATTTAACACTTAAATATTACAATTAATAATATAATATACACTCCACTTTTTGAGTAGTATACTACCATTATATCAACATATAATGGGTCCCATAATAACTAGTTAGTTAAAATTACAACTTCTTGTAACTTTAAATAACTAATTACCTCTACCTCAAAACATATATAATACCTCAACTAATTTAGTAATTTAACACTTAATTACTAAATTAAATCTTATTTAATCACATTACAATAAGACGTAAAATTGCACTCTCATAATTAAAGAATTAATTAATCTGTATCGCATACAATTAATTAAATATCTATTTGGGCCTCATCCTATAGGTGTGACCTAAAGGGATCAACTGACCACCACCGTCACACGACAGTAATGTCAAACTCTAGTTAGCCAATCATTACCGATTAATGACGGTCAGTCGACTATATAAAGAATCATCCCTTACGTATTCTTTGTATGAGATTTAATAATGATATTTAAATCATGTGATCGCACTATTGTTGAGGGCACATTTCCCAACAATCTCCCACTTGTCTTCGACAAGTGTGCGTCACTAATTCTCTTGTCCTATTACAATCTCCCACTCAATGCAAGGTGTCTTGCAGGTCGTACTTACATTTGATCATATCTTGAGTGGTTTTCTCGATCTGGAGATTAACTGACTGGCCGGAATTATCTATCATAGATGCCTTCCGAGCGTGGCCACGCATTTCCAGTTAACTACTCCTCGAGTGGCCTTGAGATTTTAAACAACCCTGACAAGGGGTGGACAATTCTTATCGCCCTATTCCCTTCGTTCAGCCACAGTCCATCATAACCCAAAATATACCCAGTTTGACCTCATTTACGAAATCGTAGAGTATAAATAAAAGTTAATCAGAAGTTGTGCCAACTTGGGCGAATAGTCTCTAATCAAAAGAATTGACTCATAAGAATACTATAGTAGCTCTTGCCATGACCAGGCTTTATGAATTACCAGAACTCTATAAGCGGTCACTGCCCGACAGATTGTCCCATACAGTCTGCCTATGTGATCGACTAGTCATCCCATATGACTCTATGGCACTTGAACTTGCCATTAATCGCATCACACACTCTAGTCACTTCGAGACGTCACCTCATATAAGTAACTAGGGGCGAATACCATGTCAATCCAGTTCACTTTAATGGTGTTCAATTTGTCTCTACAACCCATTCGGATACGACAAGGTAGTGGGTGAGTTTAATAAAACTCAAACGATAAATGCGATTATCACATATGAATAGTCAATACACTATTACTACTTCATATTCTATAATCTTTAGTGTATTATAAACACTAGTTTATGAGCAATAAAAGCTTGGAAAGCAGATATACCCGATATCTATATATCCAAACTTTATCAATTGCTATTTCCTTCAATTCGATGTTATCTCTAATAACTTGAATTTATCCAGGTATATGTCTAGACTACTTACTAGACATGGGCTCTTTAACTTGAAAGATGGTCCCACTGTTATCGCATAACTTGTGACAAAATCATTTGTAGAGGGATTCACCCTTAATCCCTTCATTAACGATTTTATCACTATTTACTTAGATTCCTTTTGTAGTATTTGCAGTGCACGAAACTAAAACACTTTTCTTAGTTTCTAACTCTTTAGTCAATAAGTCACCCTAGGATTTCAGCAAATCCTTTTGGTTTGGAAACTAAAGTTTGTGCAACCCTTCAACACATAACTTAGTTTATCATCCAAACATTTGAACCAATCCTTAATTTTTTTCAAGAATCTCTTTAAGGCTTTCACAAGCCATATCATGGGAATTATCCCTTTTATTGACTTATTGTGCTCTCAGCATATATCACATCATGGCACGTGCATCTGTTGGCATACATGATCATTCTAATGGCGGAAACATTAGAATTTTATTTTATGTGATCAACAACTTAATAGGTTCAGTGAATGATAATGACTCCATCATTGTAATTCCACTTTCATCAACATGAATAGCCTATTCAACCTTGTTGATGTACAACATATACGAAAGAACTTATCCTCATAAGACTCTTTACTCTATGCCAATATTCTCTCTCATAGATTCCAAATCTAGAATACTTTGCATCCCTTTCCAAGTCTCCCAATTACTCTTGCCAGAAGAGAGAATTGGTACATTATTCTCAATAAGTAATATGTTATCAACATATCAGACATGGAGAAACAATTCTAGCTCCCACTTATCTTCATGTATAATCATGATTCTTCAATCATGTGAATGAAACCATCCACTATTATCACATGAATGAAAAACATAATCCTTTAATGCTAGCTTAAGACCATCTTGTGATCGCTTAAGATAGCTACACATAATATGTTAGGATTCTTAGATCTTCATCTAAGGTTTCGTGTTTCAAACACTTCCTTCTTTAAAACACTTCCTTCTCTAAATTCCCATTTTAGAAAAGCGAATTTTAATCTCATTTGCCATTCTTCATTAAACTGAAATGCGGCAATTCCTAACACAATTTATCTTGATCAACATCTTCATGTAAATCTTATGCATTGTGTACTGTTAAGCTCTATTTACCTTTGAGTAGACCCTTTCCTTTAAGTAAATCTACTCTTGAGTAACAATTTTCGGATTGTAATACTATGGCTCGTGTGTAACAAGGTCATGATACTATCACTTTCACAAAGTAATATTTTTAAACAATAAGACATGTGCGATAAACTCCCACTGAACTATACTTCCATTCTATCTTCATAGACCATAGTTCATCTATGCTCCCACTCTATAATTCTATTACTTACACAAAGTAACATTTCAACTATAAGTGATGTTTGTAACGAATCAATCTACTCCCACTCTATCTCTCAGAAATACATCTATTTTCTTGAGAGATAGCTTTGTGAGGTACAAACATATATATTTAACGGAGTATTAGGAGTTTTCTTGGACTATGTATTTGCTTTCAGAAGCCCATCCTAACATGGCAGCTTGATAATATACGAGTCTTATCCATGTCATCTGTTTAATAGACTCTCTATTCTAGGTATCTCATGGTTGACCATCCGTTTAGAATAATGTGTCCATATGGTATCGAGAATTCCCTACTTGATGAGTTCAAAAACTCATTACAACTTTAATTGATCTTACATAAGTAAGTTGTTACTTTTAGTAATGATGACATAAGGAGAATCAAATTCATAGCTTATGGACATATAATGATCCCATCATCATAATCGTCTATTTGATCAATTTAAATTGTTTATCTAATGTTTCTCTACGCAAGTAATTTATGATGATGATTTTAGAACAAATAACATAATAAAACAAGTGATTTGGGTTGAAAACCAAATCACCAATATCCAAAATACAACCCTTGTTTAAAGGATACAAGCCAATTTCCAAGTCACACAAGGAAATCAAAATAGTTCTAAAAAACATGAAATACATCATAAAATTAAAGACAAAGCAAATAAAAGCCAAGCTTCCATTGATCCATCACCACGGTCGGCTACTCTAGCTTCCCACATGATCCTCTAGGCTTGCTTCTCCTTGCCTTTGTCCTTGGTAGGAGGCCCTATTTACAATAAAAAGGGTAATCATCACAACTTGTATCACATACTAATTGAGATTGAAACATAAAAGATAGGGATAATTATACACCTACTGGAATAACCTTTCCAGCTTTGATGTCGCCAAGGTACTTGGAACAGTTTCTCTTCCAATGCCCAACACCACAACAATAGTGGCACTTGTCCCCGGTGGGGGCACTGTACTTGGGCTTGGAGGTGCTAGCTTCACAAGCTTTAGCTATATTCCTGTTGGAAGTTCGCTTCTTCCCCTTCTTCCCGCCTTTCTTGAAGGTTCCCTTGCTCTTATGATTGACATTGAGCACATCTTTGGTGGTGCTAACACTTAGCCCCATGTCCCTTTCAGCTTGCACAAGCATTTTTTGCAACTCATCAAGGGAAACCTTCTTATCATACATATTGAAATTCACCCGGAATTGAACATATGCTTTGATTTTGTTGAGGGAATGAAGAATTCGATCAATTACGAGTTCATTGGGAATTTCCACCTTATGCATTTTCAAGGTCTCAACATGCTCCATCAACTTGAGCACATGAGGGCTCACCTTTTGGCCCTCTTTGATGTTAAGATCAAAGAATGCGGAAGTCGCCTCATATTGAATGACCCTAGGAGCTCGTGAAAACATGTTCACAAGCTTCATGTAGATCTCATGAGCGGTGCTAATCTTTATAGCACTTCGTTGGAGTTCGGCCTCCATAGCAAAGATCAACACATTTTTGATCGCGGCCGACTCCTTTTGGTAAACCTCATAGGTTTGCCTAGCGGCGGGGGTGGACCTAGCATTAGGTTCGGAGGGAGATGCCTCGGTAAGGTAACGAAGCTTGTCGTCACCTTGCGCGGCCAAGCGAAGTTGCGCGTCCCAATCGGCGAAATTAGACCCATTCTTTTCTAACTTACATCGATCCATGAAGGATCGAAGCCATGACACATTGGTAAGTGTGGTGGAACTAGTGGATGCGGACGTGATTGGAGTTGCCATTGCGGTTGATAAAACAAATTTGACTACAAAATAGGAAATGAAGGAATTAATTATCATCTATCGTTTTAATAATACTCGTAAATTTAACCACAAGTATTGCATTTATATAGTGACCTCCACCCAACAATATAAATGATTCCGAGATCCAAATTCATATCAATACGGGTACGGTAAGCCGAGTCATCCCTTATTAATATAACTCGGTGGATTAACTCTTTAATTGATTCTACTTTTAGAACTCTCGGTTGATAAAAATTACTCTAATTCTCATCTTTAGCCCGAAACACATGCGACTACGGTCAACAATACTTCCGTTGAGCTCAATCCAAATTTCGATGTAATAACATTTTACTACCCCACTTCGCCAACGTAACAAGGTTTGTATTACGGTAAAGCCGGCTCAACTCCCTTATGAAATTGGTACTTCATGGGTTTCTACTATTTGGTAAGGCTATTTCTCAATTATTATATGTGAGAGGTCTTGTCAATTTATTATCTATCATGTTTTAAGTGAACTAAAGCGGTGAACTACGATAATTATAATTGACACGGTCGATGACTCGATATGATATGCATGTGTTGTTATAGCAATTTGGCAATGCATGTAACATATTAAAAGAAATGTAAAGCAATAAATGAAATTCCTAGTATGGCCTTCCTAAAATAGAAAATCAAATAATCTATTACATATTCGGAAACCAACTCCTTTGGTCCCTTGAATCTTCAAGTGGCACGCCTCCCAACACACCGTCTTCGTCGGATCACCTTTCCGAATGGCACCGTCTTTGAAGATGCTCCATAATTACAAATAATAATAAAAATACAAAGCTATTCCTATTATACATTTTTAAAATGGAAAAACTAATAAAAATAAATAAAAGTGATACGAGATCACATTAAATTACAACCGAATCAATATTCCCTTTCATTACGGGTAATATCGATTAAAACTAAGATCATACTAAGATAAAATTACATAATTCAAAATTATATAAATAAAAGACATTCAACAATTAAAATATGCAGCATTATAATATGTACCTATCATGCCAAATTATATGCCAAATCGCCCTATTTAACTTATGTCGTACATATAACCCGGTTTTATGGAAATGCCTGATAATAACCTTTTAAAATCACTAATTAACACTTAAATCACATCTAAGCTCAAGTTAGTTATCCTAACACTTTTTAGGACTCAAAAATTAGTCATCACTAAATTTTTGACAATAATTCAACTTGATTTAATTTTATGCTCATTTTTTACCTTAAAATCATTATTTATATGAAATAAATCCAAATTAAATTATAAAAATTTCAAAATTTGAATTTTAAATTTTTAAACATTATGGAATAATTCCATGACACTCATAATGTCAAAAAATATGGTTAAAATTTTCGAATTAATTTTGAGAAAATATAGTTGCATTTTATCGGTTTTATCTCATAAAATACATAAAGTATCCGAAAATTAATCCAATAATTTTTACAACTTTAGATCTGATTATTGGGATATTAATGAAACTTAAAATAATTTTCTCAAGCTATGCAATACTTTTAGCTAATTTTGCTAAAATAGTCACTATTTATGCCATTTTTACTCTAAAAATCCATAAATCATGCTAAAAAGAGATCTTTTAATCTAGAAATTTACATACTCTCTGTAAATTATGCATGTGACATCATATTAAATTATCATGTCTTAATTCGATATTTAACTATTTTTAACCATTTTACCTCTTTTAATCCATTTTTATCTCATAAAAATCATAAATCATGCAATATTAATCAAATTAACTCAACTTTTTACACACAACTTGTAAAATATGCATGTGAGGTCATATAAAATTTCCAAGGTCAGAAACTTAGTTTAACTATTTTTAGCATTTTAATTCCCATTTTAGTCATAAAAATGTAATAAAATGACCAAAAATCATTAAAATGAGCAATAAATTTCCATAAATCATAAAAATGACCTAACAATATTTTAGGACCAGAATATATAACATACATGGTGATTTCGTGGCTTATACTTATAAATCACAAATTTTTAGTTTTATATGTTAACCTTTTAACTCGGAAAAATAATAACCGACTATGCATGCAACATCCTTATGCTCTGATACCACTTGTTAGGTTCATATACCTATTATTAGACTCCTCTAATAGTGAACTAATTAACTTGTTAATTATATGTTCTTTAGATCTAGTGCATGCATAACAAAATGAAAGATTTATAAGAAAAACAATGTCCTTTACATTGTTATATATTTCGAAATATAGGGCACAAGTAAGGTCTCCTTCCTTCACTTGTTCTTGAGCTAAATATGATGGATGATCCTCCTAAGACTCCAAGTATAGAAGCCACTCCAATAAATTGCACCCAAGATTAATCCCAAAAATTCCTACTAATATTAACTAGATATGTAGTAGAAATGTTCCCTTAATATTACTAATATTTCTAGTATTACTACCTCTAGTAATAGTTTGATGTGTATTAGTATTTGTGAGAGATTTTTGCAATTGCATGTGAGGAAAAGTAGAGAGGAAAAACAAGCCAACAACAACTACAAAAATGAGCAACAAAATGCTCATCTTATGAGGCCAAAATCGGTGGCCATTCCCCATATAGGGAATCTTGTTGCTTTTATTTTTACTCTTTGTTTAGTGTAGGTAGAGTCTAGGGAGCATGTGTGTAAGATGTAGCATGAAAAAGCTTGTGTGATATGTCACAATCACACAATAACCAACACAAACAAAAGACAAAAGAGCATCTCTTGTGCTCTTAATATGACCAAAATATTGGACCATTTTGGTCTATTTTTGCCTTTTGTCATTTGTCCCACAAATGCTTATAAGTCATATGTTTAACTATCGTATATAATTAATTATTAATGTAATCATTTAACACTTAAATATTACAATTAATAATATAATATACACTCCACTTTTTGAGTAGTATACTACCATTATATCAACATATAATGGGTCCCATAATAACTAGTTAGTTAAAATTACAACTTCTTGTAACTTTAAATAACTAATTACCTCTACCTCAAAACATATATAATACCTCAACTAATTTAGTAATTTAACACTTAATTACTAAATTAAATCTTATTTAATCACATTACAATAAGACGTAAAATTGCACTCTCATAATTAAGGAATTAATTAATCTGTATTGCATACAATTAATTAAATATCTATTTGGGCCTTATCCTATAGGTGTGACCTAAAGGGATCAACTGATCACCACCGTCACACGACAGTAATGTCAAACTCTAGTTAGCCAATCATTACCGATTAATGACGGTCAGTCGACTATATAAAGAATCATCCCTCACGTATTCTTTGTATGAGATTTAATAATGATATTTAAATCATGTGATCGCACTATTGTTGAGGACACATTTCCCAACATTTTCTTTTTCAACATCAGAAACAACAGTTGAGACAACTGTTGATTTTGACGAGCTAGCAATATTCGTGAGAGCAGGTTTTCTTTTCTCAATTTCTTAATTTCTTTTGTGAGTGATGGAATGATATTACTTTCTTTTATCTCGTCTAGACACTCTCTAAGACCAACATATTCTTCAACAATTTCCTCAATTTGAATTTGCAAGTCATAGATTTTATCATTTTTAGCTAGACTCTTGTCAAGTACATCATCAAACATCAAACAAAGCTTATCTTTAGAAAGATCGAGTTCTCACCTTGTTCTTGAGATTAATTACCTTGATGTCGCAGTCATCGCTAGAGTCGTCGGAATGAGCCATATGGCAGAGTGCGGATTCTTTCTTTGAAGACTTGGGTCCGTCAAGATCAAGACGAGTTGTCATACAAACTTTGGCATCTAATTATTCCTCAAGGACTTCCTCCTCATCGGAATCAGATACACCCCATATTGCAGACATGACTTTATACTTAAAATCTTTCTTTGCAAAATCTCGTTTTTCTCTAGATTTGAACTCATTTCACTTGGGGCAATCTTTGATAAGGTGACCTTTCTCACCACATTTGAAACAAGCCACCGTTGAATAAGATCTCTTCTTTTGAAAACGTTTTCTATTAGCATTGTTGAACTTCTTAGGATTGTGACTATTGATCATATATGCCATGTTACGTGAGTACATGGCTTGTTCGTCATCTCCATCATCTTCCTCATCACTTGAGGTTGATTTGAGAGCGAAATCTTTAGCTTTGGAACTTTCACCCGAGCGCTTTGCGAGACTTAACTCGTGTGCCATGAATGAGCTCATTAGCTCATTGAGGGACAATTTGGACAGATCTTTAGCCTCCTCAATAGCTGTCACCTTCGGTTGCCATTTATCACTTAGGCTACGAAGGATCTTTCGGACTATATCCTCGGATTCGAACTCTCTACCTAGACCCTTAAGTTCATTGACAATACTAGAAAAGCGAGAAGAAAGACAATTGATTGACTCATCTTTCATCATATTGAACATCTCATATTGTTGCATGAGAAGGTCAATACGATGCTTCTTGACTTGAGACGTTCCTTCATATGCAAGGTTTAAGGTGTCCCAAATCTCTTTAGCCGAGGTACATCCGGAGATGTGATTGATATCTTGTTCACCGATGCCATATTGAAGAATGGACATGGCTTTAGAATTTTTCCCGACTTTACGATAGTCTGCCTCGACATAACTGTCCTCACTTTTTACGGCACTGTTCCCATCAGAGTCAGTAACCGTTATAGCAAAGGGGCCCTTTTGAATAATGACCCAACACTCATAATCCGTACTTTTGACGTAGTGTTCCATATGGTGCTTCCACCAGGAGTAGTTATCCCCTTTGAAGATAGGGTACTTAGTATGTTTCCCGTCCATGACTATAGGATCAACTCTCTGGTAATTAACCAGCTATCAAGAGCACAAAGCTGTGATACCAATTGAAGAGTCACGGGCGAGAGCACCTAAGAGGGGGAGGTGGTGAATTAGGTGTCTATTTAAAAATTTAAGCTTAATGAAAGCTTCTTTTAAAACTCTTAAACACTTTAAACAATGCATAGATGAAAGGAGAAGTCGATACTTAAAACTAGAGAGTTAGAAGTAATCAACAACGATTCAGCAAGCAGAAGTTACAGTGTACTCAACAGTTGATTCTGTAGATAAAAACGTGAGTAGAGTGTGCAGCGGAAATAAAACGAAATAGACACGACAAACGATGTTTTTAAAACTGGTTCGGTCACTACTCCGCGACCTACGTCCAGCGCTATTTTGTTAAACGTCTTAGAAGTAAACTCATACAAACTAAGACCACCCCGAATAATAAAACAACTCCCCAACCTACTCCAGTTGCTAATGCTTAAAAGCTACTCCGCTTCCAAGACTTTTGCTTTGGGCTACTCCGCCGAAAGACTCCGTGCTTAAAGCTACTCCGCAATAAGGCTTTTGCTTTGGGCTACTCCGCTGAAAGACCCCGTGCTCAAAAGCTACTCCGCTTCTAAGACTTCATGCTTAAGGATAACTCTATCCTAAGACTTTGGTTTGGTTCTACCCGGTTGTTACAAGACTCCACTTATCTCAATGTTGTTCACTTAATTGAACGGAGGAGATAAAGTTTAAGTACAAAACACGGGATCCTTGAACACGACTAAACGACTAGGTGCAATACAATAACTCAATAAAAGACTCAAAAGATAAATAAACAAACTTGTAAAATGATTCAAAGATTTGAAATGATAAACGGTTTTGCAAAGTTAATTTACTCGATTGAAAGCTTAAGTCTTTTTCAGTTTTAAACTCGTTATTGCACACTTGTAAAAATGAATTAAGCAAGCTATTTATAATGTCCAAGTAGTATACTTTACACATTAAAATATCTCACACTCATAAGCACAAGTGATTAAAATAATGTAAGTAGTTTGCTTGGGCAACATGCACAAGTCAACCGAAATCTTCTCCAAGCAACCGAGTATTGTTCCTCAAGAAATCGGTGCCTAAGATTGCAAGAAATCAGATTGTGCACACACACAAAAATAGGTTGGGTTTTTCAACAAGAAACAAGCATAAATGTTTGTGTTTATGGGAACCATAAAAATTTCCATAAATGTAAAAAGCAAACAACCCATTTATAGAAAGTGTCTTATTGTGCAAGCAAACTCCTTAGCAAGACATTGAAAGCTTTATTTTCTTCAAAATACTTCACAACATTTCCAGAAATCATTTGTGATACTTGAAAGCATTTTAACAAAGATTCAAATAATTTCGAAATATTTCTTTCAAAGACGAGCCTTAATTAACAGTTGATCAATCGTTGTTTTTTTGCACCTAAACGTAAATTCGAGTTAAGGATCTCCTTACAACACATGACTTTAGCACTAATGACAATCTTCATCTTTGATCTTCATGATGACATTCTTGATAACCTTGAATTGACAATTGGAGCTTCATGCTATATGGTTAAAACTTAAGAGGCACATAATTAAATAACAATGAGATTAATTTGTCTTAAGGCATCATCAACACTAACTTAATCAAATTGAGTCTCTTCATTCTCTTCCAATGCCCAACACCATTACAATAGTGGCATTTGTCCCCGGACGGGGCACCCTTCTTGGGCTTAGAGGAGCTAGCTTCACAAGCCTTTCCTTTGTTCTTGTAGGGAGTTGCCTTCTTTCCCTTATAGCCACCTTTCTTAAAATTCTCTTTGCTCTTTTGATTAATATTGAGCACATCCTTGGTGGTGCTAACACTTAGCCCCATGTCCCTCTCGGCTTGCACAAGCATTTTGTGCAATTCTCCGAGAGAAACTTTCAAGTTTTGCATAATAAAATTCACCCTGAAGTGAACATATGCCTTAACCTTATTTAAGGAATGAAGAATTCGGTCAATAACGAGTTCCTCCGGAATCTCTACCTTTTGCAATTTTAGAGTCTCAACATGATCCATCAACTTGAGCACATGAGGGCTAACGTTTTGGCCCTCCTTAATGTTTAGATCGAAGAATGCGGATGCCGCTTCATATTGAATGATCCTCGGAGCTTGTGAAAACATGGTCACAAGCTTCGTATAGATCTCATAGGCGGTGCTAATCTTTATAGCACTCCTTTGGAGTTCGGCCTCCATAGATAAGATCAACACATTTTTTATCGCGGCCGACTCCTTTTGGTAAGTCTCATAGGCTTGCCTAGCGGCGGGGGTAGACCTAGCGTTAGGTGCGGCGGGAGAGGCCTCGGTAAGGTAACGAAGCTTGTCGTCACCCTCTGCGGCCAAGCGAAGTTGAGCGTCCCAATCGGCGAAGTTGGACCCATTCTTTTCTAATTTACAATGATTCATGAAGGATTGGAGCCATGATACATTGGTGAGAGTGTTCGAGCTAGTGGTTGCGGATGAAATTGGAGTTGCCATTGCAATTGAGAAAACAATTTCGACTACAAAATAGGAAGTGAAGGAATTAATAAACATCTATCGTTTTAATAATACTTGTAAACATTTTAAACAAGTTTTCAGCATTTATATAGTGACCTCTACTCAACTATTATAAATGATCCCGAGATCCAAATTCATATAAATTCGGGCACGGTGAGCCGATTCATCCCTTATCAATATAAGTCGGTGGATTAACTCTTTAATCGATTCTACTTATAGAACTCTCGGTCCATAAAATTACTTTAATATTTATCTTTAGCCCGGAACACATGAGACTACGGTCACGAATACTTCCGTTGAGCTCAATCCAAATTTTGATGTAATAACAATTTACTACCCACTTACCAACGTAACAAGTTTAGCACCCCGGTGAGCCGAGCCTACTTCCTTATGAAATTGGGACTCATGGTTCTACTATTTGGTAAGGCTAATTCTCAATTATTATTTAGTGAGAGGTCTTGTCAATTTATTATCTATCTCATTTTAAGTGAACTAAAGCGGTGAACTACGATAATCATAATTGACACGGTCGATGACTCGATAAAATAATATGCATGTGTAGTTATGGCGATTTGGCTATGCATGCAAACATATAAAACAAATGCAAAGCAAAAAGATAAAATCCTAGTATGGCCTTCCTAAAATAGTAAATCCAATAAATCATTTACAAATTCGGAAACCAACTCTTTTGGTCCCTTGAACTTCATTTGGCACGTACTCCAAGGCAACATCGTCTTTGTTGGACCGCCTTCTCGAATGTCACCGTCTTCAAGGAACTCCGAAATTAATAAATTACATAGCTTTTCTACTTTATACATTATAAAATTAAAAACAAAATAAAATAAAAGTGATACGAGATCATAATAATTACAACCAAATCGATATCCTCCTTCATTTCGGGAAATACCAATTAAAAACTAAGGCCATACTAAGTACAAATTACATAATTCAAAATTATATAAAAATAAAATATGACAATCATAAAAAAATACAGCATTAATATATGTATGAAACATGCCATGTGATATGCCAAATCGCCCTATTTATGCTAATATCGTATATTCGGTCCAGTTTTATGGATTATTGTGACTATTAACTTATTAAAATCACATAATATTACATAAATCAAATCTATGTCCAAGTTAATTACCCCGGCCATCTTAGGACTCAAAAAATTAATCTTCACTAAATATTTGACAATAATTCAACTTGATATTTTTATTATTGCTCTTTAAACACTATTATTCATAATAATAAGGAAATAATTCCCAAAAAGTCATAAAAATTCGAAAATTTCAAAATCACAATTTTGCATATTCTGAAAAATTCCCAAAATTCGAAAATTTAAATAAAAATTTGCCCTTAGATTATTTTAATTTATTTCACAAATAAATCGTATAAAACATAATTTTAACCCTTTAATTCCAAATTAAACATAAAATTATGCAATAAAACAAAATTAAAATTTGAATATTCTAAATAAGTTTCTATAACCTGGAAATGACAAATTTTTAAGCCCAAAATCGAATTTTTATATTAATGACTATTAAAGTTGCTATTTATCAATTTATATCACATAAAAATTAATAACCATTTAAATCATATGAAATTTAACATGCAACTTTAGATCTGATGTTCATATCATATATACAACATTGGGAAAAAAAATTCATGCCATAAAATTCATTTTAGCTATTTTTGCTAAAATGGTCACTATTTATGTGATGTTTACATCTAAATATCATAAATCATGCAAAATAAAACCATTTTATCTCAAAATTTACATACAGTGTGTAAATATTGCATGTGACAACATAATAAAATTTCATGGGCAGAAATGAAGTCTAACCATTTTTAACCAAAATACCTCTATTTAATCAATTTTTATCATGTAAAAATCATAAATCATGCAATATAAAACCATTTTATATGAAATTTTACATACAATGTGTAAAATATGCATGTGAGGTCGTGTAAACATTACAAGGTCAGAATCATAGTCTAACTAATTTTAGCATTTTAAGTGACATTTTATTCAATAAAATGTAATAAAAATACTAAAAACATATTAAAGAGCAATAAAATGCCATAAATCATATAATGACCTAAAATCAATTTAGGACCATAATGTTTAACATGCAAAAATTTCGTGGCCTTTATCATCATAAATCACAAAATACAAGTTTTATATGTTAACATTTTAACTCAGAAAAACAAAACCGATTATGCATGCAACAACTGTAACACCCCCATATTCAGAGGAGCCTTAACTAGGCCTTCCTTAGCATATAAGGGAGTTACCATCTCGGTTGTCCGAGGTAAGTAATCATCAAAAGTCGATAAAAGAACATTTATAGTTATATTACAAGCGTTACAACCAACTTAACAAAATAAAGGTACAACTCATTGGCTACATTCTAATATTATCAAATCTCGTGAAGACTCATCCCTGCCCGGACTCCAGCTATCAACAACATCAACACCTACTAAGACAGACTGCTCACCATAAGGGATCACGGCAGATACATAAAACAACAAGACAACCACACATGGTCAGTACTGAGATAAGACACGACAAAACCAACAACATCTATCAACACGACACAACACAATCAAGCACACACACACGCACACCCACTCCAATCAACCTCTGTCACCGACTGTCCACTGGACTAGTCCTGCCAGTGGGGGACCGCAGCCGTACCCACCAAATCCCCGCTCATCATACTGAGCGATAACCCTGTCCCATTAATGTGCACATCCCTTCCCGTGGCGGGTTCCACGGAGGGCGAAACTAGGGCGTGAAGCCACTCCCGCAAGTGACTCCACTCAGCCGAGAACGCATCTCGAGAACCAGAGACAAACAATCACAGACAGCTGCAATACAACACAACCAACAAACTGTATATACCGACCGACCACCGTATATATGCTGCCACACAAACACAACCACAATACAACCACAATGACACAACAACCGACACACTAGACCATCTACAGAAACTGAGTAGGTGAACCTACCTTTAAGCAACTGCAACCATTCCATGCCAACACACGCAGGACCCAGCAAACAAGCACCACCTATACACACAATACAACCACCTATCACTACTAAGAAAACCCTAACTGCAAGGACAAGGATACGGATGATGATGACGACATACCTACAAGAAGGAACCTGGCAAAAGACCGCTACCCGACTCAAGCTATGCTCTCCTAAGGCACAAGAACCTTCAAAGGCTTCCATGGAGGCTATATGGTGAAGGGAAGGGAAAGAGGCGACCTAAGGATCTGAAGAAATGAGGCGGAAATGGTTTGCGGATTTAACAAAACACGATTATAAACCCTCGCTGAAAACCCGTTACTCGATCGAGTGTCCCACATACTCGATCGAGTGTCCCCTACTCGATCGAGTATCCTAGCTACTCGATCGAGTAGCCTCTACTCTATCGAGTACCACCCATAACTCACGACCCAAGGTAACTTGGCACGCACTTCTAAGGACTATTACCGTTCCCAAGGTCAGTCAACGCTGGTTAAAGGGTCTCTAAAAGGGCGGGTATTACAGTCTTCCCCTCTTAAAAGAACTTCGTCCCCGAAGTTCAACTCACCTATCTCAATGCAAAAGACACGGGAACACAACGACATCACTACTCTTCCGACACAGGCCACTACTCCCCGGAAATATCATCCCCCATGTCATCATCATCAACTGTCTAACACTCTATATAGGTCGACTCTTACAAGTTACTACTTGAAATACCACCCTCATTACACAAACCGGCACAACTAACGATTACCCAACACACTACAAGGTTACACTTTCACTTAGCAACAACCAACAACGCGAAACATGTCACTTTATCACCACTAATGTACTCAACAATATAATTTTATTCCAACACACGGCCTCATGACTATCTTTCTATGGCCGCCTTTTAAGTATACCATTCAACTTTACTTCAACATACAAATTACTTCCACTAACAAGTGTAAACAATTATACTTCCATACAAGAGATGTGACTAAAGTCGTAGAAAACGTTATAAACAAACAACAACATAATTTCAAAATCGGCCTTTTTATTTTGCGACATTACTCTTCCCCTCTAAAAAGGAACTTCGTCCCCGAAGTTCACCACCAAATTACTACATATGTTACTTACTACTTACATCTTGACATTACTCATATATCCAAACCATATTATTCATTATTGACATTACTCATTAGTTAGACGACCATTAAACCATAAAACATATGTAAGCATATACGAATAACTAGCCAACGTCAAGAGTGCATGTTAGTATCATATGTACAAGTATATAACAAGACGCAACTCCGGTGAATAATTAGTAAATATGACGGATGTAAGATTAAAGCAACAAGAAACAATTACAACTTCACTATTCGTTGCAAAATACGCCTCTAAAAACCAAGCACAACTTCCAACATATGAAACGAACGGTTCAAACACGTTACTAATCATTAATAACCATGTTAAACACCAAACATGTAATTATATAACCATTAAACAATTTTAATTTTTACGAAAGTTCCTGTAACAGTGCTACTCGATCGAGTATATAGGGTACTCGATCGAGTGCCCGCTACTCGATCGAGTGTCTTGGCTACTCGATCGAGTGTCTTGGCTACTCGATCGAGTAGCCCGGAGATCAGAATGCCTCCTTTCTGCCACACCTGTAGCTACTCGACCGAGTATGGGGTACTCTGTCGAGTACCTACAGTCAAAATCTTGGAAAACTGTCATACCCCGCATATATATATATATATATATATATATATATATATATATATATATATATATATATATATATATATATATATATATATATATATATATATATATATATATATATATATATATATATATATATATATCGTCACATAACCTGAGTCGGGATGACTTCCCGACTCCCAAAATCCTGCAATAAAGTCAAACTAGCAAATCCGGCCTTATGGCCAACCATACAAATCCCAAAATAAAAGTTCTAACTAACAACGACCACCACAATCTAACACCATCAACCATAAACAAAGATAAAGAATAGGAGTATCACTTCTGCTGCTGCTGCTGCTGCTCCTCCATCACCTCATCTCCACCACCATCTCCTCCCGACGGGCCCGCTCCCGATGACCCAATACCCGCATCAACTCCCGCTCCAGCACCAGGGCTCACATACCATGGGGTCAAGCCACCATAAGCAAAGGACTGAGGTGTCCCCCAAGCTGACTGATCCACCCCGTAAGAGTGGAAAACCCCACTATAGTCCCCGACTCCACTCCACCACACTGGATGCGGTCCCTATCCCCTGAGTGTACGCCATCTCATGCATATTCCGGAGTGTCAAAGTAGATGACACTCTCTCTGCCAAAGTAGCTCGAACGCGTCTCCGGGGTGTCGAGGTAGGGGTAACACGGAAAAGGGTGATGCTGCGGTGGTGCTACCAGTCGTGGTCTAGTCTCAGCGGTCCTCTCCCTCACTCGACGGGGTCCTCTCCCCAACCTAGGCCTCTCCTCCACTACGGCTGCATTCTCTCCCTTCTTCGGCTCGGGCATCACCTGGAGGATCGTGTCATCAATGAGGTACGTCCGCAACTGTCGAGGTCCATCATCATCCTCCTCCTCCTCATCGGAGTCCACAGCTACAACCACCGGGTCTAACGGCTCTGTCGGTGGGAGGTGCTCAGGAGCCGGAATCTTCATCCAGCTCATGCCCCATACCCTCCAAGCTAGGCTGCCATCAGCTAAAGTTCTCAACCATTTCAGGTCGAGGTAGTAGTCGCGGTCCATAGTAGGCACCGGTGTAGCCAGAGGAACATACTCGGAAGAAGCCTTAAAGGAGGTTAGCTTTTCAGCTAGCCGAGTGGCGATAGCGCCACAACTCAAGTACCGGGAAGTGGCAGTAGTCATCAAAGCAAGGCTAGCACAGACCATGGCAGGAGCATTAAAGACCACCCTCTCGGTCCGCTCAGGGTTGAGGTAAGACATCAGAAGCAACACCTCATGATTGTTCAGTTTACTAATATCCGGTCTATCATACAGGAGGTTCGAAAGGGAACGAAGAAAGATCCTCAAGGTAACGTGCTGAACATCATTAATCAACATGTTGCTTGAGGTGGGAGCTGGCTTTCCGGTAAGACAAGGCATTAGGCGGCAGACACCGCACTCAGAAGGAATTTCACCGATGGAATCCTTGGGAGGCTTGGCCAACCCAAGGTGAGACGCGAAAAGGTCCATGGTCAACAGAAAACTTGTGTTCATCAAACGAAACTCAACAGTCTGTGCAGCTGGCTCGTATTTAAACGAGCTCATAAACTCCAAGGTAAGAAAAGGGTAAGTATGCTTCCTCAGACGGTACAACCCCGTAAATCCCAAAGTCTCGAATATGTGACGGACATCCGTCTCAATTCCCAAGGCAGACAGAAGTGTGGTATCCACACAACGGGTAGGCCTCATTTTGCGTTTCTGCAACGCCACAAAACGCTTTCTCTGTTTAAAATCTACAAATACCACCGTAGGGTACTCCGGTACCGCGGGTACTATGGGTCCACTACCTTCCCCAGGCTCGGGCTGTGAAGCCCTCCCCCTCTTGCTCTGACGGGTCCCTAAGTTCAGTCTCGGCATCTGTTTCAGCATATGGTTTAAACAAACTTGCATAGGCATGTAAAGCACATAATTCATACAATTGAACTTTGAATACTTAGCTAGGTACACACTTTCACCAACAAATTCCCAATTGATATGTATAAATTCAGTTTATAGTAACTCAGACGATCTCTATCGTTGTGAAAAGTTTAGCATGACAAACACAATCTACTCAACCAATTCTGACATCCTAGCATGATTCAAATGCTATTCTATATATATACTTAATAACATGTGAGATATTCGTACATGCTCATAGAAAGGTAATTTAAAACATATCATCATCAACCTTCAATATTAGAAACAAACAACTCAATTAGACTTGTCAGACGGTCTCTCACAACAAATGTGATTTTGACATATTCACCATCAATTAACATCACCATTATCATATTGAAGTTTAACCCTTACTTAAACAATCATATCCAACACCAAATTTCAAATATAGAAAACGAATTTCAATTTGGGGCACTTTTAAGACGGAGTTTTAAGGCAACTTTTAAGGTGAAAATCATTAAAATCCAACTTTCAACATAGTATATACAACATGTAGTACTCAATTTCATCATCTAACATGTAGAAAACAACCCAAAATAAATTTTGATTTTGTAACCCTAGAAAATTTCGGCTTCAATTTGGTAATTTCTACTCTATTTTTGGGATAATTATTCATTAACATTCATAAAAGGAAAGCATGTGAATCGTATTACAACAATTTAAAGCAATAATTTGCCTATGTGAATCGCAAATTTCAGATTACACCATCATTCCAACAAATTCAAAGTAATAGAAACATGTAAATGAGGAAGAAAATCATACCTTGATTAGATAAGGAAAGTAAAAGAACGAAATTAACAAGCAAATACCCAACTTAATCACCACCAACACTAGAAGAGAGGAGAGTTTTGTGAGAGATTTAGGTTTAGGGTTCGAAATAAGAAGAAAGAATGAGAGGCATAAGAAGAATTAGAGGTTTTAAGAAACCCGTAAGAAGCTCGGTACTGTAGCCTACTCGATCGAGTGCCCAGGGTACTCGATCGAGTGCCCAGGGTACTCGATCGAGTGCCCAGGGTACTCGATCGAGTGCCCTCTACTCGATCGAGTATGTGCTATTTCGTCGAGTATCTGCAGAAAATTTCCACATCCCGACATCATAGCTTCCTAACTAGATCGAGTGAGGTCTACTCGGTCTAGTAAGCACTCGCACTCGGTCAGGTAAGGTTAAGTACTCGGTCGGAAGTACGAAATAATTTGAAGATTCCTGCAAAAACAACATTGCGTGTCGATTCCAAACCATGTTCGGAATTCGTCACTAGTTACCATACTCACTCATGGATTTCCATTACTACTCAAGCATATCAGACCGTCTCCTCAGACAAGATTCGTGTCATATCATGCTACAACAAATTTACCCAACTCGGCTTACCTGCTACCGAGTCCTTCATATGCATAATCACGTCATCACACCATATCATACTTAAACTTATCTTACCACATTACTAGCAACTCGTGTTCACGTCAATATGAAACATATAATTAACGATAAATCATTCGGTTCATATGTCATTCAAATGTATATTCTACATAGCAAATTAAAGACTATCATGTTCCAATTTAAATCATAAGCAAATTGTTCCACACAATTAAACGCCACGCAAGCGGAAAGTTTCGATTATCAGGCATTGCATATACACATCACTAATTACCAATTCTCGCACCATAACTCAACACTCCCTTGACTAGCATCATTATAGCTACGGTAGAAATTATAAACTCATATAGGTTCGCTATTATTAACAACTTAAAGCAAACATTAACATGATCACCTTTCACATTACAACATCCACTCCCACATTTTTCACGCGTTTCTATTAAATACAATCTTTTACAGTTCGCATTATTATCACATAACCTCGCTAATTCTACCAAACTTCACCACATTCGATCCAATTCAACTATATTACCTTTATCAACTTCAACAAGACTCGACCACAGATAGTTCCAACGAAATCAACATACACACCAAGTACATATACACGGACTCCACATTCTCATGCCCAGTGACTGGTTTAAGTACAATGGGGCCAAGATTTTGAAATGAGGGCGCCTACTCACCCAAAATCTAGCATCAGCTGGGGCTCCCATTATACATACACCAGGTTCATTTATTAGACTCACTGCGTTCATTATTTTCATTGGTTACAGGTTCCAAAATCGTCGCTCTGATACCACTTTGTAACACCCCCATATTCAGAGGAGCCTTAACTAGGCCTTCCTTAGCATATAAGGGCGTTACCATCTCGGTTGTCCGAGGTAAGTAATCATCAAAAGTCGATAAAAGAACATTTATAGTTATATTACAAGCGTTACAACCAACTTAACAAAATAAAGGTACAACTCATTGGCTACATTCTAATATTATCAAATCTCGTGAAGACTCATCCCTGCCCGGACTCCAGCTATCAACAACATCAACACCTGCTAAGACAGACTGCTCACCATAAGGGATCACGGCAGACACATAAAACAACAAGACAACCACACAAGGTCAGTACTGAGATAAGACACGACAAAACCAACAACATCTATCAACACGACACAACACAATCAAGCACACACACACGCACACCCACTCCAATCAACCTCCGTCACCGACTGTCCACTGGACCAGCCCTGCCAGTGGGGGACCGCAGCCGTACCCACCAAATCCCCGCTCATCATACCGAGCGATAACCCTGTCTCATTAATGTGCACATCCCCTCCCGTGGCGGGTTCCACGAAGGGCGAAACTAGGGCGTGAAGCCACTCCCGCAAGTGACTCCACTCAGCCGAGAACACATCTCGAGAACCAGAGACAAACAACCACAGACAACTGCAATACAACACAACCAACAAACTGTATATACCGACCGACCACCGTATATATGCTGCCACACAAACACAACCACAATACAACCACAATGACACAACAACCGACACACTAGACCATCTACAGAAACTGAGTAGGCGAACCTACCTTTAAGCAACTGCAACCATTCCATGCCAACACACGCAAGACCTAGCAAACAAGCACCACCTATACACACAATACAACCACCTATCACTACTAAGAAAACCCTAACTGCAAGGACAAGGATACGGATGATGATGACGACATACCTACAAGAAGGAACCTGGCAAAAGACCGCTACCCGACTCAAGCTATGCTCTCCTAAGGCACAAGAACCTTCAAAGGCTCCCATGGAGGTTATATGGTAAAGGGAAGGGAAAGAGGCGACCTAAGGATCTGAAGAAATGAGGCGGAAATGGTTTGCGTATTTAACAAAACACGATTATAAACCCTCGCTGAAAACCCGTTACTCGATCGAGTGTCCCACATACTCGATCGAGTGTCCCCTACTCGATCGAGTATCCTAGCTACTCGATCGAGTAGCCTCTACTCTATCGAGTACCACTCATAACTCACGACCCAAGGTAACTTGGCACGCACTTCTAAGGACTATTACCGTTCCCAAGGTCAGTCAACGCTGGTCAAAGGGTCTCTAAAAGGGCGGGTATTACAACAACTCTTGCTCTGATACTAATTGTAAGATTCATTAATCTCTTATTAGATACTTCAAATAACTATGTTAATATAGTTTAGTCATAAACTAATAAGATCTTATGCATGCATAACAAAAGGATACAAAGTAAGAAGAAATCGATTAATCTTACATTGAGGGCCGAATGAATTATACTAATCGGTCTCCTACCAAATTAGTCTTATTAAGTAAATCCAAGTGCTCCAACAAAACTCTTATATTCAATAGTAGAATCTACTCCTCAAGGATTGTACCAAGGAAATCACTCTTAAATCCTATACTAATTTTGTACTAGAATTAGTATAAGAATCCTTAAAATGACTTAATATTGTTTGGTTACTACTTCTAGTAATGTATAATAATATTTGAGATATTGTGAGTATTTACTTCTTAAGTTTTTCAACAACCATTAGAGAGAGTAATGAATTTTTCATCTCCTAATATATAAGAATGAATTGTAAAAATAAGAAGAGAAAACTTCTCATCTTTTTCTTAGGGTGGCCGGGTAGGTTGAGGGGAGAGTGCCCAATGCAAGCACATATTTGTTCTTCTCAAGATGCATAGGGTAGAGCTAGGTTTAGGTATATTTTAGAAACATAATCATTGTGTCTAATTCTCAATTAGAGCAACAATTAAGTCCTAAAACTACCCATCCCCTCCACTTACACGGCACACACAATATTAAGGGGTACCATTTTAAGTTTGTCAATTGTTAATTAGTATAATGTGACATATTGGACATGTTACTATACATGTTGTTTAATAATGCATTTTTAACTTATTAAAAATCATTATATAAACAAAATAAATCACATACAAAAATTAACTAGTAATTCACAATTATAATTACTTAAAATGGATCATAGAATTATAAATTACAACAACTTGTATTTATAATAAACCATTCATTCTTATTATAATTGTTTCATAAACAATAATAAAACCTAAGTAATAAAACAATGCAATTTATTTTCGTAGCACGAATTTTACTCATTTCAGTACATTTTACACCTAAATTTCCATTTTATACCCTTCTACCAAAAAACAACACCAAACCTCCCCCTTTCAATTCCTATCTATTCAATCTCTCAATTCAATCAATTTCTTCAATAGTAGATGAAAATTTGAATGTGAAAAAGTGTTTAATTTGTCAATTGCAAACTAAAAAACAATTTATGGTTTTATTTTAATAATTTCAGTTGTTTTTTGTTTTAAAATGAATTTTCGGGGTTTTCGATTTAGGGTTTGGTAGTAGTGGTTGGTGGTGGCGCCGGCAATGGGGGCGGGTGAAGGAGCGGCGTTGGTGGTGGGAGACGGAGGTAGGAGATGGTCGGATGGGGTCACGGTGGGTAAGAGGCCAGAATCGCGCGAATCAGGGAGTGGGGATAAGTCAAGGTCGCGGTGGGTCAGGGGTGAGGAGGAGTCGAGCGAGGGTTGTGCGTGGAGGTCACGATGGGGAGGAGTTGAGCGACGGCTATGGCCTGTGTGTGGGCGGCGGCTGGTAATGGTAAGGGATATGTGGGTCCGGTGGAGGTGATGGTGATGGTGGTGGCCTGGTGAGCTTGATTTTTTTTCCTCTCAGTGTAGTACATTTTGTTTGGAGAAATGAGAAGGGGATTATGGTCAAAAGCGTACTGTAATGAGTAAAATGTGTACTGCGAAAATCAGCACCCTAAAACAATTTAATTACTCAGTACGAATCTTATTTAATCAAATTACAATAAGATACGTATTCTCACTCACAAAATCATTCGCTCAATTTTAAGGAATTAATTAACTTGTATCAGCATACAATTAATTAATTAATCAATTAAGAATGTTTTCTTAGAGGTATGACCTTAAGGGATCAACTGATCACCACCGTCATACGACAGTAATGTCAAACTCTAGCCAGCCAATCATTACCGATTAATGTGGATCAGTTGACAATAAAATATTACCTTCCCTTTAGCATTCTTAATATGAGATTTAAACATGTGATCGCATTATTGTCGGGGACACATATTCCAACACTTTCCCCAAATTAATTGTTGAAATAATGCGATAATTACCTACAAAAATCATCTTATATAAGTATCACACAAATCCTAATTTTCTCGCTTCAAAAAAAAAATCATAATTTTCATTTTTATTAAAAAAGTTGGTAAGTAAAGTGTACATAGATAACTAAATGAATTGTTTTGCTTTTTATCCTTATTGTGTTTTTAATTAATCGTTATAATCTAACTTTGTTATTATTTTGTGATTGTATTCAAATTACAGGAGGGTGACATACTCACATATCAATAACATTACATGAAATTATAAAATAATGGTAACAGAACTTCTTTGCACTTTTCTTTTTGTTTGAATATTGTTTCATTTTTGTCGGGTTTTACTTTTTTAATTATGGTGTGCAATATAAAATGGTATATTGAATATCTGATATGTGGTGACATGTTATATTATATATTATAAACCTTAATTTATTAATTGACAAATATCGTAAATTGTACTAGATTGTCTTTCACTCTGTTTAGCTTTCCATGTAAAACTTCTAACTCTATTTGTATTTTGTCAAACAGGTTATAAATCAAATACTTTAGTCGAAGTCTTGAAGTATGATGCAAATATGTCAATTTGACCTTTTAATAGTGTCATATGCGGAGTAAATATTATTATTATTGGTTGAAACCAATGCTCATTCTCCAATTCATTGTTCCAATTTTTTTTTTTTTTTGAAGGAAACCCCAAAAGGGGAATCAAATCATTGCATTAGAATCGCGTTCCGCCATACAAATGATGTCCGACGGGAACAAAGAGGACCAACTACGTCTACCTTCAGTCCAAGGACCGAAATGAGCTAGTTTGTGAGCTACCTTGTTATTGTTTCTACGCGTAAACTTAAAACAAAAACTACGAAACGAATTACAAAGAACAAAAATATCCGCATAAACTAAGTGCAAGTCAAATATATTGTTCCAATTTTGAATACTTTCAAATCTTAAAATTATTTTTTGTTTACCATCAAATATATTGTTCTATCAACTCACAATATTTCTTCGAGATTTTTTTAAAAATTTGTGTATATTTTATTTTCTCATGAATTAAGAAAACTAACAGTTTTTATGAAGTGTAATAGTATTGTTATGATTGTAATATTGAATGAATGAAGAGGAAAAATTTATGTTTGAATCATATTATATCATATCTTATATGTTTTAATTTCTAATGATTATGTCATTTCGGAAAATGTGTAGTTACTTTTGTTAATTATCCACTACTAATAATTATCAAATCCACCTCTAAAGTTCCACTCCTTAATTTTTTTTTCTCTTATTTTTTCTCTCACCATTATTATACTTTATATATTATCATAATTATTTGTCTATCCTTTCATTCACAAAATCTTTCTTCTTCACTCAAATAAATTGTTGAAATTAATGCGAGCGAGAATTAATTACAAACACGTTCTTATATAACTATCACAACAATCCTAATTTTCATCTATAAAATCTTATTAAAAGGGCAGACTAAATATCAAACTACAGTAATTCTTGTGTGAGACGGTCTCATTCTATAAAAAGGCAACTCATTTATTAGCATTAAACGAATAATTTATTTATAAAAATGGACCGTCTCATAGTGTGACTGTGTGAGACCGTCTTATTCTAGAATTTGTAATTAAACTAATGTGAGATGGTTAGAGATATTTCATGTATATTAAAATATACTAAAGCGTCTTACAAAAATGTCATTATTATCATCATCATTATTCTTAAATTAATTGTGTATATTAAATATTTCATGAGTTAACAAATTCTAAAAGTGATGTTACTTTTACAAATTCACATCATATGGTTAGATTGTAGAGAATTGGGTTAGATTTTTTTAAGTTAAGGATATGTAAATGAAAAGTACTCTAATGAGTAAAAATTGCACTATGAAAATAAACTCTGCTACAATATTATAAAAAAACAAGACTATAAAAAAATGTTATGCGTGCTTATAAGTACAAAAAAAATAAAAAATATTAGTTGCAAATACAAAAAATAAAATTAATACAGTTCAAACTTTTAATTTCCACTCAGAACTTTGGTTATTAATTCATCATATCTATCTAACATATACTTATTTTATTTAATGGTATGTTTGTTATCACCATTATTATACTTTGTACTTATGTTATGATGATTTTTTATCTTCCCTTTTATTCCCAAAACCTTTATTTTTTCCCAAATAAATTGTTGAAATTAATGCGAGAATTAGTGGGTACAAATAAGACTATAGATATATTATGTGAGCCAACACTGAGTCAATAAGTCATATAAATACTTTCATCAAAGTGAAGGATATATAAAAGTCATTTCACTAATTTTCTTAGCATTACGTTGGAGATTCATTGAAATAATGATGAGGATGTTGAGAGGAATCGCAAATGTATTTGCCAAAGAAGTTTAACAAACTTCATTGCATTTAAAAATATAGATATGTAATTTGTAGCCTAATTAGTAAGACGGAAGTAAGTTATATTTTAACAGAGCGATTTCTAAGTATTATTCATATAGTCTATAATTGACTAAAGAGAATATGCATTCATTTTGTTGCATTCATTTAGAGACTTTACATGTATACTAGAATAAGTTAGAGTATCCGCAAAGGTGAGGCTCTCCATATCTTCTCTTTCCTTTTCTTATTCGTCCACCTCATTTTTCACTAACTTTTCCATTTACCCTCCCCATTTCATAATTACATTTATGCAACAATGGGGTTCCCCAATTCACACACAAAAATTTGGGAACCTCCCTAAAAGTAACACAAATTGCCTTACTTTTTTTTTGAGGAGCTCCTCTAAAAACAGTGGAACCTCAAATGTTGGGGAGCTTTGTGCAACAATGAGGAGCCCCATATGAGGAGAGAGAGGACATATGGGGAGGCACCTCCCCGCCTTTGCGGATGCTCTTATGTATTAAGGAATAGATTTAGATGTCCACCCCTTTGTTCTTTTGACCTATAAAAATAGGGGCAACCCATTTATAACGCAACAAAACGGCAACGGAAACACTAAATCAAATACTAAAACATTAAAACTTCCCGTACATTTGCACGGGCACAAAAACTAGTTTTTTTTAAGCGATATTCTATATGATACCCCCAATTTTTCGACTTTCTACATGATACCCCTAAACTTTTTAAAACATACATGGTACCTCTAATTATTATCATTATCACTAAGTGTACCCTTAAACTTTACTTTCCATCAATTAAACTCAGTTTTAAGCGTTAGGTAATGACTTGAACGCGTAACCAAACTTGTCATTTATTATCTCATAACATAAGGACTCTATTAGGCTCAATATCCATCTCAATCCTAATATTTATTGATATATATGAGCTAAAAAAATTTGACGAAAAATTTATTGATTTCTTGCAAAACTATCACGTCCAAAGATGGATAGTGAACCTAATAGAGTCTTATGTCATGGGATGATAAATGACAAGCTTTATTACGCGTCCAAGTAATCACTTAACGCCTAAAATTGAGTTTAATTGACGGAAAATAAAGTTTATGGGTATATTTATGGGGCGTCTGGTTGAAGGTCTATAAGAAAGGGAAAAGGAAACAAAGTTATTGATTTCCTTTGTTGGTGTTTGTTTGACACAAACAAAGAGAATGAAATTCCCTTCCTTATCTCTCAATCCATCTAATTCCTTACCCCCTACCCCACAAGGTATGAGATTTCATTACCCTTGTTACCCTTCAACCACCTTATTTACCTACCACCACACTTGCGACTCCACCATACAAGTCACCATCAAGACGCCATCGCCACCACCACCACCAAAACCACCACCACCACCACCCCACATAAACCATCACCACAACACCACTGCCACCACCACCATGACGCCACCACCACCACCACCACAACCACCCCACCTAAACCACCACCCGCACACCAAAACAAACCACAACCCACCATACTTCATTTTCTTGATGTAACCAAACAATTAGTTAAGTTTTAGGTAATCCTTTACCTTTCCCCATCTTACCATTTCTAATTTCATTTCTCTTTCCCTTTCTCTAACCAAACGCCACTTAGTGATAATGACAACAATTAGGGGTACCATGTATGTTTTAAAAAGTGTAGGGATACCATGTAAAAAGTTGAAAAATTGAGGGGTAACATGTAGAATATTCATTTTTTTTAAAAAAAAAGGAGTAATTTTAGAAAAGTTCATTTGTAAAATCTAATTTACCTTTTTTTTATTAATCTAAAATGTCACATCCAAGTCTTCCCTAGTCAAATCTCTCTTACATACTGCAAGATACAACACTGTACCTCAACCTACTCAACAATATTACTTACATCAGTCCCTTAAGCAAACCCCTTAGCTTGCTTCTCACATAAACACCCTCGGACAACCTTTCACGCCGTTGTCCACCACCGTCGCCCTGTCTACCACCCTCGACGACTAAAGCCGCTTCTTTTGCCATCACGTCCTCGTCCTCACCATTGTCACGCTGCAACTGTTGTACTGTACTGTCCTTGAACAAGGTTTGTTGCCCTACCCATTATCGGCCAACCGCCATAGTCTTCACCTCTGCCGTCACGTCCTTGTCTTGACACCACGCTGCAACTGCTCCATCAACCCGCTTTTCTTGGACGCTGCTGTATGAATAAAGGTACATTTTCTCAGTTTAGCTTCTCCATTCAATCATCATTTTACATCATTATGAATTATGCACATTAGATACAATCTTGTGTTCTAGTATGATTTACTGTTTCTCTTCTTTGTTAAAGGTTAAAGGTTCGACCTTTGTCCAGTACAATTCCTCCTGCCCTCTGTTATACTCTGCTTGTTTGTGGGATTATAATCACATTGGATATTTTAGAGTTAATGTCGTCTTTGCCTGGTTGTTAGTGTCTCTTATGGTGTTTTTAGTCAGATTTGTTGCTTCAATTACCAAAATTACCAATTCTTGAATCTTGAATCAGACGAACCATTTTCCTCTTACCAAAAAGACGGGGGATTTTGTGACAATTTTATGGTTAAATGTAACCACTATGGTGGAGCTATTGTTACCGCTTATGATAACTTGTTTTCCAAAAGTGGTCACATTTGATCGTAAAATTATCTCAAAATTTCGTCTTATTGTTTCAGACCAAAATGGTCCGTCTTAAGGGAGACCAACCCTTAGGGGAAAGGGGTAAAGGCAGACAAAATGAGATTATAGGTCTATCTCCTAGTCCGGTCTTCTGCTACTACTATTAATTAGAAAAATCTTGAAAAGATTATAACACTGGTTTTCTCCTTTTTGCTATTACAAAAATATAAGAGCATTGTATTGTGTGACGGATTAAAAGTGACCACTAAATTGTGTTAAGAGTATAATTTGCCTTAAAAACAAAATAAAAAAGTAAGCTCTTTCTTTACTGTAGTGTTGAACTTTTATTTTTAGACAACGAGCTAAGAATACCACTTATTGCTGCTTGAACATACGACGGTGTAAAGAGTATAATTTGTTACTTTTTATGCAGATAGCTGGTAGAAGAAGACAACTTATTGCTTGAACTATGGAAGATTGTCTCGAAGAATCAGTGAAATTGTATAACAACCGCAATTATATTGAAGCGTTACAATGTATAAACGACTCTGGCTTAGACGTTAATAATTATGAGGAGTTGTATCATCTTAAAGTTGAATGTCTAATAGACATGGATCAACTGGATCTTGCACACGATTGTATTGAAGAATACACTATCAGAAAAGTGAATGAGTTTATAAAAGACAAGAAGTTTACGACGGCTATGGATGAAGTTGCTAAATGTGGTTTAGATAAAAGTCGTCCTAATTTGGTGAAGGCACTTGAGCATTGTCTGGAGGAAGAGCTTGTAAGTCAATGTTTAACGGAAGCCCATAAATTTTACAAGAAAGGAAATTTTGAAGAGGCTTTAAGAGTCATTGATGACTCGGGTGTTTTGTTGGAAATGCATCCTAAATTGTGGGGGATAAAAGTGGATGCTTTAAAAGCATTGGGAAGAGACATGGGTAAGTGTAGTATTTTTGTCACAAGGTTATCTTTGGTGTTTGTTTGTCCTATAATTATATTATTTGAAGATAATCATAACTCATACAGATTTATTTTCATCTTCATTTTCCAGAGGCATATAAAGGTGCAAATTTTCTTTGGTTGTTTGGACACAAAATGTCGGCAAAATTGATTCAAATGATAGGGTAATAAGCTACTACTTTGGGCCACTGTTTAGTTTATGCAGGAGTATTATTCTTTTTCTTCTTTCTTCCTTGATTGTTCTGTTTTTTTTTTCAGTGATGTGCTTGTACATAAGTTAGGTCATGAAGAAACTCTCATGATATACAAGTGTTTTGCTGAAGATTATGGTATTTCAAAAGCAGATCAAAAGTTGTATCGAAAATGGGCAAAGGAAATCCATACCAACCGTCATATGATCAAAGGTAGAACATTGTTCAACAAAACTTTATAGAATATGAGTGATGTTGTAGCATGACTTATCACCTCTAATGGTTTGCTTAACTTCAGATTTTGCACCACAAAGGTCACCTGAAGCAAACCATTCACCTGAAGCGGAAAAAATGGTGAAGACTATACAAAAGGAAGAAAACATCCCAATAGAACAAACCGTTCTTGATATTTCCCCACAAGAAAAAATCGAGACTAACAAGCCTCTAACAAAGAAGACGGACGAGGAGGATTCGTCTAGCATAGCAACTCTAAAGGTGAACCTGTTCTCTCTCGTTCTTTTTGCCTATTCTTTCCTGATCGAGAAATAGTTCTTCATCTAAATTAAAACCTTGAGTATTTTTGTAGAAGAGGATATATATAGCACACTTGTGTGCTCATATTTGAATTTATCATTGGTCTCCGATATCAAGTCTTGCATTTTCCTGTAGCATGATGCCATACAAAGGATCCACAGTATCCTTGTCAGCACGTGTACATTTTCCTGTAGCATGATGCCATACAAAGGATCCACAGTATCCTTGTCAGCACGTGTAAAGGGTGGTCAGTATAATCTGGGACTTGCTTATGACCTGTTCAGGCCTAGGTACCCAAAATTAAAATGTGCCAAGAATATTTGGAGCAAGAGTGCTCTATCTAAGCATAGTGTCAGAGCTTCTCTTGCCCTTCAGCACTAACTAGCAACAGTTGGTAATCTTTGTCATAGAGGCTTCCTTCTTCCAAATAGATGTAGTCGATGTAAGGTTGCAGCAGAATCCCATGCTCATCTGTTTTTTAAATGTGAGTTTTCTGCAGAAGTTTGGGCATTAGTGACTGGTTGGATGTAGGTAAGAGGTAGAAGTAAGGATTTTAGAAAAGAAACGCCAGAACATTTTAGGAGAACCATCTCCTAAAGCAAATCCAGTTTAGTGTCAGTATGCAACTACTGAGTCAGAGTAGTGGTGATAGGTATCAGCAGATTTTGGACTTTTTGAATAGGTGATTTTGGATTATCTATTCTGTAAGAATGCTTGCCTTCTCTTGTTTTCTCCTCTAAGTGGATGAATAAACTTGGGCTCTACCTTTCTTGCGAAAAAAAAGGTCATACACTTGTAAGGTTGAAAGAGTCGTGGGAGCCCAAAGATGATAATTGTCCCTTGTCCCTGTCAAATTTGAAAAATAGGATAGGGAAGCTAAAGTTGTTGCCTTGAGCATACTCATGACTACCTGTTGATAATGTTTTTGTTTGGGTTGGAGTTTTCAATTCCTGGAATCATTTAAACAAGTTTGTTGAATATTTTTTGGATTGCGCTTTTCAGGTACCTCTCAAGTTCCAGTTTACAATAGGGAAATATCTGGGAGGAAATTTGAGAGAAGGGAATATGAATTGCGACTTTTTTACTATTCCGAAATCATTTATTGAGCCAAAACTTTCGCAAACGAAGAATATTGACTTGCTAAGATTGCTGGGATGCGGAAACGACTTTGTTGTTACGATTGATTATATAATAGAGCAGTCTTCACTTTCATTTATGGTAGGCGAACCGGTTGTTCCAATTGATTATTTTTTTCAATTGGAATTGAAATCGTTTCGACTAAATATATCTCATGAAACAACAAAGGCAGACTGGTGGAAGCAAATTGCGAATTGTTTTAATCAGATATTCGGGTATGTATTATGTAATTATATAACATGTATATATTATGCTAAGAAAATGTTTAAAATAAGTTTGACAATGTTTATTTGATGTTTAATTTCAGGGATGTGATGCATGGGCTAACATACCTCGACTCTTTAGGGCATGGTTGTGGTGATTTGAAGAATTCGATTTATGTGAGTGGAGAAGGTCGAGGCAGTCGAGGCAAAATACTACCATTACTAGATTTCAAGAACGATCGGAGTCCTGATGTCACCGGGTTAATTAAAAAGATGAAAGCTATCATCACACTCCCGTTTCCTGAAGATATTATT
Organism: Silene latifolia; assembly: GCF_048544455.1. Taxonomy (NCBI): domain Eukaryota; kingdom Viridiplantae; phylum Streptophyta; class Magnoliopsida; order Caryophyllales; family Caryophyllaceae; genus Silene; species Silene latifolia. The sequence continues at coordinate 47,455,854 of NC_133528.1, read as the reverse complement.
GACGAGTCATATGAGCTCCCACATTATTTAGCGAGACTTTTAAGCTTCTTCACTCCAGATAAGCTGTATGTCATTTTATAAACTAATTTATTTATACTATTCAAACTTATGTTTAATCTATCTAAATGACACGAGACGTCTTACTTAAATAGAAAAGCGGGTATATTTACTTAACAAATGATGACAATTTTGATAAGCACGACCTATATTATTCGACTTAGACTAGAATGAGAAGTCCCTAACCGACAAAATTAAGTAGATTACGTTTTGATAATAAAATGAATCTAATCATTTATTTATTTAATCTATTAGTTTATTACAGTAATCCAGGAGTGACCTTAAAACACTGGAGCTTTACTAACAATGGCGGAAATATAGAGAGAAAGAGAATAGGAGAATAAGAGAGAGTGATTTTGTATTGATATTCTGGATGAATAAATAGTGCACTAACAACTTATGTAACTAACTCTTTAACTACTATAACATTCTTATCCCCTTAAGAATAGACTTGACCTCAAGTCTGAACAACAAAAGTAGGAAACTTCTGTTCAAAAGCTTCTGCCCATTCCCATGTTGCCTCAGATGCACGGTATCCTGTCCATTGCACAAGATACTATACTACGGCAGCATTCTGACTCTTCACAACTCTCCTGTCCAGTATAGCAAGGGGTTGTACATCAGCATCACTGTCTTTACCATGAAACCACTCAGGAATATAAGAAACAGCAGGTAATGTGCCTCTAAATTGCTTCACTTGGGACACATGAGAAACATTGTGATCGAGTGCTGTTGCAGGCAATTTTAGCTTATAAGCTGCCTTCCCCACTCTATCAATTATCTGAAATGGCCCATAGTATTTATGAGAAAGCTTCTCATTGCTTGTTGAGGCCACTGAAACCTATTTGTAATTCTGAAGTTTTAGCCATACCCAATCAGCCTGTACGTTCATTCGATTTTGAGCTCTTTGGAAGTGATGCTTCAATGTTTTGATCATATTTTCCTTTCGTTGTAAAGTCCTATCTACCATAGCTACATTGGTCTCTCCAGGAAGATATGGTAAATGTAGGGGTGATGGTTGATTGTATACCACTTCATAGGGAGTATGCTTGGAGGCTGTGTGGAAGTTAGTATTATACCACCATTTAGCAAGGGGTAACCATAGATACCAATCTTTGGGATGCTCACTGGTCATACATCTTAGAAAGAACCATGAATGGAGAATAAAGCTTGCCAAAAGTGACTCTAGCATGCCTATCACTTACAATGCTACGAGGCCAGCCATGCAATTTAAACACATTATCAAGATATGTTTGAGCAACACTAACTGCAGTATAAGGATGAGAGAGTGCCATGAAGTGTGCATACTTACTCATACGATCTACCACCACTAAAATCCATTGAAATGTTCATCCAAACATCTTCAGGAATAGGAAGAGGTTGCAGTAATCCTAATCCTAATGCTGCATTATCATACTTGTTGGCCTGGCATACTTGACAATTCCTTGTGAAATTGTTAATAAATTTGTTCACGTCTCTCCATGTAAATAATGCTTTAACTTGGTTACTTGTAGCAACCCTGCCAGAATGTCCCCCTTAAGGCGACTCCTGATACCATTGAAGTATAGTTTTTTTAAAGATTCATCAGACACAATAAGTATCTTTTCCCTTCCTCCTGATGTGTCCATTAACCAAGGTGTACCCAGAAACTAATTGTTGTTGTTGAAACTGCTGAAGTATATGTGACAAGAAGGGGTCAATAGCATAACTATCTTGAATCTTTTTATCCAAATTAGATTGCACAACATATAAAGCCAGCACAAGAACTTTTGGACCCAAAGCCCTGCTAATGAATGCCAAAAGAGGGTTTTCTTCCATGAGAACTGCTCCAATTCTTGTATTAGAAGCATCAGTCTCTACTACAAAGACTTTTGAGAAGTCTGGTACAGCTCAGCTAACACTGGAGTTGAACTCAGAGCAGTTTTTAGTGCCTCAAATGCTACTTGAGCTTGCTTATTCCACTCGAATGTTCCTATCTTCAGGAGTGAAATAAGGGGTTTGCTAATGAGAGCTTAATTTCTCACAAACTTTCTATAATACCCAACCAAACCAAGGAAGCTCCTTAGTTCTTTCACAGATCTTGGAATAGGCCAATTTTCATTTGCAATTATCTTATGTGGGTCTATTTCTAACCCCTTTTCCTGAGATAAAATGTCCCAAATATCCAACCCTATCAATAGCCAAGGAACATTTACTAGCTGGCATATAGTAAATGTTGGTTCACGAGGCTAAACACTTCCTTAAGGTGCTGAATATGGTCTGCCATGGTTTTACTATAAACTAAAATATCGTCAAAGAAAACCAAGACATACTTCCCCAAAAGTGGCTTAAAGATATGGTTCATCCACCCTTGGAAAGAAGCTGGAGCATTTGTAAGCCCAAATGGCATGACTAAGAACTCATAGTGTCCACTGTGAGTCTTAAATGCTGTCTTGAAAACATCTTCTTTGCAAACTCTCAATTAACTCATCCACCACTGGTATTGGAAACTTGTCCTTCACTGTTCTTTTATTCAATTCTCTATAGTCTACACATAATCTCCAGGACCCATCCTTCTCCACCACTAAAACCACTGGAGAAGCAAAGGGCTGCAGCTATCCTGAATAATACCCTTATCCGACATTTCTTGGCAAGGTTTTTCAATGTTATCCCTTTGCTTCAGAGGATACCTGTAGGGTCTTATACTAACTGGATTTGAGCCTTCTTGTAAAGGAATTCTATGGTCAAATATTCCCCTAGTAGGTGGCAACCCAGTAGGCTCGTCAAACAGAGCCTTATACTCTTGCAGCAAATCTGAAATACCACCATGTTGTCATTTTCATAAGAGCAACTTCATCAAGTTGAGATCCTATAGGAATGAACTCCATAAGATATAGTTGTAAAGCATTAGCAAGTATCTTAGGAGTTGGTGTTTCTTGTCTCTACTCCTTTAGGTGAGATGCCCCTCAATGAATGATATAGCCCATTATAATCAAATTCCATGATCAGCTTCTTAAAGTTCCACTTCACAGTGCCCAAAGTACGTAACCATTGCACTCCTAGTACCATTTCACAGCTGCCTAATGGGATCAACAATACATCAGTTTGAAACTGAGTATTTTGCAGCCTCCTGGAGAAGTCATTACAAACAAATTGGCAGGCGAAGTGGTTGCCATCAGCAACAGCCACTGCTTGGGGTGCTATAGGCTCCATTGGTAGCTTCAATTTTTGTGCCAAAGATAGATCTAAGAAATTATGAGTGCTCCCCGAATCTATCAAAATATGCAAGGGTTTCCTTTCATAATACTCCCTCTGTCCCATCATTTGTTGTCCTATTCCATTTTGGGGTGTCTCGGTCAATTGTTGTCCTTTCTATTTTAGAATTGCATTTGATGAACAATTTGAACCTTCACTCTCAATTTGTTCCACTTGTCATCTTATAATTGGCCCCCTCCCTTTTCCTTGGTCTTTGTGCCAAAACCAAAGGACAACAATTGACCGGGACGGAGGGAGTATCAAGTTACTCTCATTGTTTGAAAATTATGACTCCCACTAAATGCATTAACAAATATGCAAGGCTCCAATTCATACTCATTTTCCAATCCTTCTACTTCACAGTGTTCACACCCATGTTGTTCATCACAAAACTCTTCTTCCTCTAAGCCAGCCACCTCCAGAATAAACAATTGAGACTCCATTTTACACTGGTGATTCCTGCCATAAGGTTGGTCACAAAGAAAACATAACCCCTGTGCAATTTTATCTCTTCTTTCTGCAGCTGAGATAAATTTTCTAGGTTTTTGGTCAATCTTTGTGGGGTTGATATTGTTTTTTGTGATGTTTATATCTGGTGGAGTGGGTAGTAAGGGAGGTCTTATTTGGCCCTGTGATGTCTTTGCAGGATATTGGAATTGAGAAGATGATTTGTTAACTAAAGAGGGAGATGAAAAGGTAGATTTATTGTGAATTCTACTGACTGCAGAAACACTATCCTCCTGTAACCTTGCATACTCTACTGCCTCAATGAAAGAACTAGGCTTAAATGCCCTGTCAAAGGGTTTTAGATGTGGTTTTAGACCACCAATGAAGCTATCCAGAAAGTATTGGTCAGGCAATTGTGGGTTTCTTTGGATCATTAACCCCCTAAGGTTCTCAAAAGCATCAAGATAATCATCTAATGTGTTATTGAATTCCTCTACAACATTAGCACCAATATGTTCTTTAAAGCGTGCACACACATCTTCAACAAATTCTTCCCAAACAACATTTTTTCTTGCAGAAATATATGAATTAAACCTAACTTCTGCTCTACCTATCATATGAATTGAAGCTAAATCCATTTACTGATTATCAGGTACTTTGCAAAGATTAAAGTATCCAGCACACTTCTTAAACCACATACGAGGATTATAACCATCAAAAACTGGAAATTCTAACTTAGGAACATACCCAAATGGCTAAGAAACATGAGTTGAGTTGCGAAAACCATTACCATGTCTATTGATAGCACCACTGCCATTGATATCATGATCCTCTGGATCATCAATGACAAAGACACCTCCAGATTGCGACTTCTTTTGCAACACCTGCATAATTTGCCTAAACTGAGTGTTGAAATATGATTCACACACTCAACAAACTTGGTCAGACTTAGTTGCTATCTTTCAGGAGTGTCAGTTAGTTTGTTCAGTTTATTTTGGTGTAAGTGTTGATCATGTCCTATTCTTTAGGCATGATTCCTTAATCATGTTTAGTGGAGTCAATTAGAGGAAGTAGGAGTTAGTTTCTTTGGTTTAAGTCTGCTATTTAAGTTGTTGTAGTTCTCAGTTTTTATTCATTCAATAAAAATCACAAAAAATCTTCCTCTAAAAAATATTCTTCTCCAAATTGTTTGTTACATTGACAACATTTGGTATCAGGTCTTTAGGTTCGATTCAGGGAGTGTTCATCATGTCCAATGGATCAGGGTTGAGTTCCAATGGGCTCTCTCATTTGCCTATTTTCAAAGGAGTGAAGTTTCAGTTCTGGGAGTTGAAGATGAAGACATTGTTCAGGTCTCAGGAACTGTGGGAACTGGTTGAGACTGGGTTTGAAGATGCTTCAAACCAGCTGAACCAGATCTAGCACTCAAAGAAAAGAGGAAGAAAGATGCTAAGCCTTTGTTCATACTTCAACAGGCCTTAGATGAGATCTTTCCTCGTATTGCTTCTGCCACCACATCAAAAGGCGCCTGGGATATTCTGCAGAAAGAATATGTAGGTGATAAGAAAGTAGTCAAGGTGAGACTATAATCTCTAAGGAGAGAGTTTGAGACTTCTCTCATGAATGACAAGGAATCTGTGCAAGAGTACTTGTCCGGAATGACTGAAGTGGTGCGGCGAGATGAAGGCATATGGAGAGGAGATGACCAATGAGCATGTCGTGGGGAAAATTCTGAGGAGTCTCACACCAAAGTTTGATCATGTGGTGGCAGCCATTGAACAAACAAGGGATTTAGAGACTTATTCCCTTGATGAGTTAGTGGGCTCTCTTCAAGCACATGAAGAAAGGGTGAATAGATCCTCAGAGAAGAAGGAGGAGAAGGCATTTCAAGCCAAAGAGGAGCCTTCCAAAGAAAGATCAAAGAAATCTTATGGAAGAGGAAGAGGAAGAGGAGGTTTCAGAGGTAGAGGACGTGGCAGATCTTCTGGCCAGTCATCTGAGAACCAAGAGCAGAAAACTCAAGCAACAAGAGGTCCAATGAAGTGTTATTACTGCAACAAGCCAGGCCATAAGGAGGCAAACTGTTGGCAGAAAGAAGAAGATCAGAAGAATGGTGGAAAGGTTAATGTTGCTGAACAAGAAGAGAAGCTGTTCATAACAACACAGGAAGCACAAGACAAAGAGAATGGTGTGTGGTACATTGACAGTGGGTGCTCAAACCATATGTCGAGTACCAAAGCACTATTCAAGGAGCTAGATGAATCTGTAAAAAGCAAGGTCAGATTAGGGGATGATAAACAGTTGACAGTAGAGGGAATTGGTACTATTGCTGTCAAAACTGAACAAGGTAACACAAAACTTTTACACCATGTTCAGTATGTGCCCTTGCTAGCCTATAACTTGCTTAGTGTGGGTCAGTTATTGAGTTGTGGTTATTCTTTATCCTTTGATAATGAGTCTTGTGTTGTAAAGGATAAGAAAACAAGTGAAATTGTTGCTGAAGCTCTCATGGGTAGAAATAGGATGTTTTCCTTGGATTTAGCAAAAAAGGTAGGCAAAGCCTTCACTGTGAAAGGTGATGACACTACAAGGTTGTGGCATTTGAGGTACGGGCATTTAAATATGCAGAGTCTAAAGTTCTTAGGTAATAAGAATTTAGTAGATGGATTACCTAGGTTAGGTGATCTGTCATTTTGTGAGAGTTGCACTCAAGGAAAACGAGTGTGTAGAGGATCATTCCCAAATGAGAGTTTATGGAGAGCAAAGGAGTGTCTCGAATCATTACATGCTTGACTTGTGTGGGCCAATGAATACTGAGTCATTAGGTGGGAGTAAGTATTTTTTACTCATCACAGATGATCATAGCAGAATGAGTTGGGTTTATTTCCAAATGAACCAAGAGTGAATCATTTGGGAATTTCAAAAAATTTAAGGCAATGGTTGAAAATCAGAGTGGAAAAAGAATAAAAATTCTAAGGACAGATAGAGGAGGAGAGTTTGTCTCACAAGAGTTTAATGAATTTTGTGAGAATCATGGGATCAAGAGAGAACTTACAGCACCCTATTCACCTGAGCAGAATGGGGTGGCAGAGAAGAAAAATAGAACCGTGATGGAAATGGCCAGGAGTATGTTATGGTTCAAAGGGTTGCCTAATGATTTTTGGTGTGAAGCAGTTGCAACAGCAGTGTATTTGTTAAACATTTCTCCTACAAGAGCTGTGGCAAATAAGACTCCATATGAAATATGGAGAGGAGTAAGGCCTACTGTCAGTCATTTAAAAGTTTTTGGTTGTGTTGCATATTCCCTGCTTAATTTGAGAACCAAGTTAGATGAAAAATCTACTAAGTGCATTTTTATTGGTTATGCAACTCAATCAAAAGCATATAGACTTTATGATCCAGTCAATGCCAAGGTCATTATTAGCAGAAATGTGGTGTTTGATGAAGAAAGTAAGTGGGACTGGGAAAAGAAGTCTGAAGATAAGGAAATTCATAGAGTTTTCACATTTGAAAACTCTGATGAAAAAGTTCAGGAAGAAAATGTTGAGAACACTCCTCCGACTACTCCACCAGGTCATGGAGGTTTACCACCTGAATACTCTGATTCAGAAGAAGATACTGGTCCAAGAGGTAAAAGATCCCTGGTAGATATCTATAACACCTGTGGTTTTGCATTACTAGTCACAGAACCATCAACCTTTCTTTGAAGCGCAAAGTCGGGGCGAGTGGCGATGCAATGATGCGAGAAGAAATCAAGTGCATTCAAAAGAATGAGACTTGGGAATTAGTTGATCCTCCAACTCAGAAGAATGTTATTGGTCTGAAATGGGTTTTCAGGACCAAGTATAATACAGATGGGTCCATACAGAAGCATAAGGCACGGCTAGTTGCAAAGGGGTATGCACAGCTTGAGGGAATTGACTATGGTGAGACATTCTCACCTGTTGCAAGATTTGAGACAGTGAGAGTTATACTTGCATTGGCGGCCCAATTCAGTCTTCATGTATTTCAGTTTGATGTTAAATCTGCATTTCTGAATGGTGAGTTGCAGGAGGAGGTATATGTTGAGCAACCTCAAGGGTTTGTCAAAGAAGAAGAACTGAAAAAGGTGTACAAGTTGAAGAAGGCATTGTATGGGCTAAAACAGGCTCCAAGGGCCTGGTATAGCAGAATTGATCACTTCTTTACAAAGGATGGCTTTGAAAGAAGTGAAAATGAGCCAACCTTGTACATCAAAAGGCATGGAGAACTGGGTTTTCTAGTAGTGTGCCTTTATGTTGATGATATCATATACTTCAGTTCATCTCAGCAACTACTAGAAAGCTTCAAAAAATCAATGATGGAGGAGTTTGAAATGACTGACTTGGGTTTGCTGCAGTATTTTCTTGGATTGGAAGTAAAGCAAAGGAAAAATGGAATATTTCTAAGTCAAAGGAAGTATGCTCAAGATTTGTTGAAGAAGTTCAACATGAATGAGTCTGATATTGCAATCACACCAATGAACACCAATGAGAAGCTGCAAAGAAATGATGGAACACCAGGTGCAGATGAGAAGCTTTACAGGAGTCTTGTGGGTGGTATGAATTACCTTACTCACACTAGACCAGACATAGCTTACTGTGTTAGTGTGGTGTCAAGGTACCTGCATAGCCCAACAAAGCAACATTTAGGTGCTGCAAAGAGAGTTTTGAAATATGTGGCAGGCACAGTGGAGTATGGAATCTGGTATACAAAGTCTGAAAAATTCAAGCTTGTGGGGTATACAGATAGTGATCTGGCGGTGCTCCATAGATGACGAAGAGCACGTCCGGTCTGTGTTTAGTCTTGGGTCAGTCTTTGTCACTTGGAGTTCAAAGAAGCAAGAGACAGTGGCTCTGTCTTCCTCGAGGCGAGAATATGTTGCGACGGGAGCGGCGCAGGAAGACAGAGCACTATGGTTAAGGAAATTGTTAGGCGATCCGGGGTATGAGCAGAAGGAGGCAACTGAATTATGGTGTGATAATAAGTCCACCATAGCAATGACAAAGAATCCTGCATTTCATGCCAGGACAAAGCATATTGAGGTCCAACATCATTTTATCGGAAACTTGTGAATGATGGAAAAGTTGAATCAAGTTACTGTGGAACAAATGCTCAAAATCTTGACCTATTCACAAAAGGATTGTCTCATGCTAAGCATCAGTTCTTCGTAGAAAGGGTTGGAGTCAGAGTGTCTGAATCAAGGGGTGGTGTTGAAATATGATTCACACACTCAGCAAACTTGGTCAGACTTAGTTGCTATCTTTCAGGAGTGTCAGTTAGTTTGTTCAGTTTATTTTGGTGTAAGTGTTGATCATGTCCTATTCTTTAGGCATGATTCCTTAATCATGTTTAGTGGAGTCAATTAGAGGAAGTAGGAGTTAGTTGCTTTTGTTTAAGTCTGCTATTTAAGTTGTTGTAGTTCTCAGTTTTTATTCATTCAATAAAAATCACAAAAAATCTTCCTCTAAAAAATATTCTTCTCCAAATTGTTTGTTACATTGACAACACTGAGCCTCCACATTCTTGCTTTGCTCAATTAATATCCTTTCTAACTCTGAACTACTCTCCTCAAACCGTTTCTCCAGAATCTTGAGTTGTTCGTCCATGTTTTTGGATAATTGCAAAACTGTTAAGTGTTTTGGTGTCAGATTGTAATCAAGAAAGGAGAGATTGTAATGGAATTTGGATGAATTGATTGAAAATGATCAAGAATGGAACAGATTAATGGTGGCCAGCGAAAAGTTTTGGATTGAGATTGCTCTGATTACCAATGTTACAGTAATCCAGGAGTGTACCTTGAAACACTCTAGTTTTACTAACAATGGCGGAAATATAGAGAGAAAGAGAATAGGAGAATAAGAGAGTGAGTGATTTTGTATTGATATTTTGAATGTATGAAATATTATATCAGAGGGAGTATTTATAAGCTATAACAACTGTAACAAACCGGAACAAACTAATGCTGACTAACAACATATGTAACTACTTGTGTAACTAACTCTTTAACTACTATAACATAGTTAGGTTTCAAGATGTGTGTGAACTTTTGTTTGCAGGAAACATGTACCATGTTGGTGGTTGTATAAGTATCCCCACTTTTGGTCTACTAAAGAGTGCCTTCAATTTATCTTGGATGTGCATGTGGAGATGAAAGCAAGAAGTTTCAAGGAGGATAGACTCGACAAAATGCTGAAAAATATTTGTTCTGATATTACCGCATCAGATTGGGGTGCTGCTATTTACTTCAAGGATTTGAAGATGATTTTTCTTAATCATACTAACGTCAAAAAATATGATGTCGAGCGTCCAATTGAGATGGTTCGGTATATGATAGGGGTTACCAATCATGTAAATGATGACAGATACTATTTCAAGAGAGTGGTTAGTTTCTTGCTATTTCTTTTATTAATTTCCTTCGTTAATGCAACTAGTGACTATTTATCTAAAAATCTGGCTAAACTTGTCATTTATCTACCGATTCATTTTTTTTTTGTATTATGTTGAAGCCTCGAATAATTTATTTCAAAGAAGATGTTGAACCCTATTTTCGAAGATTTTTCCCAAATGTATATGTGGATCTCTATGAGGCACTTTTTATCTATGCTAGAGACATTGAGAAGCAAGTCGAAAAGTAAGTTATACTTCAAATTCATTTTAAAAAATAGTATTATCATACCAATTAATTTTCTTGTATTGACAAGCTAATTTACTTAAAGGGATGACGCTTTGAAAGCAATGAAGAAAATGTCAAGCTTGTATTTTGCAAAAGAAGAGGTAATGTCATATAACTGTATGGAATTTGGATTTGATAAATTATAAAAAAAAGATGGATTATATCCAATTGTTTTTTAAGTATCTCCAAGTATTGATTGTTGAGATAAATACTTAAGTTTACTTGGTGGCTGTGATGAATTGAATATACCTTTTGTCATTTTATATGTTTGTAGACACAAGACAAGGTCAAAGGATTTTATCAACCGAGTCAAATTAAAGCCCGCGGTAGTGGTACTCATGTGAACAAGGTCGGTATGTATTTTAATAAAGTTCCATTTATTTTCTGTTGCGTTCTTGAAGTCTTCAAATAAGGGCTTAACATATGGTTTACATGTGATTCATTGTGGTTCTCACACTTTCATATATTAAAATGACCATTAATAGCTTGGTTTGTTGATTTGCTTGTATATTTTTGTAGTGTCCTCTTTAATGGAGGTTTTGTGTTGTATGCCTTTGGTTGAAAGGTTGTAGTAGTCTTTTCATTGGTGCAAAACTCGATCTTTAAGATAGGTGTCTTGGAAGGTCTAGAGAAATGAGGTTGTTAGGAGGGGAAAATAGATTCATGAATAGGACAGGTTTTGTGCCAAAAATGATTTTATATGGAAATTTATTGTGAAGAATTTTTATGGGTAACCTATTTGTGATGTAAGTGCTAGTCCATATGTATTCTCCTTTGTGTTTATTGGGAAGTTTAGACCGGAATATTAAGGTTCTTGCTGTTTCTAGGAGATGCGTATGATTTCTTATAACAATGTCATTTTCCTGTAAGTTGAAAACAAGATGCTTGATGAACAATGCCTTTTGAGTGCTGGTACCTAACTCGAAAGCTTTATCAGATCTAATAGTTTGGACTTTGGTATTAAATTGAGTTTCAACCATCACTAAGAATTTTTGAAGAAAATACTGAAAGCATTACTATTACAAGACAAGAGATGAGTTCAAGTGGTTCTTGTGAAATCATCTACTATAGTTTAAAAAATATTTGTAAATCATTGTAAGCTTTTATGAGATAAGGATCCCTGTTTTGGTAATTTTTACCCAACTAAGTGATGTGTGGTCAATGCGGTCTTACTCGTTGCGTATTGATTGTACGATTGCGTGTTATGCTAAATAAGAGTATTAAGTACGTAAATAAAGTTTTGGTGACGCGGAAAACCCAATATGGGAGCAACCGCGGGAGGGACGGTACCCTACCAAGTATTGCACTAGCTTATTAATGGGAGAATGAGTACAATGGAGATGATATGTAAATCTTAGCTAGCACAATGTGTCGTGTGTATGTGTGAGATCTTGAATGCCCTTTCTTGATTGCTCCTTTGGCTATTTATAGGGTAGGAACCCTAGATATGTCCTACCTCGTTTATGGAAAAGAATATTACTTCTATTGCAACTCTTTCCATAACGAGCCGTCTCCCTCCATTCTCCCTGACTTCTCCCTTAGATCTCCCTGAAGACTTACCAAGCGCGTTATTTCTTCTATCAGCGAGCCTTCCACTTGTCGCCTGGATCCTTGGCCCAATTCTTTAGACCGACTTTACTTGCTCTTGGGCTTCCCTTGCTTGCTCTTCCTTCACGGCCCAACTCTTCAATAGGGATTAGGTGGGCTCGCTCCCATTAGGTTAAGATGCAGATTTTAGCCCAAACAATCCCAAAGATCAATATGGATTAGTTGAGGAATAGAATTGGTTTTGATAGTACTTGGAGAAAAGACAATTTGTGTTATTTGGCCTTGACGCGAGTAGAACAAGAAGTAGGATCATTTTCATTTATTTCTGAAATGTTGCATCTTTTGAGTTGTTTGAACTGTTTTAGCTTGTATGTAGGCAAAATGCCCTCGTCTAGACTGCCAAACGTTTTCGCTAGAAGAGCCTTTCCCTCTGATCCCAAATTATGCTATACAACAGAATTCAAAGTAGAATTTGTGACAGAAGTTGGACACTGTAAATGACTTCAAGAGATAGAGGTCCTTAAGTGATTCACCAAGTATCAAAGTCCTCTTCTTGGAAGAATCTTGCAAATGACAGAATCGAGGTGAAAATGTGATAATTGAAATGCAACTGTTTTGTTAATTTTGGCAATTGAGAGAAGGTTAAATCTTAAAAGTTGGAACACAAAGCACATTTTAGAAAGTAAAATAGTTATAGTTCCAATTGAATAAATGGTGAAAGTATCTCCATTGGGTAAGCAGGTAGAATAAGGATTATAAAGTGATTATAGATCACTAGTTCTATTATCCAACATCTTGAAATGATCGTAACTAGGGAAAGGATCAGGTTATTTATGATTTATCTACACCTGCAAAATCAACAATTGAAGGAGAACAATGGGAAGTAGATTATTGCGATTTTCTAGCAAATACATAAACTCTCTACACTTTTCAGGAGTGTGCTCGTGACTGAGTGATAAGGCAAAGTTTGATGGAGCACCTAGAAATCTAGAATGCCACTAGGATCTAAAATCTGACTACTGTTAAAAACTCCCAAAATACCACAATGATTTGAAAAATGAGCATCTTCTATTCTACTGAAGATTATACAATACTAGGAAACATGGTTTTTGCAGGGCTTTATATGGCCTTATGAAGCGCTACATAAAAACGCTTGATTTATTGAATTCTTAAGTGCTAGTCGACAATAAGAAATGCCCTAATTTCAGAACCCCAACATTATGTTCTTGGTAGAAGTGATGGCATCTATCAATACAATGACATTGATCAGGTTTTCCGCAATAATTGCAAGATACTCCGTATATTATATTTATCTCCATTGTTATGCCTTCTGTTCTTGCACTACTGAATATTTCCCGACCTTTGCTTCAAACCATAATGGTTATCAGGCCAATTATTCTGGACATTTTTGACAAAAAAAGATGTTGAATCTGCTTGAAGATGCACAGTAATATGGATCTCCCTTTGCCTTCCCCCTTGGAGAAGGTTATTAATAGACTAAGGCAAGGCTAGGCAGAGGATTTACATCATGATAGTGCCTCTAATGACTGGGTTATAAAGAGTCCTTTAAACCCATGAGAAATGGAACCGCCTTTTGATCTTGGGTACACTTGACTGTCTTAAGTAAAGCTCTGCAAGTGCAACCACATGAACCAGTGAATTCATTCCCATAGCATTAATCTCATCTCAAGTCGTTTTTTTTTATTTTGTGTGTGTGTGTGTGTGTGTGTGTGTGTGTGTGTGTGTGTGTGTGTGTGTGTGTGTGTGTGTGTAAAGATTGAAAGTGGAAGAGGTTGGTTGGTGCAGGCCTAGGTACAAACAATCTATAAGACCTAATTTATTCGTGGCAGAAAAAGTAATGAGCATAGAATATTTCGAATTTCTAAAACCAGTTCCCCATCAAGTTGCGAGTGAGTAGTTTCAGACCATAATAAGTGGATTATCGGTTGTAATTAAAGTTGCTTTAGTATTTTCAGACGCATTCTGGAAAAATGTGTGAATATGTGACAAACAATATGATATTCAGATGAGAGTATAAAGTGTTGGGTTCCTTATGTTGATGATAACATGCCCATTTGATTTGTGTTATCTTAGTTTACCTTTTCAGGATTAATGATGTAATCAAGCTTGGATTAAGAAGTGTTGAAGTTGTTAGTCATCCCATTGTATTTAGTCAAGTGTCATCTAATGTAATGTCAGTGAGAAAGTAGAGTATAGCGGAAGTAATAGAAACGGTCCAGGATGATCGTTGCTTTAACAAGTAAATGTAAAATGAGTGGACTTTGCCACAACTCGTAAAAACTTGAAGCTTCTTTTTATCTTCCAAATGCTTTCACGTGACTCTTATTTTCAAAGATAAAAATCTGATTTTATTAAGGAGGGAGTATCCAATAAAGAGTGGTTTGAATTATTCAAAATGTTTCCTCTTTGTGCAAATTCAATCCCTTGGTTTTTAAGAAAACAAAAGTTGCTTTTTGCCATATTTGTGTTAACTTGTCATCATGTGACTTGTCTCACATCCTTTGTTTTCTGAAATTGCATGAGCATTTAAGGTTATCCTTCAAACCTTCTTTCTCCTTTCTTACCTTTGCAAAAGACCCCTTTTTGGTGCAAGTGTTGGGTGGTTGCAAATGGTCTTCACATGTGAGGTCTTTGACCCTTCAAAACCCTAACAACCCCTTCACTCACCTCCTCTATATAAACCGTGTGCCTCCTTCATAAATCCCTAAGACTTTCTGAATTAATTCTTTCATGTTTTGCAAATTGTTTTTAAAAGCTTAAAACCGTGATCTTTGCAAAAACCTTTAAAAAGTCTTCAAGTGTCTTTCAGTTTCTACGATCGTGGCTCTTCATTGCTTTTATATACTAAACTCTCTTGCTTAAAAGTGTTGATCTTGTAAAAGTTGTCCACCTCTATTCTTTGTTAAGAATGTGTTAGTGGAAACTTGATCCTTTACATTTTAAGTGTGTTAGAAGAGTTTAGGACGGAGTAGTCTTTTACTCTTGACAACCTAGTAGGTTGTGAGTTGGCAATCGGAGTAGATTGCGAGTTAGCTTGTCATAGAACGGAGTAGTTCTTGTACTAGCTTTGCAACCGGAGTAGGTTGGCGTCTTTTATTACAAGGGTCTTTTAGTTGTCGGAGTAGATCACTAAAGGAAAGTAATAAAAAGGTAGATTGGACGTAGGCACTTTAGTATTTGCCGAACCAATTCAAAAACTCGTGTTCACTGTTTATCTCTTTAATTCCGCTGCTTTCTTTCTTTGTTTGTTTGTTTTGTTTCGCTTAAACTTAGAAGTAATGATTCATCATCTTTGTCGTATTTGGTCTGCAGTAATACTCCACAAACCGAGACAAATAGATACGATCGAAACGATTGTTGCTTTCATACTTCAGCAAACATTCATTGTGATACTTGTTCAATCTTTCAATATTATTCAAAGTATCTTCTAATCTCTTTTGTTCACTTAACTTACTTTAATCCAATAAAGTTGAAGTTAAAATTTTAAAAAGAGTACCTAATTCACCCCCTCCCCTCTTAGGTACTTGAATCCATAAACTCAACAATTGGTATCAGAGCCTCGTGCTCTTGATAGAGGCTAATCCCCTTAGAGTTTGATTCGTGGGTAATGGATTCCGAGAAACACTCCAAGATCCCTCTTTACTGGTTCAATTTTGGTTGGTGGAAACTCAAAATGGAACATTACATCAAAAGTATCGATTATCAATGTTGGAACATCATCCAAAATGGACCTCTTGTCATTGAGGAAACCGATATTCTTAACGGTTTCACCAAGACAAAAGAGGAAAGAAATTACAATGAGAACGACTTCAAGCTTGCCGAAAAGAATTCCAAAGCAATGTCGATTCTTCAACGTTGTGTTGGTGAGGGGGAAGTTAGTCGAATCTCCGGGTGTCCTACGGCTAAATCTATTTGGGATTCTCTTGTACTTGCATATGAAGGGACGTCCCAAGTAAGAAAACACCGTATTGACCTTCTCATGCAACAATATGAAATGTTTAGAATGTCAAAGGACGAGTCTTTAAACAGTTTCTCTTCACGTTTTTCTTGTATTATTAATGAGCTTCAAAGTCTAGGAAGGAATTTCGAGTCCGAGGACATCATTCGAAAAATCCTTCGTAGTCTAACTCCCAAATGGCAACCTAAAGTCACCGCCATAGAGGAAGCCAAAGACTTGTCAACCCTATCTCTTCATGAACTAATGGGATCACTAATGGCTCACGAGTTTAATCTCGATAAGCATTCTAGTGAGTCATCAAAGGGAAAGAGTCTCGCCCTCACATCTTCTCCAAGTGATGAAGAAGATGAGGAGGAAGACGAGTTTGCTATGTTCACAAGGAACTTAGCCGGGATGGTCAATGGACAAGGTAACAAAAGGTTCACTAATAATTACTCGAAAAAGCGTTTTCCTAAGAGACGACCTACTTCCACCGTGGGATGCTTTAAATGTGGTGACAAAACTCATCAAATTAAAGAATGTCCCAAGTGGGAGGAAATCAAATCTAAGGAAAGAAGAGAAAAGGTTAAAAAAGACTATAAACATAGAGTCATGAGTGCTATATGGGGAATGTCCGACTCCGAGGAAGATGAGGAACTCATCGAGGAGGAACTTGAGGCTAAAATGTGTCTTGCAAATCATGATAAAGATAAAGTCTCAAAAACCTCAAAATTTGAACACCTAAGATGCCTCATGGCTAACCCCGACGATTCCGACTCCGATTCCGACAACGAGGTAAATCATCTAAAGACCAAGGCTAGAACTTACTCCAAAGAGAAAGTATGTAAGCTTCTTGATCAACTTCTTGATAAGTGTCGGTCACAAACTAATAAGCTTGATATAATGCAAAATGAGATTGAGGAAATTGCTCAAGAGAATTTTAATCAAAAAATGAACTAAAAGCAACAGATCACATCACACTTCGAGGCATATAATGAAGTCAAAAGAGTCAACAAGTTAAACAAGCATTTGACTAAAGAACTAGAGCGTCTTAGGTCGACACCCACGGACGTCTCTGACCTTGAAAATGTCAACACTACCTTGGTGATGCAAGTTTCCTCACTAACCAAGGAACGTGATGATCTTTTGAAGGACAAAGACGATCTTGAAAATGAGATCTATGACCTTGTTGTTGAAGTTGTAGACTTAAGAGAAACAGTCTCTAAGACTGTTGCTTTCCGACCACGATTTAGACAAGTTTAAAAGAAAAGGTGAATGGTTGGAAAATGAAAATGAGTGTCTTAAGAGTGAGGTTGTTTGTCTCAAAAATGAAATGGAAGATCTCCATGATAGGCTTACCTTCTTTCAAAAAGGTATGCCCGAATGTAGCACTTCTAGCTCTTCTCCTCACCTTAGATCCGATGAAATCGTTGATCTAAACAAAAGACTTGACAAGATGACATGTAAATATGAAGAGTCCAAAGAAAAAATCATATATCTTGTGTCTAAGCTCAATAACCACACCCATGACTTCATTGTTGAGAAAAGATTGTCCATAGAAAGTGACAACGATGATGAACTTAAAAGAGAAAAAGAAAAGAATTTGCATCTTCTCTCACGTGTCCATGACTTGACCAATGAACTTGTTAATGCTAAGAACATCACTGAAAAATGGGAAGGAAGTCAAACCGTGTTAAACTTCCTCACGAATCAAACCGAGAAATGTGACAAAGTTGCGGGTTTGGGCTTCAAATGGAACAGTCGGACCGTTGCATCCGAAGCCTAAAAACGATTTTAGAGGAAGGAAGTATGTAGGTCTTCCCGAATACATCATTTGCAATTATTGTGGTGACAATGGTCATGTTTTTAATGGATGTTCAAAACGATTTGATGACATTGACAAGAACACCAAAGCATTAAATGAAATGAACATTAAGAAAGACACCACAAGTTATGTTGATCACAAAAAGGGACCCAAATTCATTTGGGTTCCTAAACTCAAAAACTAATCTTGTGTAGGGCTTGGTGAGAGGCGGCCGCAATTGGTACTTGGATAGTGGATGCTCTCGTCACATGACGGGTGATAGAAGCCAATTCCTCTCACTTAAAGCGTATGATGGTGGCACGGTAAGGTTTGGTGACAACAAGAAAGGTGAAGTAATTGGTATTGGAAAAGTTGGTAAGTCATCCTTACTTTGTGTCGACAATGTGCGGCTTGTCAAAGGTTTGAAACATAATCTCCTTAGTATATCTCAACTTTGTGATAAGGGTAATGTTGTTGAATTTCATGCTAATATGTGTCGAATTTTTGATGCCACTACTAATGAACTAATACTCGAAGGAAGACGTGTCAAAGATGTTTACTTAACTAATTTGAACTCTCTATCCGGTCACACCATGTCTTGCATGAGTGTAATGAACAATGATCCTTGGTTATGGCATAAAAGGTTTGGTCATGTTAGTACTAAAACTCTTAATACCCTTAAAAGACTTGATTTGGTTGAAGGCATTCCTAATATAAAATTTGAAATTGATAAAGTATGTGATGAATGTGCTAGAGGTAAACATGTTAAAAGTTCCTTCAAATCCAAAAGAATTATGAGTACATCTCAACCTTTGCAACTTTTACATATCGACTTGTGTGGACCAATGAGAACTAGAAGTAGAGGTGGTAGTCGTTATGTGTGTGTCATTGTTGATGATTACTCTAGGTTTGTTTGGGCACTCTTCCTAAGCTCTAAGGATGAGACATTTGATGAGTTTCTAATTTGGTTAAAGAAGATTCAAAATAAACTTGGTTTAAAACTTGTTTCAATGAGAACCGATCATGGAACCGAATTCAAAAACTCATCATTTGGTGCTTATTGTGATGACAATGGTGTAGACCATAACTTCTCGGCTCCTAGAACCCCACAACAAAATGGTGTGGTTGAAAGGATGAATAGAACCCTTGAAGGAATGGCTAGAACAATGTTATTAACTAGTAAGTTGCCTAAGAACTTTTGGGCCGAAGCGGTAAATACCGCTTGCTACATTTATAATCGTGTCATGATAAGGAGTACTTTAAATAAAACCCCTTATGAATCATTGCGTGGAAGAAAACCCAACATTTCATATTTTAGATGTTTTGGAAGCAAATGTTTTGTTCACAACAATGGTAAAAGCAATTTGGGTAAGTTCGATCCACGTAGTGATGAAGGAGTATTTATTGGGTACTCCGATCATAGCAAGGCCTATAAAGTTTACAATAAACGAACCTTGTTAATTGAAGAAAGCATCCATGTCATTTTTGATGAATCTAGTGTGCTTGGACAGGTACAAAACATGGATAATGATGATGAGGACGATGACGATGAGTTTGAGATTGGTCTTGTTCGAAAAGACTTCGTGTTCACGGATGAAGAAGCTCCCAAAGACCGAATTGCAACGAGACACGAGAGACCGTCACCTTCAAAGGAGAGCAGCAACTCGGGGGAACACGGAGTACTTCGATTCCTCTCTGGAAGCAACAGACCAACGATCGTTGCTTCTACCTCCGAATCAAGAAAACCAAAACAAAGAGGATGAAGAACCTTCCAGGCCAATAGCAACATCCATTGTGGATCGATGATGTTGAGGGGGAACAAGAAACTATTGTTCCAAAGAAGTGGAAACATCAAAGCTCTCATCCACTCACTAATCTCACAAGTGATCTCAACTCGGGAATTCGAACAAGATCATCCGTCAACCATCTCGCTCACCTCAATGAGTATTGTGCCCACAATGCGTTCCTTTCTCAAATTGAACCTTCAAATGTAACAAACGCCTTGATGGATGCGGATTGGGTGCTTGCCATGCAAGATGAGCTCAATCAATTCAAAAGAAATGAGGTATGGCACTTAGTCCCTAGACCGCCTAATCGTACCGTCATTGGTACTAGGTGGGTCTTTCGCAACAAGCTTGATGACTCGGGTGAAATCGTAAGGAACAAGGCTAGACTAGTGGTGCAAGGTTATAACCAACAAGAGGGTATTGATTACGATGAAACCTATGCACCGGTAGCTAGACTTGAGGCCATACGATTGCTTATAGCTTTTGCGGCTCACAAAGGCATTAAACTCTTCCAAATGGATGTCAAAACCGCTTTCTTAAATGGATATTTGGAAGAAGATGTCTTTGTAGAGCAACCACCGGGTTTTGAGAACAATGATTTGCCTAACCATGTTTTCAAATTAGACAAAGCTCTTTATGGTTTAAAACAAGCACCAAGATGTTGGTATGATAGATTGTCTAAATTCCTTATTGAAAATGGTTTTAAAAGAGGCTCCGTTGACAAAACATTGTTCTTGAAGCAACAATCAGACGAAACTGTTGGTTGTACAAGTATATGTTGATGACATTATATTTGGTGCAACAAATGAACTCCTTTACTTATATTTTTCGTAACTAATGAAATCGGAGTTTGAAATGAGCATGATGGGTGAGCTAGGATTCTTCCTTGGGCTCCAAATTAAGCAATCAAAGGATGGAATCATGATCCATCAACAAAAGTATATCAAAGAAATGCTTAAGAAATTTGGGATGACTAATGGTAAGCCTCATGATACACCTATGGTAGCCGGGTCCAAATTGGACAAAGATGAACTCGGTAAGAATGTTAGTGATAAGGTGTATAGAGGTATGATAGGCTCACTTCTTTACTTGACCGCAAGTCGTCCCGACATTCTCTTTAGTGTATGCTTATGTGCTAGGTTCCAAGCAAATCCGAAAGAATCACATTTCAAAGCCGTTAAACGAATTCTTCGGTATTTGATTGGAACCCAAAATCTTTACCTATGGTACCCTTTATATTGTCCTTTTGATCTTATAGGCTTTTCGGATGCGGACTATGCGGGGTGCACGGTGGATAGAAAGAGTACCTCCGGAATTGCAACGTTCTTGGGTCCTTGCTTGACTTCTTGGGCCTCAAAGAAACAAAACACGGTAGCTCTTTCTACGGCCGAAAGTGAGTACGTTAGCGCGGCACATTGTTGTTCTCAACTCCTTTGGGTAAAACAACAACTCTTGGATTTTGGTATTATTTTTGACTCCATTCCTTTAATGTGTGATAATACGAGTGCAATAAATATTTCCAAAAATCCTATTCAACACTCTAAAACTAAGCATATTGATATCCGTCACCATTTTATTCGAGATCATGTGGAAAAAGGACATATTAAACTTATCTTTTGCAAGACCGAAAATCAAATTGCCGATATTTTTACTAAGCCACTTGCAAGAGAACACTTTGAGAAATTTAGACTTGAAATTGGGTTAATTAATAGCTTGTGACTTTTAGTGTGAGTTTTACAAAATTCCTTAATTGATTAAATTAAAATTGGATATATGTTATTAAGTGTTCTAAGTGCATTGACATCATGTTTGGACCAAAAATTGACACCGTATTTGTGAGTCGGTAATCACTCAACCTCATATCTAAATTTACGTTTATTATATGCTACCTTGCGTTTTATTTCGAGTGATTAAATTTGTTTAGTTGGGCCAACCACCTCACTTACCTCATTAAATGGGCCATTAAACTCCCTCAACCCATCACCTACAACTACCCGTCCAAACATCCCAATCCACTAACCCTTCATCTCCCAAATCCACAACTCCCTCATTTAACCTACCCTTTAACCCACCATGGTCAAGACGTCATTCAATACCCCTATACCCATCAAACCCGTGAAAATGACCTCTCACCACTGTCCCAAGCTCCTCCACCGAGACCGTGACTGTGAATATCGATGAAATTGAAGAAACTCCAATTGATTTGAATGAGGATCCGACTAAGTCTACTGAGTTAGATCCGATTTCGGCAAAGAAAGCTAACAAAAGAAAGGAGAAAGCTACTTCATCGTCGCAAAGGTCTATGTTCTACATATGTATCAAGAGATGATCGGGAAGTTGGCTAGAAAACGGAGATAGATGAAATTAAAAATTGAAGTTGGTTGAAAAAAAAAAAAAAAAAAAAAAAAAAAGGGAAGGCAATATGTGAAATGTCAAAGTGATTATTGGAAACGAGATAGATGAAATTGAAAAATGCGACGGTCTTGAGAAAAGAAGGAAAGCAAAAATTTGGAAGAAATTGAAAGGAAGTCACAGTGTATGCCACTGTTGCTATGCTCAAAGGTCAAGATCAAATTTGTCAAGAATTTTCATGAAATGAGAGCAACATATAAGAAGTTGATGTTCCCCCATCACATGTCGTGTACTAAGGAAAATATGAGAAGTTGATGCTCTTTCATCATATGTTGAGAAGGTATATCGATGCATACCTTGGTGGTTTCAATATAACAAAATCCAATGCAACAGTTGAGATGACTGTGACTCGGCCCTTCATTGTCAAACCTCCACCTTTTTCAATCCTCTTCATTATCCTCCAAAATGATGACCAAACTTCCGCACCTTAAATTTGCCCATAATCACACTTGTCTTTTGCCTTACATTTTTTGTCCCACCTCGTTGTGCCTTTCTAAGACTTATTTTCTTGCTTGTTATTTTGAACAATTGGTGGTGTACTTTAAACTCTCTTTAGCTATGTTGAACCTTGATTAGCCTATGCCTAATCTTTGTTTATGTTGACCTTGTTACCTTGTCACATCTACATGTGTCTTTTTGTGTTTTCTTATGAAATATCTGCACTCTAATGCTTGTGACATCCCTATCCTTTTGATGATGTCAAGAGGGGGAAAAGGTAAACTCATGCTTTGAATCTCTTTGCTTATTGATTAAACTAATGGCTTGTCTAACCTTCTTAGCTTGACTCTTGTTTGGGGCAATGTAAAATTGTCTTGATAAGTTTGATTCTAGCTTTTGCCCTTGGTAAGGTAATATTGTCCCTTCTCTATCATTTGATCTTGCTTGTTAAAAATCTTGAATCAAGGTGTTTACATTGCTTATACATTCGTTTGGGGCTTGTCATCATCAAAGGGGGAATTTGTTGGGTTCCTTATGTTGATGATAACATGCCCATTTGATTTGTGTTATCTTAGTTTACCTTTTCAGGATTAATGATGTAATCAAGCTTGGATTAAGAAGTGTTGAAGTTGTTAGTCATCCCATTGTATTTAGTCAAGTGTCATCTAATGTACAAGTGAGAAAGTAGAGTATAGCAGAGTAATAGAAACGGTCCAGATGACTGTTGCTTTAACAAGTAAACAGCTGAGTGGACTTTGCCACAACTCGTAAAAACTTGAAGCTTCTTTTTATCTTCCAAATGCTTTCACGTGACTCTTATTTTCAAAGATAAAAATCTGATTTTATTAAGGAGGGAGTATCCAATAAAGAGTGGTTTGAATTATTCAAAATGTTTCCTCTTTGTGCAAATTCAATCCCTTGGTTTTTAAGAAAACAAAAGTTGCTTTTTGCCATATTTGTGTTAACTTGTCATCATGTGACTTGTCTCACATCCTTTGTTTTCTGAAATTGCATGAGCATTTAAGGTTATCCTTCAAACCTTCTTTCTCCTTTCTTACCTTTGCAAAAGACCCCTTTTTGGTGCAAGTGTTGGGTGGTTGCAAATGGTCTTCACATGTGAGGTCTTTGACCCTTCAAAACCCTAGCAACCCCTTCACTCACCTCCTCTATATAAACCGTGTGCCTCCTTCATAAATCCCTAAGACTTTCTGAATTAATTCTTTCATGTTTTGCAAATTGTTTTTAAAAGCTTAAAACCGTGATCTTTGCAAAAACCTTTAAAAAGTCTTCAAGTGTCTTTCAGTTTCTACAGTCGTGGCTACTGTTGCTTTTATATACTAAACTCTCTTGCTTAAAAGTGTTGATCTTGTAAAAGTTGTCCACCTCTATTCTTTGTTAAGAATGTGTTAGTGGAAACTTGATCCTTTACATTTTAAGTGTGTTAGAAGAGTTTAGGACGGAGTAGTCTTTTACTCTTGACAACCGGAGTAGGTTGTGAGTTGGCAATCGGAGTAGATTGCGAGTTAGCTTGTCATAGAACGGAGTAGTTCTTGTACTAGCTTTGCAACCGGAGTAGGTTGGCGTCTTTTATTACAAGGGTCTTTTAGTTGTCGGAGTAGATCACTAAAGGAAAGTAATAAAAAGGTAGATTGGACGTAGGCACTTTAGTATTTGCCGAACCAATTCAAAAACTCGTGTTCACTGTTTATCTCTTTAATTCCGCTGCTTTCTTTCTTTGTTTGTTTGTTTTGTTTCGCTTAAACTTAGAAGTAACAGTTCATCATACTGTCGTATTTGGTCTGCAGTAATACTCCACAAACTGAGACAAATAGATACAGTCAGAACGATTGTTGCTTTCATACTTCAGCAAACATTCATTGTGATACTTATTCAATCTTTCAATATTATTCAAAGTATCTTCTAATCTCTTTTGTTCACTTAACTTACTTTAATCCAATAAAGTTGAAGTTAAAATTTTAAAAAGAGTACCTAATTCACCCCCTCCCCCTCTTAGGTACTTGAATCCATAAACTCAACATAAAGATATACAGGAAAATTTGAAGATCTAAGAGAGGGAGTATGAAGATGTGAAGGATTAAGTATGAAGACGTGAAGGAGAATGTATGCGCAAGTGAGAAGGATCAGAAACCTGATACTGTGATGAGCTGTAAAGGAAAAAACAGCTGAAAGTTTTGGAGAGTTTTATGAATCGATTGAATGAGCCAAGTGCTTCAAAATGTACAGCAGCTAGCCTTTTATACTACACTAATACATTGGATAGCAGCTTGGGCATCAATAGCTAACTTCTAGCTAGCTAACAACTCAACAATCAGTTACATACTTAATATTTCCTGATTGTCTAAATCTGACAAACACAATCTGTTAAATAACAGAATGTCAGAGACAGGAAAACGCAAATTCATAATAGCATTACAGAATAATGATGGTGCGTTACTTTGTATGACATCTCTAATAGTTACGTGACTGCAACGTCAGATTGTTGTTAGTTTTCGCCAATTTGATTCTGTTTTTCTTGCTTCTGGCTTCTGGTCCATGCACTTGATGTTGCTCCAGTTTATGACTTACGAGTTTTGACCCTGCTTTTGGATTTGGCTTTCCTGAGATTCAAATTTATGAGAATTAAATAAAATTCACGTAGGTTTTCTTATTGGTATGTAGTGCGTTATAAATTAGGTGTGATTCATGAGCTATTTAATGCTCATGCTGAAGTTGAGATTATTTCGAGTATGTTTTTGCCTATTAGTGATGCTGACGTGGTTCCAAAATTACCTGGAACTATTGTGAATGAGTTGGGCCTTTTGCATCACCATATCATTTCCTGTAGTACTCGTGTTCCTTATGGAGTTGTTGAGGTATTTGACTGAGGCTAACAGTAGGTTGAAGGTCATTGTTTAAAATCTCAAACATTTTAGCTTATTCTTTGTCCGGAGGTGTGTGGCAACATAATATAGTGCTAAGGATTGACATAACTAATTTTCAGCTTATTCCTTTCCTTTCATAAAGACTTTGGAAGCTGATATTGTCACCCCATCTTTCTCTTACAGTTTCCATGACATGCTCTTCCAGCAGCTACTTTGTCCTATTTCTCCAATTGTGATGGTAAGACTTTTACCCATTTCACTGATAGTATCATAAATTGAAATGATTGGAAATGTAGTGTTTTTTATCCTATGTTTGGTTTTTGTTGTCCGTTATAGTATTCTTTGAACAAACTTCATAATGTTTTACACTTTGATGTTTAGCTTTCTTGATTTCAAGGTTTGTAAAGTAAATCTTCTTCAACTTGATGGCTGCAGCAATCAGCATGCAGCGGACAATTTTAGATTCATAATAACGACATCCTTTAAAGCTCTAAACAACTATTTTTAGCGTTTACTTGAGTAGTTCTGAGCATGCTAGTGTTGATCTTTTTTCATACTATCAGTTTCATTTTTTACTCTGGAAGAATTGTTTTTCGTCATTTTTTCCCTGCCTGACTCTAAAACAACTCTACTGTCACCCTATCAACGAGTGTCGATAAGTGTCATATCCTAACGGAGTGAATTATTTATCAAACACACAAATTCTTTGTTTCTTATTCTTGGTACACATGCTCACTGCTCATATGCTCCGTTTAGCTTAAGATCGATTTATGTAGCCTATACGGGGAATTTATTGATAGAATTATGTGAAAGGTTTGAATTGTATTAGAATATAATTAACACAGTGTACAAGCCTAGGTATATATACTATTACAATGAGAATGAAAGGCTAACCTAGAACATTATAGTTGCCGTAATACAAGGCCAAAGAATAGGAAACAAGATCAAGCTAATATATTATACACTAATATATATGTTAACTATATACTAATAAGATAATTAGAAGATACTACGTAATATTCTCAATATTTATTTCAACAAATTGTTCCTCCTGCTACTCCTCAACATCCATTGCTGTTCATATGTTGGGAACACTTGAACTAGGTCAATATCTTACTTCCCTAACTTTTTATTCTTTTTGCCAGTTTGGTACGAATTCCACCTCTGTTTCTTTAAAGTTTAATTTCATTCAAACTCCTCAATTTGGAAGTTCATGATCTTAAGTTTTATCATTTTCTTCTTTAAATATTGTTACCAAACAGCCAAAATTATGATGTTTGTTGATAAATTTTTGTTGACTCGTTGGAAGTTGTATTATGAGAATTGGTGTTTTTCATAGAGGTTTTTTTAGACGACTTGCTCTCATTGATGTTTCAAGTATTAATTGGGCATAGCCGAAAAAAGGTTTAAGCAATAAAAGTGAGCAAATTTAGTACAGTTCTTCTATAGCTACTGGGGTCTTCTACAAAGACGCGAACCGTTACATTTTTGAACGAATTTCAGCCATTGCTATTATTGCTGGTGTTAGTTATAAGAGTTATATTTGAGATGAGTAAATTAATTGTGTATTAACAAGGTGAGTTACATGTATATATATACTAAGATACAAGAGATTAACTAGAGTAAGTAAATAACTAAAAGATAGCAAATCCCATTGATTGAGGGATGTATACGACTAACATACAATTATAGAGATAATAGGATAGTTTGTTTCCTAAGTTAGTGGAGGAGAGTTAGGAAGAGTATCTTTGACTTTGCTTGATTGATTACTAGAATGATTATCTTTGACATTCCCGCTCAAGATGGACGGTCTTTGGCGGAGTCCGATCTTGGATGACAATTCATAAAACCGAGGCTTATGTAGAGGCTTAGTGAGCGTGTCCGCAAGTTGATCAGTACCGTTAATGTGTTGAATTCGAATTGCACCTGTTCGAACTTGCTCTTTGACAAAGTGGAACGCCAATGCTATATGTTTCATGCGAGAGTGAAAAACCGGATTGGCGGAGTAGTGAGTCGTGCTAAGGTTGTCGCAATAGATAGTGGGAGCTTGACAAGCAGTGACACCTAGTTCAAGAAGCAACGATTGCAGCCACATAATTTCGGACGTGGTGTCGGCTACGCCTCGAAACTCAGCTTCGGTTGAGGACAGCGAAACGGCCCGCTGTTTGCGTGACGACCATGAAATGGGATTGGACCCAAGATATACAATAATTCCAGTAGTAGAGACACCATCTTCAAGGTCACTTCCCCAATCAGCATCACAAAAACCATGTAAGCATAGGGGTGAGTTGGCTGTGAGTTGTATGCCCAGATGTAGCGTACCCGAGAGATAACGAAGCAGCCTTTTTAAGGCTATCCAGTGAGTCGTGGTGGGATGGGTAAGGAATTGGGCTAGGCGATTTACAGGGAAGGCTATATCGGGACGGGTTAATGAGAGGTATTGTAGGCTACCAACTAAGGCACGATAATCACTTTCATTTTCAATTGGTAAGGCGGGTTGTTTAACTAGAGGTGGATGAGGGAGCATGGGGGTGGATGCAGGTTTTGTTGTGTGCATGTTAAATTTAGAAAGGAGGTCATATAGGTATTTTGATTGGTTAAGGTGTAATCCGGTTTTGGTTGGAGTGACTTCAACTCCAAGGAAATACGAGAGGGGTCCTAAGTCTTTAAGGGAAAACTTAGTAGAAATTTGGGAAATAAAATCAGTGATGTGGGTTGTGTTTGGTCCGGTGACAATGATGTCATCGACATAAACTAAAACAAATAAGGTTTTGGAGGTGGATTTGCAAATAAATAGGAACGGGTCGGCGAGGGAGTTTTTGAACCCATTAGTAACGAGGTAATTCTTTAGTTTCGTGTACCATGCTCGTGGTGCTTGCTTAAGACCATAAATAGCTTTGGATAATTGGCAAACATAGTCGGGTTTGTCGGGGTCCACGAAACCGGGAGGCTGACACATAAAGACCTTTTCTTCAAGACGACCTTGAAGGAATGCATTGTTGACATCGAGTTGGTGAAGATGCCAACGATTTGTAACAGCGAGGGTGAGGATAAGACGAATGGTGGTAGGTTTTATGACGGGACTAAATGTTTCGGAATAATCAATTCCGGGTCTTTGGTGGAAGCCTTTAGCAACTAGACGAGCTTTGTGTTGCTTGAGGCTACCGTCTGGATTATATTTAACACGATACACCCATTTGCATCCAACAACGTTTTGGGCTAAGGTTTTAGGGACAAGGGACCATGTGTTATTTCGAATAAGAGCTTGGTACTCATCGAGCATGGCGTTGCGCCAACGTGGGTCGATAAGGGCTTGTTTGGTGGTAGTCGGGGTGGTATGAGGGGTTGGTAATGTCGCTGTTTTGGCGTACTTGGGATTGGGTTTGATAATGTTGTGGCTAAGACGGGTGGCATGGCGTGGAGGTGGTGGCGGTGGGTGGGGGGGAGGAGGGGAAGGGGAGGGTGATGGTTGTGGGGTGGATGAAGGTGAGGAGGTGGGACTGTCGAGGGGCTGGTCAGAGGGGGTGGAGGCAGGGGTTTCGGGACTGGTAGGAGGGGTTTGGTTGGGAGGGGTGGGTGGAGGGGAATCAGGGACGGTGGGTTCGGGTGAGGGTGTGGTGATGGGCAGGTTGGGTATAGACGGTGGGAGGAGGGGAATGGTGAGGCTACACCAACTGTCGGAAGAGGGAATAGGAGTGGCAATGAGCTTGGTGAGTTCAAGGTAAGGAAAGGAAGTCTCGACAAATCTGACATGTCGAGAGGTATAGGTTTTAGTGGAGATCGGATCGTAATAAAGGTAGGCACTCTGGGTCATGGAGTAACCAACGAAGATACACGGGGTTGATTTAGGGTCGAGTTTGTGGGTTGTGTAGGGTTTGAGCCAAGGAAAACAAAGACATCCGAAGGGACGTAGTTTGTGATAATTTGGTGATTTATTGAAGAGTTTTTCATAAGGAGAACTGTTTTGGAGAGTTGGTGTGGGAAGCCTATTGATAAGGTAGGCCGCTGTGGATAGGGCGTGTGGCCAGAATGTCGTGGGGAGCTGTGCTTGGGTTAGTAGAGCAAGACCCGTCTCAACAATGTGACGGTGTCGTCGCTCCGCGAACCCGTTGTGCTCGGGAGTGTGAGGAGGTGATGTGAGGTGTGATATTCCGGAGTCAAGGAGAGACGGGTTTAACTTGACATATTCTCCCCCATTATCAGAATAAAAACATTTAATTTTGGTGTTGAAATAATTTTCTATAATTGCTTTGAATCGAGTGAAAATGGTGACGGTATCGGATTTATTTCGAGTTGGATATAACCAAAAATAATGAGTGAAGTGGTCAACAAATAAAACATAGTATTTGAGGTGGTTGTTAGACATTATTGGTGAGGTCCAAACATCGGAATAAACAAAATCAAAAGGAGCTTTAGACGTAATAGTAGAGACGGAAAAGGGAAGTTTGTGACTTTTATTAATGAGACAAGCAGAACAATGATTAAAATTCGAAATGCATAAATTCAAAGAACGATTTAAATATTGAAGTGTGGCGGTGGAGGAGTGGCCTAGTCGATGATGCCAAAGGTTGAATTTTGAAGTGCTAGCCGAAAAAGCTTGAGGCTGGTGAGTCGGCTGCCAAAGGTAGGTGCCGTCATGGTGCTGGCCCTGAAGAAGTACTCGCCCCGTCGAAGTTTCCTTAAAACAGAAAGAGTCGGGTGAGAAAATAGCATAAGCAGAATTATCTTTGCAAAATTGAGCAACTGAAAGAAGGTTACGCGAAATAGTAGGAACAACTAAGACATTAGTAAAAGAGAGGGAGTTTATGGAAAATGAACCAATATGAGTGATAGGGAGCGAGGAGCCATCGCCAATGACTAGATCGTCTGGACCTTCATAAGGAGCGTGAAGAGCAAGTGTGTGCAGGTCATTGGTGATGTGGTGAGATGCTCCACTGTCAATGAGATAGGTGTGAGACGGGGCAGTGGTGGTTGTTGCCGTGTGGGCGTGGGGTCGTTGGTGCCTAGAGATGGGTGGAGGGAAAATAACAGTAGGATACAAGCGCTTAAAGTCGGGACACGCGGAGATTACATGACCCGTGGTGCGACAGTATTGGCATTTTCCACGAAATTGATTGGGCGGGTTGTTGGTGGTCTGGTTGTCAGCAGGTGGGATGGGTGGGTTATAGGGTTGACGAGTTTGGTTGGTGTTGGTGTAATGGCGGGGCTGATATGGTCGATGTTGGGCAGCGTGGGCAGACGGGTTGAAGACAGTGGGTGGTGGTTGTCGTTTTACTGTTAATTCTTGGTGAATTAATTTTTCGTGTAGGGCATTGAAGGTGATCGGAATATCACGAGCACGTACTCCATCAATGACGGGCTTGTATAAATCTTGGTCAAGACCGTTAATGATGTAGGACGTGATATCCTCGGGATCCATTGGCTTGCCAAGTTGGGCTAATTGGTCGGTGCAGGATTTGATTGCTAGAAGATAGTCGGTGACGGATTTATCTCCGAGGGTAATGTGTTTGAGGCGGTCCTTAATTTGTAGGATATGGCCTCGAGATGGGTTAGCGTAAAGTGCGGCTAGGGTTTGCCAAGCTTCATGGGTGGTCTTGGCATCGAGGATGAGAGGACCGACAGAATCGTCGAGGGTGGCAGAGAGGGCACCTAAGATGAGTTTATCTTGACGGTACCATGTGTTATAAGCTGGGTTTGGGATGGGGTCGGGGTTGGGTTTGTCTTCTGTGGCAGCTGGTGTGATGGTGGAGGGTGGTGGAGAGGTGGTTCCATCAATGAAACCAACTAGGCCGTAGCCTTCAAGGAGACGGGTCAGTTGGAATTTCCAGGTTCGGTAGGTTTGTTCGGTGAGTTTGGTACACGACGGGAAGTGAAGTGAGAGTAGAGGTTTGGATGGTTCGTCGAGATTGGGAATAAGTTGGTTGTTGGATGACGCCATGGGTGTTTCGGTGGTGGCGGAAGCGTGAAAAAGAAGGATTAGTATTAGGATCGATATGAACCTTGATACCATATAAGAGTTATATTTGAGATGAGTAAATTAATTGTGTATTAACAAGGTGAGTTACATGTATATATATACTAAGATACAAGAGATTAACTAGAGTAAGTAAATAACTAAAAGATAGCAAATCCCATTGATTGAGGGATGTATACGACTAACATACAATTATAGAGATAATAAGATAGTTTGTTTCCTAAGTTAGTGGAGGAGAGTTAGGAAGAGTATCTTTGACTTTGCTTGATTGATTACTAGAATGATTATCTTTGACATCAGTCACGTCGTTAGAAGTATTATGAACACGGATTTTGGTTCAAGCCTTCTTGTAATTGTTACTTAAAAGCAAAAAGTAAATTATTAATCTGATATTGCACGTGGATTTGAGGCAATTCTGAACAAATATTGCAGGTGGGTGTTATCAGGAAGCTTAGCTTTGAGAAATGGCGGAGACAAGGGTGTAAACAACTGTTGCGATGAAGTGTGGAGTTGTGGGAATATACCTGATTTTTGTGTCTATTTAGTATGTACTCCGTAAGTCTCAGTGGTCGTAGTTGATGAAACTATAGTATTATATGGAAAAGGGGTTTTAGTAATTTGGAAATCTATGTTGTACTTGAATAGGCGATAAATCAATGATGTACTTGAATAGGCGATAAAGCTAGAGAAAAAGGATTACGCATCTGAGGTAGTACCTCAGACCTTGTAGTTTTTGAACATATACACATTTTTTCTGAGTATATTACCATTTATAAATATAGTTTTTGAGTAATATTATATTTTTTTAGTGTAATGTTTTAGTAAATGTGCTCAAAAACTTTATACTAAAGTAGAACTCAAAAACTTTACAATAAAACTCGGAAAATAAACAATAAGAGGTATTACCTCAGATGTATAGTCTATGAACTGGATAAAGCTAGAATAGACTGTCACCAAAAGAGAGTCTCTTTAAGGGGTGGGAATATCCTTCGACGTTCTCTACTCATTTTATTTACAATTTGTACACTCTAAACCAATTAGGTAGCGTAAATGAATACTTATAAGTTGAAGATTGTCAATATTTACACTTGTCGTATAAAGATTTTTCGAGAATGGACATGCTAACGAGATTGTCGTATAAAGATAGTATAAGTATTTATTACACGGGAGTGTATGTAACTGCCAACAATGCCGCACAAAGACCAAGGCAAAAATAAACTTTTGATGTTTGTAGTAGAACATTGTCAAACTTGTGTTTTTTCCAAAATCTAGTAAACTTATCATTTGAAAATTAGTATACTTTCTTAAGGGTAAGCTTTTAAAGACAATTATTAAGTTTTAGTGGAATGTAGCAATAACAAACTCGTGTTTTAATAAAAAATACTAATTTTTGTATTTGATTTTAGTCGGACCTGCGGGCCGGCCCGCTTAGCGGGCTCGGGCTATAAAATAAGGCCCGTTGAGCACTTTTTTAGCAGCTGGGCCCGCCCCGTGCCCGACCCAAACCCGCTTTTGATCAGCTCTAAGTTGTCATAAATGTCATTCCATATTAACTGCTTTTGTTCTTTCAAATAAGATGTTTGTCATAAATACTACGTATGTCATAATCCCTTATTTACTAAATGAATAGGTGAACTCACAATTTCTCTCCAAAAAACATCTTTTTAAATAAGGAAACTATTGATAATTTAATTGCATTCACTAAATAAGGAAATTAATAATTATATTGTATTTCATTATATAATTCTTTTCATTAAAATTAATCTTTTCATCAAATTATATAATTTTCACTAAACACTAAACTATTAAATTTTAATTGAAGTATAAATAATACTCCCTCCCAGTCGTCATAATGTTCCCCTTTGATAATGGCACGATACTTAAGGAAAAGTATTAAAATAGGAGTAAAAGAATTGTGTGGGGTTGGTGATAGGAGAGAGGGATGAATTATTAGTAGTTAAATAAAGAATTGTGGGGCCAAAACATAAATGAAAGTAATAAAATAAGAGTAAAAGAGTTGTGTGGGGTTTGGTGATAGGAGAGAGAAATGAATAAAATAAGAGTAAAAGTTTCTAAAAATAGAAAGGGGAACATTACTTGAATAATCCGTTTTGGGAAAGAGGGAACATTATAGTGACTGGGAGGGAGTATAAGATTATAAACTATTATAATTTTTTTATTGATATTATTATTTGATAATGACTCGACTCTGGTTTTGATTACTTTCATAACAAAAAAAAGTTGAGAGAATTTATAAATTGAAATCATTAGCGTTGTGGTATAAAAAAATATTTTACAAAAAAATGTATTTCAACCCTTCTAGCCTATCCAACTGCGACTTATCATTCTAAAAAAAGTAAAAGGGCTAGAATCTTTCTCTCATTCGGACGGGATTTCTCTCCTCAAAAGCTACCCTACCTGTAGAGTGGAAATTTTCCTGGCTAGCTTCCCTCCGCGGCTAAGGACGAGTCTGACCACAAATGCACATTACTCAATTCTTTTGTGGATTAATTTTCTTTTTAATTTATTTTTTGCTCGAAACAAAATATAATAACGAGAAAAAGGAATAATGAATAAGATACCAATATTATTTTAGAATTCATTTTACTTAATTTTCTTGAATAATTTTACAGTTCAAGTTTTTTTCCTCAAAATATAATAACGTGAAATATGAAAAATTAATGAACTGTTAATTTGGCATGATTAAGTAATACAAAGAAATGTCTATAAATACCGCACATTCATTGCGCGGGATCTAAACTAGTTGATGCATTAATTACAATGAAAAATTCATAGAAATACAAATATAGATAGTAGCGTAGTCCAACCCTTTGATATATTCCGTTTAGTAGTTGTTTAGTATTATTCAATGTGTTTCCAAAGTTTATGTTATATTCCGTTGGTTTCATTTTCTAAGTTGTTTTAAGTACAAATATACAAAGCAAAAAAGAGGGAGTATATTATAATATGAATAAAATTTCATTTCATCGAAATAATTTTATACAAAGTACGTGAAACAAATAAAAGTATTATTTATGCTTGGGTTAACTTTATTTTGGATCAGTCAGACAATATTTGTAATACTACGGTTTTCTATGTCTATGGGTACTCTATCGAGTGTGGCTTACTCTGTTGAGTAAGTATGTTTTTATAAGAAACAGTAGGCTGCCTGATGGGTACTCGATCGAGTACGTGTGACACTCGATCGAGTAAGGGGCACTCGATCGAGTAAGTCACTTACTCGATCGAGTAAGTTGGTCTTACGACTTGTTTTAGCCGGGTTTTGTTAATAACGCGTGATTAGTATTTAAGGGTTCCTTCATCTTTCTTAATCACTTTTACTTTTCTAAAAACCTTTCAAAGAGAGAAAAGAGTTACGTTGCTTTGTTCTTCGCGTTATTATCAAAACCCAAAGGCTAAGGTTGTCGGATCGTCGTGTTCTTTACGCCGTTGAGTTCGTCGTGTCAAGGGTAAGATCCTTGTATAGTTTTTATATTGTTTTGTTGATTTTGTTTAAAACCCTAATTGGGTAGAATTGGGGGTTTGGGAGTGTTATGTTGATTAGATGGTAATTGTATGAATATGTGATTATAGGAGGAGGTTTCGTTGAGGAGCATTATGTTGGGGCTGGTGTCCTCTACAGTTAGTGCAAGGACATATAAATCTCTAAAAGGATCAAAGGGCATACTTTTGTATTATTATCAGTTGATCCACGTTTATCAATAACGGTTGGCTTGCTAGATAAGTTTGACGTTATTGTCATACAGATGGCGGTGATCAACTGGTCCCTAAAAGTCACACCTATAGGATACGTTTGAGAGATGTGACGATATGAAAATACAGTCACGTTGATGCCTAATTTGACTAAGCAGTTAGTCGGAGTTATTGACTAATAATTAGTCAAACGCGATGTTGAGATATTTTATTTAATACGGATTAAATAATAATGGCTAAGGCGAATTAAGCAGTTAATTCGTAAATTAAATATAAACGATTATATTTAATTAATTTATATTGAATTCATTATACAATATTGTCTTTGTCGGACATGTATTAATATGTCGACTAATCCTTGTTACTAGTCGATATTTTAATAACCGATAACCGATGACGATTTATAATAAAACCGCGTCATATACATCTTAGCAATTTCGTGTCGAACCATGAGTTAAAAATAAAGAGAAAGTGAAAGCCCACTTCCCCATGCAAACCCACGGTTTGGCCGAATCACACAAAAGGAGAGCTCCTCTCCTTTGTGACCTAATTGTCTCATTTTGAAACAAAAATTAGGGTTTTGAGAGTATTTTCCTCTGAAAATCCTAGATCTCACATCAAGAAAAACTCACAACAGCTCTCTCAATATTGCAAGTCAATTAGAGAGCATTTCTAGCACAAGGGGCATAGTCTCAGACGGTCTTGGGTGCAACGATTAGGAGGAAATCTCTGTTGATTTATGATCTTAGGCCGAATTCTCAAGGACCCGAGGTTGATTCTTTATTCCTTATCGTTTCTCTTGTATTTATGTTTTATGACGATAATCACATGTTAAAGATACGTTATAGTCCTAAAATTTAAGGGAATTTTACGGATATTTCCCTACAAGTGGTATCAGAGCGAGGCCACGTATATTTTTTTTTGTGATTTTCATAAAAACGATTTGAAACGATTTTTATTATCTCGAAAACCGTGCGGCCTCATGTGTTTCACGGCTGTTTCGTGTTTGTTTTCGATCTGTTTTATGCATATTGTTATTTTATACGGAAATTATAGCAATATGTTATGGTTTTGTCAAATTGTTGTTTTGATTTTATACGTATTAGATCAAAATCACCATTGGTTTTGTTTTGACAAGTGTTTTCACGAGGGTTTTTTAATTTTCAGAACTGTTTTGGTCTCGATCGAGTGGATTTCTAATCGATCGAGAGCTTTTCTGACTTGTTTTTGCTCGATCGAGTACATGTTATACTCGATCGACCTGTTTTAAAACCCCATCTGTTCGATCGAGAAGTCCTCGTGCTCGATCGAACAGGTTTGCTAATATAAGTCCTCGATCGACCCCTAGTTTAGTCGATCAAGCACTTCCTGTTTGGCAATCCTCTCGATCGAATGGCAGCCTCAGTCGATCGAGCCCTTTTCTTCCTCGATCGAGGACATTTCATCTTTGGCAGCGTTGAAATTTTATTCCTTTTGTTTTAAATTTTCTTTTGGCCATAATTTGTACTTTATACGGATATAGTACACTCGCTTGATAGTGAAACGGTTCACTCACGTACCATATAGTTATTTTAAAGCTAATTTAAAATAACGGATTATCATGAATTAAAATTAAGTTGATAGAAGCCGTTTTGTCACATAATTTTAATTGTTAAAAGGTGGTTTGGATAAATTTAACATAATTACGGAATTATGTCACGAATAAATTTATTTTAGTTGATGCAATTTTATTTATCGTTATTTTGAATGCCTTGAATGTTTTATCACGTATTTAATTTTTACAAACAGTTGTAACTTAGTGTGGCCTTAGTAGAACGTGTTACCGTAATGATGGAACACGGTCTTGGTTGTATTTTGAGATCTCGTATCTCCATTTTGATTTTTTCCTTGTAATTACAGTTTTTATTTAGAATGTAAATAGGTTTATTTTTGTAAATTTTAATTGTAATTTTGAGAAGACCAAAGATGGAGATCGGATGCTCACTCCCGCTGCATGGACAAAGATGGAACATCAAGACAAGCTTCTCGGGTCCAACGGTGGATTCCAAAGTTGTATTATGTTCTTTTTACTAGGATAGGCCACACTAGGAATTTTTATTTACGTTTTTGCATTCTTTTATTTATTTTATCGTAACGATAGATTGCATCATATTCCGCCTAAAAACCAAACCACCTAATAATTGCATGAAAACTGACTCATATAGAGGTCACGCGTTAGTTTTGTTTGATATACAGATATCACATGTTTTATTTAAGCCATCACCTAAATTAATTCATTCACGCAGTTGCTAGTTTTTCGTTCACTTAAAATGAATTAAAATTAAGTTGATGGGATCTTCCTCGTATAAACAAAAATTGAGAACAGTCTTTATAGGTCAAACTCCAATGAATCCCTTCTTCGTCGGTAGGCATAATATGACCCCTTCTACGTCGGGTAAGTTGGAACTGATTGACCTATTTTATCTCAACACTATGGTCACTCGTACGATCCTGTGATTATGGTGGACTATAGATAGGATTTACGGAAATCTATCAACCAAGAGTTCTAACGATAGAACTAGCTAAACAGTTGGCTTATCAATTTACGGAAATTGAGTCTTGGAATCACTTGTATTATTCTTGAGGGAGATCAATTATGCAAGTGCAATGAGTCTACACGATTAAAATGAATTTTTAATAGACTTAAATCACCTCGATGAGTTGCTTATTTCGTTTTGTTTTTCCTTTCTTTTTCAAAGTAGATCACGATCACTTAAACTCGCTAATAATAAAATGGTCTGGCGTGCTTGACGACCCAATGCCAAGTGCCACATTGGACCGTGAGTCCTGGCTTCGGATCTTCATGAATCGGATGAATCGCCTACTCGATCAAGAATGATGGATCAAACTTCGCGGACCGGGAGGCGGCATTACGGAATGCTTTGCCGCACCGACGGAAGCTCAAATTTCGACTCGAGCCCATCTCGTCAAACCCAGTCCCACGGCCGGAGCTAACGAGATCGCCAAGTATAACGATTTCGTCATGGAAGCGGGTGCGATTAAAAACGTACTCATTTTTGCAATGGAATCCAATTTGCAGAAACGCTTCATAGCCCAAGGTGCAAACAAGATTTTCACCACGCTCACCAAGGAATTCTCGAAAGCACCGAGAATCGTGACCTACGAGCATACCACTCGCTTCTTTGATGCGAGACTCCAGAAGGGCCAACCGGTTAGCCCACACATTCTCAGCATGATTGAGAATGTCGAGAGACTGGAGGCGCTTGATTGTAAAATCAGCGAGAACATCGTGATTGACCGCATGCTTCATTCACTCCACGATGGTTTTGCGCTCTTTAGAGCGAATTACTATATGAATGATTTAAAGAAAAGTCCTCATGAACTACACTCCCTACTCGTACAGACCGAGAAGGATATGAAGTTCAGTGAGAGCTTGAAACAGGATGTTCTCGTTGTGTCAAACAAGGGCAAGGGTAAGGGCAAAGCTCAGGCAGACCTAGCGGTAGGTAAACCGAAGTTTAAGAAGTCGGGATCAGGTAAGAGTGGGCCTGGTGAGGCAAGCAACTCATCAGGCGCGACAAAGAGCAAGACCGAAAACATGGAATGCCATCACTGCCACAAGACTGGGCATTGAAGGCGTACATGTCCTGTTTACCATGAGGACATAAAAGCAGGTCGCGTTAAACCTGTTGGTATGTCTTCTTCCTCTTCTACTTTTATTCATATGATTGAGATTAACCACGCAAGTTACGGAACTTGGGTACTAGATACTGGTTGTGGTTCTCATCTGTGTAATCATGTGCAGGGGCTCCGAAACATCGAACCCCTCGTAAAGGGTGAGGTGGACTGCGTGTCGGGAATGGAGCACGAGTGGTCGCCGTCTCGAGGGGAACATACGTGATCCGACTTTTCCTAGCGGATTTGAGTTATTTTTATATAACTGCTATTATGTACCCAGTCTTTCTAAAAACATTATTTCGGTTTACGCACTTGACAAACTTGGTTTTTCATTTGTAATAGAGAATAATACTTGCATTTTCTCATTACACGATATGATTTATGGCAAGGCGGTCTCCATGAACGGAATTTATGTTTTAGATCGGACCACCGAAATATTACACGTAATGAATAAAAAGTTAAAGGTTGGTGACAAAGATCAAACTTATCTATGGCACCGCCGTATGGGACACATTAATGAGAAACGCGTAAAACAGCTCATAAAGAATGGAGCTATCTCGGCCTTTGATTTTCAATCATTTGGCACGTGTGAATCATGTCTCATTGGCAAGATGACTCGGATTTCCTTCAAAGGTGTTGGAATGCGCGCTGCTGACCTATTAGGACTCATACATATGGATGTGTGTGGACCTATGTCAATCACCGCACGAGAAGGCTATAGGTATTTCATCACTTTCACGGATGATTTAAGTAGATATGGCTATGTCTACTTAATGAAGCACAAAAGTGAATCCTTTGAGAAATTCAAGGAATACCGAATAGGGTACAAAACCTCATCGGGAAGAAAGATTAAAACACTGCGCTCCGACCGTGGTGGCGAGTATCTTTCTCACGAGTTTGATCAACACCTCAAAGATCGTGGGATTGCCTTGCGATTAACTCCACCGAACACCTCGGTTGAATGGTGTGTCCGAACGGAGAAATCGAACACTACTTGATATGGTTCGATCCACGATGAGTCACACCGTGTTGCCTCGACTCATTGTGGGGTTATGCTCTTCCATCACCGCTCTAATACTTAACCGAAGTCCGTCTAAAGTCATTGACAAGACTTCATATGAACTATGGAAGGGAACGGTCCCTAACTTGTCCTTTATACGGGTTTGGGGCTGCGAGGCTTATGTCAAGTGGAGACACGAGGATAAGCTCGGCCCGCGATCGGTCAAGACATACTTTATAGGTTATCCTAAAGGAACACTTGGTCATTACTTTTATTCGCCTACCGAACAACGTGTATTTGTTGCGGCTAGTACGACATTCTTAGAGAAGGAATTTCTCGAGAATGCCAAGAGTGATAGAACCTTCAAACTGTCGGAGATTCCAGAACCAAATACCGAGCAACCATTGGAGGAACAAATTCCTTCAATCCCGGCTGCGGTTAATATTCCTGAGGAACCTAGGAGGTCGGGAAGAGTCTCTATTCCTCCGGACAGATACATTGGTATGGTCGAGGAACATGACATAGATGACATTCTACTCTTAACGAGTAGTGAACCCGCAATCTATAAAGGTGCCATGACTAGTTCTGACTCAAAGCTATGGCTTGAGGCCATGCAATCTGAGATGGACTCCATGTATGAGAACAACGTATGGGATCTTGTTGACTTACCTGCTAAGGTTCGTCCCCTTCAATGCAAATGGCTTTACAAGATAAAGCATTCTGTGGAAGGTCAACAAGATATCTATAAAGCACGACTAGTTGCTAAAGGTTTCACCCAAGTGCCAGGTTTGCACTACGATGAAATTTTTGCACCCGTAGTCATGCTGCGTTCCATTCGGATTATCTTAGCGATTGCCGCTTTTCATGACTATGAAATTTGGCAGATGGATGTGAAAACCGCCTTCTTAAAAGGCTTTTTGGAGGAAGAGTTGTACATGGTACAACCCGAAGGTTTCATCGATCCAGAACATCCTAAGAAAGTGTGCAAGCTTAAGCGTTCCATCTATGGACTTAAGCAAGCTTCTAGGAGTTGGAATCATCGTTTCGACCAAGTGATAAAAGAAAATGGATTTACTCGATCTGTCGAGGAACCATGTCTATATATCAAGTCGAGTGGGAGCAATATTGTCTTCCTAATATTGTATGTTGATGACATACTCCTGATTGGGAATGACATACCTCTCTTAACTTCGGTAAAAGTATGGTTGAAGAACCATTTCCAGATGAAAGATCTGGGTGAGGCACAAAGAATTTTGGGCATCCGTATCTATCGAGATAGATCACGTCGGATGTTATCTCTCAGTCAGGAGTCTTACATAGACAAGATCATAGAGAGATTCAGCATGACTAACTCCAAAAAGGGGTTTCTTCCTATGGCTCCAGGGGTGCATTTGAGCAAGTCTCAGGCACCAGAGACACCGGAAGAGAAAGAGCGCATGACACGGATTCCTTATGCCTCGGCTATAGGATCAATCATGTATGCCATGATATGCACACGTCCGGACGTGGCATATGCATTGAGTATGACAAGTCGATTCCAACAAAGATCCAGGTGAATCACATTGGATGGCTGTCAAGAACATTCTTAAGTACCTACGGAGGACTAAAGATTGGGCATTAACTTATGGAGGCGAACAAAAGCTATGCGCAACCGGTTACGCAGATGCTAGCTTCCAAACGGATCGAGATGACTCGAAATCTCAGTCTGGATTCGTTTTTACTCTTAATGGCGCTGCATTCAGCTGGAAGAGTTCCAAACAAAGTGTTACAAAGAGATTCTACGACGAGTCCGAGTACTATGCCGCGTCTGAAGCTGCAAAGGAAGCGATAGGGATGCGTCAATTCTTACAAGGACTATCTGTAGTGCCTAGTTCGAATGACCCGATCACCATCTATTGCGACAATAGAGGTGCCATCTTCCGAGCTAAGGAGCCTAAGTCTAGCAACAAGTCTAGACATGTACAACGGAAAGCTCATCTAATCCGAGATTACGTGGAGCAAAAGGAGGTAGTGATAGAAAAGATTGCTACAGATGATAACATAGCAGATCCTCTCACTAAACCATTACGACAAGATAAGCATGAAGGGCATGTTAATTCTATGGGAATTAAACGTGTTCCTGAGTTGTAGTACTCTTTTATGGATTAGATTCATTCTCTTTTGTACTCTAGACGACATCATCGTTTTGATATTTATATATTCTGTTTTTCATGTGGATTTGTACGACAATTTTGAACACCACAAAGTGAACTGAACAAACATTATATTTTTTGGTCCTTAATTGCCCACATGAGCTGATAACTCTGGCAATTATTTTGTGACGTTGGTTGATGGTGGGTTCAACGAGCCATAAGTCAAAAGGTTAACTGACCAATCACAGAGGCGAGTTATACGGATATCTCGTAGGACACAATTGTGACATCGACGTGGAGTCCTAAATGTTTTATAACATTCGGTGCCAGGTCGTGGATATGACCTCCATGGTGATCCTAAGAGTCGATTCTTTTGACTATCGACTGTCTCTTGAGATTAAGGCAGATTTTGGGTGACTTTGGTTTCTTTCTCACGGTCATCCGTAACAGGGGGCCAAGTAGATTTTTTTTCTGGTCATTTCATGTTTGTGCTTACATCGGCGGGGTCGAGTTGAAGGAAATATTCAGCCTTTATCGTGTACTCGATATTTCTCGGGGCCACTCGAGGAGTCAGAATCGAAATGCATGGCCATGCTCGGATACGGATTCGTTTTATCAGTTTAGTTACTCTCTAGTCGGGGAAACCACTCTTGATACAGATCGATTGTAAAATACGACCTTTGCGGATCCGGATCTGCAAATTGTTTTACATTGAGTGGGAGAAATTTTAAATGGATATGAGAATCGGTTATCGTACATACACTTGTACGGACAAGTGGGAGTTTGTTGGAGGTGGTGTCCTCCAGTTAGTGCGGATAACGTCATTGCACATACACTTGTACGGACAAGTGGGAGCTTGTTGGGGCTGGTGTCCTCTACAGTTAGTGCAAGGACATATAAATCTCTAAAAGGATCAAAGGGCATACTTTTGTATTATTATCAGTTGATCCACGTTTATCAATAACGGTTGGCTTGCTAGATAAGTTTGACGTTATTGTCATACAGATGGCGGTGATCAACTGGTCCCTAAAAGTCACACCTATAGGATACGTTTGAGAGATGTGACGATATGAAAATACAGTCACGTTGATGCCTAATTTGACTAAGCAGTTAGTCGGAGTTATTGACTAATAATTAGTCAAACGCGATGTTGAGATATTTTATTTAATACGGATTAAATAATAATGGCTAAGGCGAATTAAGCAGTTAATTCGTAAATTAAATATAAACGATTATATTTAATTAATGTATATTGAATTCATTATACAATATTGTCTTTGTCGGACATGTATTAATATGTCGACTAATCCTTGTTACTAGTCGATATTTTAATAACCGATAACCGATGACGATTTATAATAAAACCGCGTCATATACATCTTAGCAATTTCGTGTCGAACCATGAGTTAAAAATAAAGAGAAAGTGAAAGCCCACTTCCCCATGCAAACCCACGGTTTGGCCGAAACACACAAAAGGAGAGCTCCTCTCCTTTGTGACCTAATTGTCTCATTTTGAAACAAAAATTAGGGTTTTGAGAGTATTTTCCTCAGAAAATCCTAGATCTCACATCAAGAAAAACTCACAACAGCTCTCTCAATATTGCAAGTCAATTA
This sequence comes from Silene latifolia, assembly GCF_048544455.1. Lineage (NCBI taxonomy): Eukaryota > Viridiplantae > Streptophyta > Magnoliopsida > Caryophyllales > Caryophyllaceae > Silene > Silene latifolia. Next base: position 47,412,481 of record NC_133528.1, on the reverse strand, counting down.
GAGAGCATTTCTAGCACAAGGGGCATAGTCTCAGACGGTCTTGGGTGCAACGATTAGGAGGAAATCTCTGTTGATTTCTGATCTTAGGCCGAATTCTCAAGGATCCGAGGTTGATTCTTTATTCCTTATCGTTTCTCTTGTATTTATGTTTTATGACGATAATCACATGTTAAAGATACGTTATAGTCCTAAAATTTAAGGGAATTTTACGGATATTTCCCTACACATTACTGATTAGCTGCTTGTGACGGTGTCATGGTTGCTTATTCTAGGTAGGGTTTCCCTACTCGGTTATTGATTACATAGTGTTGTTGATGGTTGTTTATTGTTGTTGATTCATATCGTATTGGAATTGGTAATTGGTAATTGTTGTTGTATAAGGTGATTGGTTGTGATGGTTTGTCTATGGTTCTCAAGGTGCGTCCTCGGCTGAGTGGAGTCACTTGCCGGAGTGGCTTTGTAACACCCCCATATTCAGAGGAGCCTTAACTAGGCCTTCCTTAGCATATAAGGGCATTACCATCTCGGTTACCCGAGGACAGTAATAATCAAATGTCGATAAAAGAACTATTATGTTACATTACAAGTAATTTAAAACCAACTGATGATATAAAAGATACAACTCAAAGACTACTCGCTATAACTATCAAATCTCGTGAAGACTCATCCCTGCCCGGACTCCAGCTATCAACGATATCAACCTGCTAAGACAGACTGCTCACCATAAGGGATCACGGCAGACACATAAACAACAAGACAACCACACAAGGTCAGTACTGAGATAAGACACAACAAAGCCAACAGCATCTAACAATACAATCCAACACAATCAGTCACACGCAGAATCACACCCACTCCAACGAATCTCCATCACCGACTGTCCACTAGACCAGCCCTGCCAGTGGAGGACCGCAACCGTACCCACCAAATCCCCGCTCATCATACCGAGCGATAACCCTGTCCCATTAATGTGCACATCCCCTTCCGTGGCGGGTTCCACGAAGGGCAAAACTAGGGCGTGAAGCCACTCCCGCAAGTGACTCCACTCAGCCGAGAACGCATCTCGAGAACCAGAGACAAACAATCAGCAATCACAATACAACATCCGTATATACGCTGCTACACAACACAATCGCAATACAACAACAACGACACAACAATCGACACACTAGACTATCTACAGAAACTGAGTAGGCGAACCTACCTTTAAGCAACTGCAACCAATCCACGCCAACATACGACATATCCAGCAATCAAGCACAACCTATAACCACAACATAACATCTATTACTATCAAGCAAACCCTAATTGCAAAGACAAGGATACGAATGATGATGACGACATACCTACAAGGAGAAACCCGGCAAAAGACCGCTACCCGACTCAAGCTATGCTCTCCTAAGGAACAAGGACCTTCAAAAGGCTTCCATGGAGGTTTTATGGTGAAGGGAAGGGAGAGAGGCGACTGAAGGATAAGAGGAATGAGGCGGAAATGATTTGCGGATTTAACAAAACGCGATTAAAAACTCTCGCTGAAAACTCGATACTCGATCGAGTACCCCACATACTCGATCGAGTGACCCCCTACTCGATCGAGTAACCTCGCTACTCGATCGAGTAGCCCCTACTCTATCGAGTACTACTCATAACACGTAACCCAAGATAGCTTTGGTACGCACTTCTAAGAACTATTCCTGCTCCCAAGGTCAGTCAACGCTGGTCAAAGGGTCCCTAAAAGGGCGGGTATTACAGTCTTCTCCCCTTAAAAGAACTTCGTCCCTGAAGTTCAACTCACCTATCTCAACGCAAAAGACACGGGAAAAACACGACATCACTATTCTTCCTACTCAAGTCATTACTCCCCTGAAATGCCATCCCCCATGTCATCATCATCACTATCTAACGCTCTACATACATATATATCGACTCTTGTCAGCTATCATATAAAACACCAACCTCGCACTGCAAACCAACGCCAACAACGATCACCCATCATATTACGGGATTACTCCATTCACTAGTAACTACTATCAACACGAAACATATCTCATATCAACTTCATGCCGCACGACTATACCACCATGTTACTCAACAACGCAATTTTATTACAACACATTGTACCACAACTATCTCTTTATGACCGTCCCTTAAAACATACTATCATATTCACTTCAACGCATGAATTACTCAACAAACTAAAGTAACCAATTACAACTTCATACAAGCAAAATGACCAAGGTACTAGAAAATTTTGTAATTAAACAACAAGGTATTATAAACGAACAACAACATAAATTCAAAATAGGCCTTTTTATTTTGCGACATTACTCTTCCCCTCTAAAAAGGAACTACGTCCCCGAAGTTCACCATTAATATTACCACACATATTACCTATTACTTGCATCGTAACATAAATTAGAACCATATTATTTATTATGGACATTACTCACTAAGCATATACTCGTTAAATTAGAAATCATACACAATCCACCGGAATAACTAGCCGCCGTCGATAAAGCATGTTAATATCGTATGCACAATTGTATGAAAAGATGTAACTCCGATGAATACATAGTAAGATGGCGGATGTAATATTTAAAACAACAAGAAATCATCACCACTTCACTACTTGTGATAAATATGCATATAAAACCCCAAGCGCAACGTCTAACATATGAAATTAACGGTTCAAAAGTGTTACTAAGCATCACTAACCATGCTAAACATCATTCATGTAATTATATAGCAATTGAACACTTTTAATTTTCGAAAACTTCCTGTAACAGTGCTACTCGATCGAGTATGTAGTGGTACTCGATCGAGTGCCCCGCTACTCGATCGAGTGTCTTGGCTACTCGATCGAGTAGCCCAGAGATCAGAATGCTTGATTTCTTTCTTTCCTGCAGCTACTCAATAGAGTACGGGGTACTCTGTCGAGTACCTACCGGCCAAAATGCTTGGAAAACCTGTCATAAACCAACACATTTATATACATAATCGTCACATAACTTGAGTCGGGATGACTTCCCGACCCCCAAAATAAATCCTGCAACAAGGTCAACCAGCAAATCCGGCCTTATGGCCAACAATACAAGTCCATAATCAAAGTTTCGACGAAAACAACTACCAATTTCTAACAACACTACCAACATGTAATACCAACGACCATAAACAAAGATAGAAACAAGGAGCATCACTCCTCCTGCTGCTGCTCAACCATCAACTCATCTCCTCCACCATCTCCTCCCGATGTACCCGCCCCCAATGAACCAATGCCCGCATCAACTCCTGCTCCGGCTCCCGGACTCACGTACCATGGGGTCAAGCCATCGTAAGAAAAGGACTGAGGTGTCCCCCACGTCGACTGATCCACCCCGTAGGAGTGGAAAACCCCACTATAGTCCCCAACTCCACTCCACCAAACCGGATGCGGTCCCTCGGTCCCTATCCCCTGAGCGTACGCCATCTCGTGCATATTCCTGAGTGTCAAAGTAGATGACACTCTCTCTGCCAAGTAGCTAGATCGCGTCTCCGGGGTGTCGAGGTAAGGGTAGCACGGAAAAGGATGATGCTGCTGCTGTGGTGCTACCGGCCGTGGCCTAGTCTCCGCGGTTCTCTCCCTCACTCGACGGGGTCCTCTCCCCAACCTGGGCCTCTCCACCACTACCGCCGCGTTCTCGCCCTTCTTCGGCTCGGGCATCACCTCGAGAATCGTGTCGTCGATGAGGTAGGTCTGCAACTGGCGAGGTCTATCAACATCCTCCTCCTCCACCTCCTCATCGGAGTCTACAGCCACAACCGCCGACTCCAAAGGCTCCGTCAGTGGGAGGTGCTCAGGAGCTGGAATCTTCATCCAACTCATGCCCCACACCCTCCAAGCAAGGCTGCCATCAGCTAAAGTTCTCAACCACTTCAGGTCGAGATAGTAGTCACGGTCCATAGTGGGCACTGGGGTAGCTAGAGGCACATACTCCAAAGAAGCCTCAAAGAAGGTTAGCTTTTCAGCTAACCGAGTGGCGATAGCGCCACAACTCAAGTACCGGGAAGAGGCAGTAGCCATCAAAGCAAGGCCAGCACAGACGATGGAAGGAGCATTAAAGACCACTTTCCTGGCCCACTCCGGGTTGAGGTAAGACATCAGAAGCAACACCTCATGGTTGTTCAGTTTACTGATATCCGGTCTATCATAAAGGAGGTTCGAAAGAGAACGGAGAAAGACCCTCAAGGTAACATGCTGAACATCATTAATCATCATGTTGCTTGAGGTGGGAGCGGGCTTTCCGGTCAGACAAGGCATTAGGCGGCAAACACCGCACTCAGCAGGAATATCAGTGATAGAATCCTTGGGAGGCTTGGCCAACCCAAGGTGAGACGCAAAAAGATCCATAGTCAACAGGAAACTGGTGTTCATCAACCTAAACTCAACGGTTTGGGCAGCGGGGTCATAGCTAAAGGAGCTCATAAACTCCAAGATAAGAAAAGGGTAGGAATGTTTCCTCAGCCGGTACAACATTGTAAAGCCCAAAGTCTCGAATATATGACGGACATCCGTCTCTATTCCCAAATCCTCCAAAAGTGTAGTGTCTATGCACCTCGTCGGTCTCATTTTGCGTTTTTGAAAAACTAAAAAACGCTCTCTCTGTTTGAAATCGACAAACACAACCGAAGGGTACTCCGGTACTGCGGGTACCACGGGTTCACTCCCTTCCCCAACCTCAGGCTGTGTAACCCTTCCCCGTTTACTGTGACGGGTCCCTACGTTCGGTCTTGGCATCTGTTTCAGCATATGACTTAAGCAACTTACATAGACATGTAAAGCATATACTTCACGCAATTGGATTTTACATACTCAGCTAGGTACACAAATTCACCAACAAGTTCGACATGTGAAGCACATAATTCACACCATTAAACTTTGAATACTCAGCTAGGTACACACATTCACCAACAAGTTCCCAATTCGATATATAATCTCAGTTTATAACAACTCATAATCAATGGTTGTGAGAAGTTTATCATGGAAAACACATATACCCAACCAATTCTAACATCCTAGCATGATTCTAATGTTACTCTATACACACACCTAACATCATGTGAGGCATTTGTACAAGCTCATGGAAAAGTATTTTAGGACATATCATCATCACCTTCAATATTAGAAACAAATAACTCAATTAAACTTGTCAGACGGTCTCTACAGCTGTAATAATTTTGACATATTTTTCATCAATTATCATCACTACTATCATATTGAAGTTCAACCTTTACTTAAACAGTCATATACAACACCAAATTTCAAATATAGGTTACGAATTTCCATTTGAAGCACTTTTAAGACGGAGTTTTAAGGCAACTTTTTAAGGTGAAAATCATTAAAATTCGTCCTTCAACATGTTATAAACAAGGTATAGTACTCAATTTCATCATCTAATCCATGTAAAACAACCAGAATCGATTTTGATTTTTGTAAACCCTAGAAATTTCGGTTTCAATTTGGCAATTCCTAGTCTATTTTACCGCAATTAATCACCAACAATCAAGGAAAGAAGGCATGTGAATCATATTACAACAATTAAAAGAAAAAATTGATCATGTGAATCGAAATTTCAGATTATACAATCATTCCAACAATTTAAAGGCATAAAAACATGTAAATAGGGAAGAAATCATACCTTGATTAAGTAGTAAAGTAAAGGAACGAAATTAAACAAAGAAAATAACCCCAAATTAACCACTACCGTATGAGAGATTATGAGGGTTTTGAGAGCTTAGGTTTCGAAATAAGAAGAAGGAATGAGAAGAATAGGAAGAAATAAGGGTTTTAAGAAACCCGTAAGATTCGCTGTACAGTAACCTACTCGATCGAGTGGCTAGGGTACTCGATCGAGTACCACCCTACTCGATCGAGTAGGCGCTATTTCATCGAGTATCTGCATAAATTTTTTTTCCACATCCCGACGTCATAGCTTCCTAACTAGATCGAGTAAGGTCTACTCGGTCTAGTAAGCACTCGCACTCGGTCAAGTATAGTTAAGTACTCGGTCAGAAATACGAAGTAACTGGAAGATTCTTGCAAAAACAATATCGCGTGTCGATTCCAAACTAAGTTTGGATTCGTCACTAGTTATCATGCTCGTTCACGCATTGCCATTATTACTCAAGCCTAACGTATCGTCTCCACACATAAGGTTTATGTCACATTACGCTACACAAATTACCTAACTCGGTTTACCTGCTACCGAGTCATTCATAAGCATAATCACGTCATCATACTACACTTAAACTTATTTTACCACATTACTACCAAACTCGTGTTCACTTCAACTTGAAACATATAATTAACATTAATTCGTTCTTTCATATATCATATAAATGCATACTCTTCATAACAAATTAATCTATCATGTTCCAAATTCAATCATAAGCAAATCATCTTACACAAATCGATTGTCACGCAGCGGAAAAATTTCATCCAATAAACAAGGCATATATACATTACTATATGATATGTTTCATATTATAACTCAACAATTCCATAACTATCATCGTTGTAATTACGGTAGGGTTTATAAACTCGTATACGACTACCGTTATCACCAACTTATAGCAAACACCAACATGTTCACTCTTCTATTATAGCACACCCATTCACATTTCCACGCATTTCTATCGAATAGACTTTTGTTACGTCTCTCAAAATCATCGTACAAGCTCACTAATCATGCCAAAACTTCACTAAGAACCATCCAAACGCAACTACTATACCCATCTCTACGTTAGCAAAGACTCAACCTCAGATAACTCCGACACAATTAACATACACATCACACATATACACACGGACTCCACATTCCCATACCATGTGACTGGCTTAAGTATCATGGGGCCAAGATTTTGAAATGAGGGCGCCTACTCACCCAAAATCTAGCATCAGCTGGGGCTCCCATTACACATACACCAGGTTCATTTTATTAGACTCACTATGTTCATTATTTTCATTTGTTACAGGTTCCAAAATCGTCGCTCTGATACCACTTTATAACACCCCCATATTCAAAGGAGCCTTAACTAGGCCTTCCTTAGCATATAAGGGCATTACCATCTCGGTTACCCGAGGACAGTAATAATCAAATGTCGATAAAAGAACTATTATGTTACATTACAAGTAATTTAAAACTAACTGATGATATAAAAGATACAACTCAAAGACTACTCGCTATAACTATCAAATCTCGTGAAGACTCATCCCTGCCCGGACTCCAGCTATCAACCTGCTAAGACAGACTGCTCACCATAAGGGATCACGGCAGACACATAAACAACAAGACAACCACACAAGGTCAGTACTGAGATAAGACACAATAAAGCCAATAGCATCTAACAATACAATCCAACACAATCAGTCACACGCACAATCACACCCACTCCAACCAATCTCCATCACCGACTGTCCACTGGACCAGCCCTGCCAGTGGGAGACCGCAGCCATACCCACCAAATCCCCGCTCATCATACCGAGCGATAACCCTGTCCCATTAATGTGCACATCCCCTTCCGTGGCGGGTTCCACGAAGGGCGAAACTAGGGCGTGAAGCCACTCCCGCAAGTGACTCCACTCAGCCGAGAACGCATCTCGAGAACCAGAGACAAACAATCAGCAATCACAATACAACATCCGTATATACGCTGCCATACAACACAATCGCAATACAACAACAACGACACAACAATCGACACACTAGACTATCTACAGAAACTGAGTAGGCGAACCTACCTTTAAGCAACTGCAACCAATCCACGCCAACATACGACTTATCCAGCAATCAAGCACAGCCTATAACCACAACACAACATCTATTACTATCAAGCAAACCCTAATTGCAAAGACAAGGATACGAATGATGATGACGACATACCTACAAGGAGAAACCCGGCAAAACACCGCTACCCGACTCAAGCTATGATCTCCTAAGGCACAAGGACCTTCAAAAGGCTTCCATGGAGGTTTTATAGTGAAGGGAAGGGAGAGAGGTGACTGAAGGATAGAAGGAATGAGGCGGAAATGATTTGCGGATTTAACAAAACGCGATTAAAAACCCTCGCTGAAAACTCGATACTCGATCGAGTACCCCACATACTCGATCGAGTGACCCCCTACTCGATCGAGTAACCTCGCTACTCGATCGAGTAGCCCCTACTCTATCGAGTACTACTCATAACACGTAACCTAAGATAGCTTTGATACGCACTTCTAAGAACTATTCCCGCTCCCAAGGTCAGTCAACCCTGGTCAAAGGGTCCTTAAAAGGGCGGGTATTACAGGCTTCACGCCCTTGATTCGCCATCTGTGGAACCCGCCACATAGGGGATGTGCACATTAAGGAACATGGGTTATCGCTCGGATGAGATGAGCGGGGCTTAGGTGGGAACGGCTGCGGGCCCCCACTGGCGGAGTGGAATACTAGTTGCGATGGGTATTCTGGCAGGACTACACACTTTAGTGTGTAGTCAGGTGTGTGGAGTTATGATGGAGATTGCGTGATTGTGTATTGTTTCTGTTGTATTATTTTTGTGTAATTAGTAACTGACCCCGTTTAAATGGTTTGAAAACGGTGGTGATCCATTCGGGGATGGTGAGCAGTTTGAGTAGGTATGAGATGGATGCGCATGGGATAGCTGGGCTGAGTCATCACGAGATGTCTAGAAGTCTTTCGCTGTGTTTTGAATTTTTATTTACTTTATTTGAGTTAGCATTTTGGAACAGTTGTATTTCCTTTTAATTGTTTTGGTTTGGACATGTATCACTTTAAATTTATTTATTAAAGTACGTTTCGTTATTGTCTATTTGATAAACATTGCCTCGGGAAACCGAGATGGTAGCATTTTCGTGCCTTAAGTGGTCCTGGTAAGGTACTTGGAGTATGGGGGTGTTACAAAGTGGTATCAGAGCGACGATTTTGGAACCTGTAACTAATGAACCCAATGAATCTAGGGAGTCAAAATAAAATGAACCCGGGTAGGAGTTGTTAGGAGCTAATGCAAAGGCTTGGGAGACGTCCTAAAGTCGCGATCTCGCCCTACAACTTTGAACCGATCACTATGGGGTATGTCTGGGGATCGCTATGTGTTTATTTAAGTTATGTAGTATATCTATATTGAAATGTATGGTATGAATCGGTGTATAAATGAATGTGGAGAATGGAGAATGTAGTGGCGAAAGGTGAGTAAGTAGCATGATTATATGTTGGTATAAATACCGGAATTGCATGATGATTGATTTCTAATGTAGCTTATTAGAAACATGTGAATAGGATGTTATGTTGTTAAATATACGTATACATATCTTTATAGTTGTCGTGGAAAGTAGTTGAGTTGAGCATGCGGGTAGCTTACGAGTCAGCATAACTCGATCGAGTGGGGGGCACTCGATCGAGTAGGTGAGGGACTCGATCGAGTGGGTAGGACTCGATCGAGTGGGGTGTATGTCGTTTTTGAGCAATCGCTGCTGTTTTTGGGCACTCGATCGAATAAGATGGGGACTCGATCGAGCGAGGGCTACTCGATCGAGTACAACAGGGGCTCGATCGAGTGAGGTTTTTGATGCATTCTGGTCAGATTCTGGAGTTGAGGCACTCGATCGAGTAAATGGGCAACTCGATCGAGTGACCTCAACTCGATCGAGTGGGTTGAGAGCTCGGTCGTGTAAGTTCTGCACAGGTCGCTTACGTGTTTAAGTTATGGGATGTGTGTTTATGTTTACCTCTTCTCTTATATAGTTCAAAGATGCCGCCGATTAGATCTGCGTTGTATGCTAGGGCCGAGATGATGAGTATTGATGAGGTAGCCAAGATGCTTGAGCATCAAGAGGCGCTTACTGAGGCCTTGAAAAAGTTTGGGAAGGATAAAGTATGACACCCCATACTACAAGTGCCTTACCAGGACTACTCAGGTATAGGAACGTCACCATCTCGGTTACCCGAGGCAATGAATATCATAAGACAATAAAGAAACGTACTTTAAAAGTAAATATAGTTTAAGTGATTACATGTCTCAAACCAAACTGTAAAGTGAAATACAACCAAACCAAAACTGTCCACTGATAAAACTGAATAACTAAAGGACGTCGTCTGACACAGCGGAAGACTCTTCTAACTGCAAGTGATGACTCATCCCATCTAGCCCATATGCATCATATCAAACCTGCTCAATAACTGCTCACCATCCCCGAATGTATCACCACAGTTTTACAAAACAAACAACGGGGTCAATACTAATTACACAATACAAATCACGATAAAACAATGCCAAACAACTCAATCGTCACATCAAACCCCAAACTCCATAATCAATATCACACAACTGACTACACACTAAAGTGTGTAGTCCTGCCAGAGTACCCATCGTAACAGATACTCCACACCGCCAGTGGGGGACCGCAGCCGTTACCACCTAAACCCCGCTCATCTCCATCGAGCGATAAACCCATGTTCATTAATGTGCACATCTCTTCTGTGGCGGGTTCCACAGAAGGCGAATCAAGGGCGTGAAGCCACTCCCGCAAGTGACTCCACTCAGCCAGGGACGCACCCCGAAGATCACAGTCAGATAAACAGTAATCACAACACAAAATCAACAACCGTCTGAATCAATCAATAATACGAAATCACAACCGTCTGAATCAATCAACAATCACTAACTACAGCACAATCACCACACATTATGTAATTAATACTGAGTAGGGAAACCCTACCTGAAATGCAATCACAAATCAGACGATCTAGCAGTTGTCTCAAAATCTCTCCTTTACGAATCCTCCTCCTATACATATATTCATACAATCACTACCTTAACCATATAAAACATAAAAACCCCCAAATCCCCAAATTAGGGTTTAACCAACATCAACCAAAAGCTATAAAAATGGTACGTAGAACTTACCCTTGACGCAAGGATCACAACGATATAAAGAACCAAGGAAACCGACTCCTCTAGCTCCGGGATTTGTCAATAAAGCGGAAGAATAAAGCAACGTAACTTGAAATCTCTCTTAATCAATGAATTAGGTTTTGTAAAAGTGTTTAAGGAAGATGACGAAAGTTATTATATACTAATCCGCCTTATTAACAAAACCCGTCAAATAACACCCGATAACCGACTTACTCGATCGTGTAAGACACGTACTCGATCGAGTGCCAAGGCTACTCGATCGGGTACCCTACAGGCAGACTACTATTTCGTATACCAAACATACTTACTCGACAGAGTAAGCCCTACTCGATAGAGTACTCACAGACTCATAAAACCGTAGTATTACAGTCTTCCCTCCTTAAAAAGAACTTCGTCCCCGAAGTTCAAACCACAACAAAACAAAAACACACTAACACTCTCCCGACACAACAACAAAAACAAAACTCAACAAAAAACTCCAAAACATACTTACTAAACCAAACTCAACCCGACTCAAACAACTACTAACTATATCAAAACCAACATAAAAACATGTAAAAACTCTTCGCGACCATCTCCTACCCCCCCCTAAAAGAAACAAGGTTACGTCCCCGTAACCATACATACCTGATAAAAAAGAGACGGGTACCGCTCCCTCATAGCCTCTTCCGCCTCCCATGTAGCCTCCTTAACCTCATGATTAGACCAAAGAACCTTAAGCAACACTGTCTCACCATGTCTGGTTTTCCTAACTTTCCGGTCAAGAATCTGTTTAGGCACCTCAAGATAAGACAAGGACTCATCCAGCTCTATGTTCTCTAACTCTAACACATGTGACGGGTCACTCACATACTTCCGCAGCTAAGAAACATGAAGCACGTTATGTACCCTATCCAAAGCAGACGGTAAAGCCAACTGATAAGCAACCTCACCCACACGGTCTAAGATCTCATACGGTCCTATAAACTTCTGGCTCAGCTTCCCTTTCTTACCAAACCGCATGACCCCACGCATAGGAGATACTTTCAAAAGAACCTTCTCCCCAACCTGAAACTCTATATCCTGGCGATGTAGATCGGCATAACTCTTCTGTCAATCCTGGGCCGCTCTCATCCTCTCTCTGATCAGCTTAATCTGCTCTACCATCTCATGTACCATCTCTGGTCCTAAAACCACTGCCTCAGCACTGTCGTCCCAACAAATCAGACTCCTACATCTCCTCCTATATAAAGCCTCAAATGGCGCCATGCCAATACTGGTGTGATAGCTGTTGTTGTAAGAAAACTCAATCAAATCCAACCTATGCTCCCAGCTACCCCCAAAATACATAATACAAGCTCGTACATTTCCTCTAGAGTCTTGATGGCCCTCTCCGTCTGGCCATCTGTCGCAGGATGAAATGCTGTACTCATCTTCAACGTAGTTCCCAAAGACTCCGGCAACTCTTTCCAAAACCGTGAGATAAATCTCTAATCTCTGTCAGACACTATATCTTTAGGCACCCCATGCAATCTCAGCACATTCTTCCGATAAGCCATAGCTAACTGTGCCTTAGTCCACGTATCTTTCATTGGCACAAAATGAGCTGACTTGGTCAGTCGATCTACTATAACCCATATCATGTTGTTACCCTGTTGACTCTTCGGTAAACCCACGATAAAATCCATTGAAATGGACTCCCACTTCCACTCAGGTACCTCTAGAGACTGAATCTTACCTTGTGGTCGTCGCTGCTCCCCTTTTACTCTCTGACATGTCAAACAACGGGCCACAAACTCAGCTGTTTCTTTCTTCATCCCAGGCCACTAGAAAGTCTTCTTCAAATCCTTGTATAACTTGTCACCACCTGGATGTACCGAGTATGGTGTGCAATGAGCCTCTGTCATGATCATCTTTTTCAGCTCCTCATCATTAGGGACACACCACCTCCCATCAAACCTCAGACTACCATCTGTATGAATAGAGAATCTAGACACTGTCCCTTTCCCTACTCCAGCTCTCCACTCCACTATCTTGGGATCCAACGCCTGTTTACCGCGAATATCATCATAAAGGTCAGGCTGCACTGTCAAATCTCCCATGGCATCCCCTTTCTGGATCATATGTATCCCGAACTTCCCAACCTCATCTCTCAACCTCATCAAAGATATAGCTATGCACAAAGAATGCACACTCTTCCTGCTCAAAGCATCCGCAACTACATTGGCTTTCCCTTCATGGTTGATAATATCCATGTCATAATCGCCAATCAACTTCATCCGCCCCCTCTATCTCATGTTCAACTCCTTTTGAGTGAAGATGTACTTGAGACTCTTGTGATCTGAAAATACCTTAAAGGTCGCCCCATATAGGTAATGTCTCCAAATCTTAAGAGCAAACACAACTGCACCCAACTCCATATCATGTGTAGGATAATTCTCCTCATAAGGCTTCAATTGCCTAGAAGCATAGGCAATCACTTTCCCATTCTGCATCAACACACAACCCAACCCATTCTTTGAAGTATCCGTATACACCTCAAAGTTCTCACTCCCTTCAGGCAATGCTAAGATTGGAGTTGTGATCAATCGCTCCTTTAATGTTTGGAACGCCGTCTCACAACTTTCATCCCAGCGAAACCTGTTCTCTTTCCTCATCAAAGCTGTCATAGGTCTAGTAATCTTGGAGAAATCTTTCACGAACCGTCGATAATACCCTGCTAAACCCAAGAAACTCCTGATCTCAGCTACATTCTTTGGTGCTTCCCACTTGATAACTGCCTCAATCTTTGCAGGATCCACAACTACCCCTTTCTTTGAAATCACATGCCTCAGAAAAGCAACTTTCTCCAACCAGAACTCACACTTGGACAAATTTGCATACAACTCATGTTCCCTCAAGGTCTGCAACACAATACTCAGATGCTCCTCCTTAGTCTTAGAAAAGACTAAGATGTCATCTATGAAAACCACCACAAACTTGTCCAAGAACTGACTGAAGACCCGGTTCATCAAATCCATAAACACAGGTGGTGCATTAGATAACCCAAACGGCATCACCACATACTCATAATGGCCATACCTCGATGTGAAAGCTGTCTTTGGTATGTCCTCCTCTCTAATCTTCACCTGATGGCACCCCGACCTCAAATCAATCTTAGAAAAGACTGCTGCACCACTCAACTGATCAAACAAATCATCTATCCTTGGCAAAGGATACTTGTTCTTCACTGTCACTCTGTTTAGCTCCCTGTAATCTATGCACAACCTCAAGCTCCCATCTATCTTTTTCACAAACAGAACTGGTGCTCCCCACGGTGATACACTAGGTCTAATGTATCCCCTCTCAATCAGATCATCTAACTTCTTCCTTACCTCCTCCAGCTCCTTAGGACCCATACGGTACGGTGCCTTAGAGATTGGCCCCGTCCCCGGTTTTAGTTCAACACTGAAATCTATCTCCCTCTTTGGTGGCAACTCCGGAATCTCCTCTGGAAAGACATCTGGAAACTCCCCCACAACTGGTATCTGCTCAATTGTCGGACTCTCCACTCCGTGATCCCTCACATGGCACAAGATCAACGGGCACCCTTTCCTCAGATAAGACTTCAAGGTCACTGCTACATTCAACTTAACTTTGGGTTTGACAACAAACCCACGATAAGACACACTAATCCCCTTAGGACCTCTCAGAGAAACTTTCTTTTGATGACAATCTATCTTGGCTTTGTACTTTCTCAACCAATCCATCCCGACTATCATCTCAAAACTGTCTAAAGGAAACTCTAGCAAGTTTACAGGTAGATTAACTTGCCCAACTATCAAGGATACACCTCTATACAACCTCCCACACGATACAGACTCACCCGAAGGTATAAAAACTTCCTCTCTTACAGACTCATACTCTCTCAAACCCAACCTTTTAACATGACTCGATGATACAAACGACTGTGATGCTCCCGAATCAAACAAATCAAAGGTATAAACACCATTAACAAGAAATGTACCAGTGATAACATGAGCGTCGTCCTCAGCAGCTTTCTTCTCCATTATAAACAGCTTGCCACTGGTCTTCTGCCCACCTCCCTGGACAGTACTGGCTGAGGTAGCCGGCTTAGCACCCGACCCCTGGTTGTCGTTGGTGTTCGTAGCTGGTTTCTGATAAGAATTACCGCCATTGCAGTTACCCCCACCGTTGTTGTTCTGACCTCCCCTGTTGTTCCATGACCTAGCCGGTCTGTTACTCGCATAACTATGTGCAGGACCTTGTGAAAAGCTCCCCTGTAAAGGCCTCTGGAAACCCCCACTCACCGCACTGGTGCACTCATGTCTCTTGTGGCCCACACCGCCACAGTTAAAACAGGTCATCCCCCAGCTACTGCTACCACTCCCACGGCCACGCCTATATGAAGCCCCAACACTAAACCCCGAGCTAGATGAATATGCTCTCGCTTGAGTATGGTTACCCTTCTTATAGTTGGATTGCCCACCACCCTCGCTCTCAGCCTTCCTCTTCTCAGCACCCCTCTCCCTGGTCATCTCCACCAACCTCTCAGCCCTCCCAGCTCTCTCATAGACTTCCTTAACATCTGTAAGGACTCCCGCCGGTAGCTTCTCCATAATCTTGGGGGTCAACCCCTTCTCAAACCTCAAAGCTAGATTCTCCTCACTCAGCCCCATATCCTCAGTATATCTGGACTTCTCATTAAACTTACGGTAGTACTCAGCCACCGTCATATCAGATGTCATCTTAAACTCATCGAACTCCTCCCTCAGCTTACTCCTCACATGCTCCGGCACAAACTCACGTCTCATGGCTCTCCTGAACTCATCCCAAGGTATTGCAGGTAGTCCCTGCTTCATATACATCTCCCTAGCACTCACCTTGACCTTATCCCACCACTCACCTGCTGCTTCCCTCAAGTAGAACGCAGCTTGTTCCACTTTTAACTCATCCGGGCAGTGCACCAACTCCAGGATATTCTCCATCTCCCTGTGCCAATTATCCAGAAGAATTGGCTCCCCAGTTCCCTTATACTCTTTCGGGCTGAACCTAGATATGTGGATCCTGATCTTGGAGTGATCAACCTCCTTATCCTTTACCACTCTGTAACACCCCAAGTTATTGAGAGTAAGGTTGTCCCACATTGGGGAATTGAGGAGGTTGTGATATGTTTATAAGGGATTTCACCCACCACTTAGTAACAAGGCCTTGTGCTTTTGGGCTTAAGTGAGGACAATTAATGGGCCCAAAAGTGCACACCCATCTTATTGTGGTTGTGTTACGACGGTGGCGGGTCAGGTTGTTATAAATGGTATCAGAGCAACCCTGCGACCGTGTGGTGAGCCCGTGGTCGGGAGTACCCGGGTCACACACCTAGCGGGGGAGGATTCTGGGCTTGGCTGCGGTCAAGTTGGAGGAACAACGAGGACGTTGTGTTCTTTAAGTGGGGGAGATTGTAACACCCCAAGTTATTGAGAGTAAGGTTGTCCCACATCGGGGAATTGAGGAGGTTGTGATATGTTTATAAGGGATTTCACCCACCACTTAGTAACAAGGCCTTGTGCTTTTGGGCTTAAGTGAGGACAATTAATGGGCCCAAAAGTGCACACCCATCTTATTGGGGTTGTGTTACGACGGTGGCGGGTCGGGTTGTTATAACTCTCTTCAACGCTTCCGTAAGAGCATCTTGGTGCTCCAACATCTTTACTATATCACCAATGTTCATGCTCTCAGCTCTAGCGTACAAAGCGGTTTTCTTTGGCGGCATCTTGTAACTAGATAAGAAAAGGTAGACATAAACACGCATACTATAACCCAAAACACGCATACGACCTATATAGAACCCACTCGATCGAGTACCAAAACACACTCGATCGAGTTGAGGCCACTCGATCGAGTTCCCAACCTACTCGATCGAGTGCCTCGACTCCAGAACCCGATCAGACCTCTGCTCAAAAACACACTCGACCGAGCTGACAAGCCACTCGATCGAGCAGACCCTACTCGATCGAGTGCCCCTACGTACTCGATCGAGTACCCAAAAACACGTTTCTGCCCAGAAAAACACTAAACTCCCTACTCGATCGAGCCAGATCCTCTCGATCGAGCATCTCACCTACTCGATCGAGTGCCCCCCACTCGATTGAGTCATTAAGACTCGTATAACTACCCGCATGCTCATTTTACTTTCCCAACATTATATACAACTTCTATACTTTCAACATAACAACAATTATGCATGCATATATACGCAACTCTTTATATACTCAACAAAACAATTTACTTCATATCACTAATATGCCACATTATAAACAAACAACATGCTTTTCATCCAATTCCACATATAAATTAAATATCTTTCAACTTCTATTCCATACCTCCAATCCTCCACATTCAACATCCATCAATTCACAATAAATGCTACTATATATATACCACAAATCAGAAGACAACACATACGATCCCGACATGTACCCTATGTGACCGGTTCAAAATTGCAGGGCGAGTTTGCGACTTTAGGACGTCTCCCAAGCCTTTGCATTAACTCCTACAACTTCTACCCCGGGTTCATTTTAATTTGACTCCCTATATTCATTAAGTTCATTGGTTACAGGTTTCAGGATCGTCGCTCTGATACCACTTTGTGACACCCCCATACTCCAAGTGCCTTACCAGGACCACTCAGGTATAGGAACGTCACCATCTCGGTTACCCGAGGCAATGAATATCATAAGACAATAAAGAAACGTACTTTAAAAGTAAATATAGTTTAAGTGATTACATGTCTCAAACCAAACTATAAAGTGAAATACAACCAAACCAAAACCGTCTACTGATAAAACTGAATAACTAAAGGACATCGTCTGACACAGCGGAAGACTCTTCTAACTACAAGTAATGACTCATCCCAGCTAGCCCATATGCATCATATCAAACCTGCTCAATAACTGCTCACCATCCCCGAATAGATCACCACAATTTTACAAAACAAACAACGGGGCCAGTACTAATTACACAATATAAATCACGATAAAACAATGCCAAACAGCTCAATCGTCACATCCAACCCCAAACTCCATAATCAATCTCCACACAACTGACTACACACTAAAGTGTGTAGTCCTGCCAGAGTACCCATCACAACAGATACTCCACACCGCCAGTGGGGGACCGCAACCGTTCCCACCTAAGCCCCGCTCATCTCCATCGAGCGATATACCCGAGTTCATTAATGTGCACATCCCTTCTTTGGCGGGTTCCATAGAAGGCGAATTAAGGGCATGAAGCCACTCCCGCAAGTGACTCCACTCAGCCAGGGACGCACCCCGAAGATCACAGACAGATAAACAGTAATCACAACACAAAATCAACAACCGTCTGAATCAATTAATAATACGAAATCACAACCGTCTGAATCAATCAACAATCACTAACTACAGCATAATCACCACACATTATGTAATTAATAATGAGTAGGGAAACCCTACCTGAAATGCAATCACAAATCAGACGATCTAGCAGCTGTCTCAAAATCTCTCCTCTACGAATCCTCCTCCTATACATATATTCATACAATCACTACCTTAACCATATAAAACATAAAAACCCCCAAATCCCCAAATTAGGGTTTAACCAACATCAACCAAAAGCTATAAAAATGGTACGTAGAACTTACCCTTGACGCAAGGATCACAACGATATAAAGAACCAAGGAAACCGACTCCTCTAGCTCCGGGATTTGTCAACAAAGCGGAAGAACAAAGCAACGTAACTTGAAATCTCTCTTAATCAGTGAATTAGGTATTGTAAAAGTGTTTTAAGGAAGATGACGAAAGTTATTATATACTAATCCACCTTATTAACAAAACCCGTCAAATAACACCCGATAACCGACTTACTCGATCGAGTAAGACACGTACTCGATCGAGTGCCACTTACTCGAGAGAGTGCCAAGGCTACTTGATCGAGTACCCTACAGGCAGACTACTGTTTCGTATACAAAACATACTTACTGTACAGAGTAAGCCCTACTCGATAGAGTACCCACAGACTCATAAAATCGTAGTATTATATAAAGAGGTTGGGGTAGATTTTGCTAAGATGAGTACTACCATAGCCCGTTTTAACCCAAAAGAATACATGGGTACCGGAGCGCCAATTTTGCTCGACAATTGGCATAGAGAGATGGAGAATATTCTGAATGTGGTTCATTGGCCCGGGGATTTTAGAGTGGAACAAGCTGCGTTCTACTTGAGAGATGCGGCAGGAGAATGGTGGGATAAGGTTAGGGAGAGTGCCTTAGACCTGTATGTGAGGCAAGGGAAATCATCTATACCTTGGGATGAGTTCAAGAGGGCTATGCGTCGAGAGTTTGTGCCGGAGCATGTCCGTAGTAAGTTGAGAGAGGAGTTTGATGATTTCAAAATGACTCCGGATATGACAGTGGCTGAGTAATATCACAAGTTCAATGAGAAATCTAGATATGTTGAGGATATGGGGTTGAACCAGGAGAACCTAGCTTTGAGGTTTGAGAAGGGCCTGACCTATAAGATTATGGAGAAGTTACCTGTGGGAGTCCTTACTAACATTAAGGAAGTGTATGAGTGCGCCGGGAGAGCTGAGAGGTTGGTCGAGATGGCCAAGGAGAATAGGGAGTGGAGTCCCAAGAAGAGGAAAGCGAAGAGTGAGGATGGTGGTCAGTCCAGTTACAAGAGGGGCAACCATAACCAAGCGAGGGCTTATTCATCGGGGTCGGGGTTCAGTGGTGGAGCTTCCTATGGGCGTGGCCGAGGTGGTGGTAGTAGCAGCTGGGGAATATTTTGATTTAACTGTGGCGGTATGAGCCATAAGAGATATGAGTGCACCAGTACTGTGGGCAGGGTTTTTCAGAGGCCATCACAGGGGAGTTTCTCTCAGGGTCCGTCTCAGAGTTAAGCTAGTAACAGGCCGGCTGGGTCATGGAATAATCAGGGTGGTCAGAGTAACAACAACGGTGGGGCTAACCGCAATGGCGGTAATTCATATCAGAAACCGGCAACAAACAACAACCAGGGGTCGGCTGCCAAGCCGTCTACTTTTGCTAGTACTGTCCAGGGAGGTGGACAGAAGACCAGTGGCAAGCTATTCATAATGGACAAGAAAGCTGCTGAGGATGATGCTCACGTAATCACGGGTACTTTTCTTGTTAATGGTGTCTTTACCTTTGTTTTGTTTGATTCGGGAGCGTCACATTCTTTTGTATCGTCGAGTCGTGCTAAGCTTTTGGGTTTGAGAGAGTTTGAGTCTGTAAAGGATGGATGAAGTTTTTATACCGTCGGGTGAGTCTGTAACTTGTGGGAGGTTGTATAAGGGTGTGTCTATGATAGTTGGGCAGGTTGACCTTCCAGTGGATTTGTTAGAGTTTCCTATGGATGGTTTTGAGATGATAGTTGGCATGGATTGGTTGGGTAAGAACAAAGCTAGAATAGACTGTCACCAAAAGAGAGTCTCTTTGAGGGGTCCTAAGGGAGTTAGTGTGTCTTATCGTGGGTTTGTTGTCAAACCCAAAGTCAAAGTGATTGCAGCGGTGACATTGAAGCCTTATCTGAGGAAGGGGTGTCCTTTGATCCTATGCCATGTGAGAGACCATAGCAGTGGCATCGCCAAAGGGGGTGCAGTGGGTGCGGCTGCATCCCCTTCAGTTCCAAAAATAAATTTTATTAGTGCAGTTAAAGAACATATAAACTCTAATTGCCCAGCGGTAAGTCCCTTGTATATTGTCCCAATGGTTCCGTGTAATGGACAAGAAAACTAGGCCCGCTAGAATAAATGGATGGGCTTGAACTAAACAAAATTGCCCATGGGCGGCCCGCTATTAAAAGTAACCTCATAAAAGTTCTCAAAAACCCTTAATCCTTCGACGTTCTCTACTCATTTCATTTACAATTTGTACACTCTAAACCAATTAGGTAGCGTAAATGAATACTTATAAGTGGAAGATTGTCGATATTTACACTTGTCGTATAAAGATTCTTCGAGAATGGACATGCTAACGAGATTGTCGTATAAAGATAGTATAAGTATTTATTACACGGGAGTGTATGTAACCGCTAACAATGCCGCACAAAGACCAAGGCAAAAATAAACTTTTGATGTTTGTAGTAGAACATTGTCAAACTTGTGTTTTATCCAAAATCTAGTAAACTTATCATTTGAAAATTAGTATACTTTCTTAAGGGTAAGCTTTTAAAGACAATTATTAAGTTTTAGTGGAATGTAGCAATAACAAACTCGTGTTGTAATAAAAAATACTAATTTTTGTATTTGATTTTAGTCAGGCCTGCGGGCTGGCCCGCTCTTTTGAAGTGGGCGGGTACGGACAGTGGAAATCGGCCCGCTTAGCGGGCTCGGGCTATAAAATAAGGCCCGTTGAGCACTTTTTTAGCAGCTGGGCCCGGCCCGTGCCCGACCCAAACCCGCTTTTGATCAGCTCTAAGTTGTCATAAATGTCATTCCATATTAACTGCTTTTGTTCTTTCAAATAAGATGTTTGTCATAAATATTACGTATGTCATAATCCCCAATTTACTAAATGAATAGGTGAATTCACAATTTCTCTTCAAAAAGCATCTTTTTAAATAAGGAAACTATTGATAATTTAATTGTATTCACTAAATAAGGAAATTAATAATTATATTGTATTTCATTATATAATTCTTTTCATTAAAATTAATCTTTTCATCAAATTATATAATTTTCACTAAACACTAAACTATTAAATTTTAATTAAAGTATAAATAATGTAAGACTATAAACTATTAAAGTTTTTATTGATATTATTATTTGATAATGACTCGACTCTGGTTTTGACTACTTTCATAACAAAAAAAAAGTTGAGAGAATTTATAAATTGAAAACATTAGCGTTGTGGTATAAAAAAATACTTTACAAAAAAATGTATTTCAGCACATTACTCAATTCTTTTGTGGATTAATTTTCTTTTTAATTTATTTTTTGCTCGAAACAAAATATAATAACGAGAAAAAGGAACAATTAATGAGATACCAATATTATTTTAGAGTTCATTTTACTTAGTTTTCTTGAATAATTTTATAGTTCAATTTTTTTCCTCAAAATATAATAACGTGAAATATGAAAAATTAATGAACTGTTAGTTTAGCATGATTAAGTAATGCAAAAAAATGTCTATAAATACCGCGCATTTATTGCGCGGGATCTAAACTAGTTGATGTATTATTTACCATGAAAAATTCATAGAAATACAAATATAGATACTAGTGTAGTTCAACCCTTTGTTATATTCCGTTTAGTAGTTGTTTAGTATTATTCAATGTGTTTCCAAAGTTTATGTTATATACCGTTGGTTTCATTTTCTAAGTTGTTTTAAGTACAAATATACAAAGCAAAAAAGGGGAGTATATTATAATATGAATAAAATCTCATTTCGTCGAAATAATTTTATACAAAGTACGTGAAACAAATAAAAGTATTATTTATGTTTGGGTTAACTTTATTTTGGATCAGTCAGACAATATCTGTAATACTACGGTTTTCTATGTCTATGGGTACTCTATCGAGTGGGGCTTACTCTGTTGAGTAAGTATGCTTTTATAAGAAACAGTAGGCTGCCTGATGGGTACTCGATCGAGTACGTGTGACACTTGATCAAGTAAGGGGCACTCGATCGAGTAAGTCACTTACTCGATCAAGTAAGTTGGTCTTACGGGTTGTTTTAGCCGGTTTTGTTAATAACGCGTGATTAACATTTAAGGATTCCGTCATCTTTCTTAATCACTTTTACTTTTCTAAAAACCTTTCAAAGAGTGAAAAGAGTTACGTTGCTTTGTTCTTCGCGTTATTATCAAAACCCAAAGGCCAAGGTTGTCGGATCGTTGTGTTCTTTACGCCGTTGAGTTCGTCGTGTCAAGGGTAAGATCCTTGTATAGTTTTAATATTGTGACACGGCTGTCGCAACCCTATCAAAAATAAAACCAACTGGCTCTACTAATGCAGCAGAGGTAAGTCGGGTATCGTATCCACAGAAGGCGGTCACTACCTACTTGTTATTCGGTCTGTCTAAGGTCACAAAATGGGGGGTTTGAGTTGAATAAACGGAACTAATAAAAGCAAGGGTAGAGAGAAAATAGAGAGAGAGATGCCAGGATGTCGGGTTATCATGGTGTTTCACAAATCAGCTAAAGGTAGGTCAATCGATCTGATGTGAGAAGGGTAAAGGAAAGGTCCTTCCGGTCCGCTATCCGCCCTAAAATAATACTAGCTTAGCTTCCGCCCTCACTAGTGTTGTCTATTTCTCATAATAGGTCTATTCATTCCAATCTTCCGATCTAGGTTTGAATTTAACCAGATTAACTAATTCAGTTGCATGCATTCAACTAAACTATTATAATTATATTGTTAATGAAACAATTCTCACATTAAATCTCCCAAACCAACTATCGCATCATTGCTATACTACCATGATTCTCCTAATCCTAGCATTAAGAGATTAGTTGCGCATAAATAGAATGAGAGCAAAAGATAAAATAGGAACCAACATAATAAAGAGATGAGCAAAAAGAGAAATAACTTAAAAGAGAGAAAGGAAGTTACAAAGAATGAGATCCGGTAAGAAGGAAGTAACGTTGAACAGTACAAAGAGCAGAAGAAAAGTGATGAATCAAAGATCCCTAAACCTAATTAAGTCTCTCCTATTTATAGGAGAGATATTTATTAAACCTAAGACACGATATTAAGATAAAAATCCCGCGTCCATAGAAAAGTGCTCGATTGAGCACTTTCATATCATTCGATCGAACAAATCCAAGCTAAAACCTCTCGATCGAGGACATTAGGTAGTCGATCAAACACTATCAAAAAGGCACCATTCGATCGAAGCCAATAGGTACTCGATCGAACAAGATACTACTCATCGATCGAGTACTTTCCAGCGCACAATTCCTCCTTCACGCACTGAAATTAAAATGGCCGCCATTTCTTCGTTACTTGGGAAAACAGAGTGTTTCCGGTGGTGTTGAAAAGCTAACAGGGCAAGCTTTCAGCTCTAATTGGAATCACGTAAAAATCAGTTGTAGAACTCGAGATATGGCTCTTCAAATTAGGCACTAGTGATATGAAGCTCTTCCTTTGCTCGCCTAGCTTCCTTACTTCTATGCGCATCTCAAATTGTTCACTTAAACCAATTTAATGCAGAAAACTAACACTTATAGCAAAAACTATCAAATGTAAACGAGTTGTAAGATGTTTATAATAAAGCGTCGACCTTGCAAGACCTTTAATGATGGACTCTCACGGGTCACTCTTCTCTCATGAAGCAAAGGGTAAGCAATTAAATGTAAGAGAGAAAGAAAAATAGTCGCTCACCTAAACTACAACCACATAAACATGCATGCAACTAAAATGATAGACAATTCTAATCACCATACATACATTCCAACCAATCAATGTCTGCCACAGCCGAGGGCTTACAAAAATATGGTTTAGTTAGGTAATGGGTAAGAAAAAGGCAAAACATTTATGGAATTGTGAGGTAATAGTCAAGCAAGCTACCTAACGAAACCATACTAAACAAATCCGATTCTTACTCCAATAAAATTAAGCACAAGTGCCCTTCATTTGGCACACAAACTCACCCAACCAAACAACAACTCCTCATAAAATAGTGATAAAGCATAGGAGTGAAACCGTCAACAACCAAACATTGTTTTCTTCTTTCCTTTTCACGGTTTTTTGTTTCTCTCTCTCTCTTTTTTTTTTTTTTTTTTTTTTTCTTTTCTGATTCACGTTTTTTTTTTCCTTTTTTTTCAGTTGCAATTCTTTTTTTCTTTTCATCCTCCTTTCTTTCATAAATTACCAACTCCAAGTCATCAAATACAAGCCAAATTTGGCACAGTAAATTATATACCGCAAAACAACAACTAAACTAGCTTGACAAGGCAGGCTAAATTTGGATGTAGTTGAGGGTCAAAAGGCAAATTTGGCTAATGTGGAGTATGGGTAAAAATGGAAGAAAAGGAAATGTAAGCACCTCCCTGCATGTGACACCAACCACTAACCTGAATGTATGTAGGCAAAAAGCAATTGGATTTCATATACGTGCAAATTAATGAACATTCTATGTAAGGAGTAACTACTCACAATCCTACATGAACTGGTCATAAATGACACCAGTTATTAAGCTCTAGTTTCTTAGAAATTATAAGTAGCTTGCCAAAATTTTCAGGTCAAGTCTATTCGTTCAGCTGAATTTTAACATTAACTCGTAGATTATGCAAAAGACAAAGCTAAAAGATATTAATATATGCAAGGCTTAAGCAAAAGGACAAATTATAGTGCAATTTCATCATTGAAATCTACCGTTCCGATTCGACCTATATGCCAAAATAAACGTGAATGTTTTTTTTGATTTTTTAGAAATTTTTCTATTTTTATGAGATTTTTGAATTTTTATAAAAATAAACAACAATGCATACAGAAATTAAACGTGATAACAAAAATACAATAAAACGACATGCAGACACAGATATGGATGCATAACCTCCCCAAACCAAACCGTACAATGTCCTCATTGTACTCAAAAATAGGGAAGGAAATGCAAACTGATAAGAAGAGAGTAAAGCTGCAGAAAACTCACAAGAACCCGCGAAATAGGGACCTTCCCAAACCAGCCAGCAACAAGGGAGGTCACTAATAGCTCCAGAATAGCGTCATAGGAAGCGAACCAAACAACGAACTCGATCGGGAAGATATAGTACTCGATCGAGGAATAGGAGCTGCAAAAATGGTCGATCGAGGAAAGGGAAACTACTCAATCGAATGTTCGTCATTTATGGGTGCTCGATCGAGGAAGAGAAGCATTCGATCGAGGGAGGCAGGCACTCGATCGAGTAGATTAGTGCTCGATCGAGAGCCCCCTATTAAGGGAACTCCGTGGCGTCAATAAAACACCCGCAAAGACGCAAATAGCAACCACAAAAGCGACCAAAAACCAAGCCTAAATTGTTCACAGTCTATGGTTTGAAAACCAATTATTGCACACACAACAGAAATGAAATGTAAATCAACTAAAAATTTAAACTCCGGGTTGGCTCCCGGATAGCGCTAGTTTCAGACAGGTCCCAGCTCGACCTTTTTCTTCTTCATCCAATTGCTCCAGTTGGTCACAACCAAAGCAACTCAAGGCTCTCAGCATGAGATCATAAATCTGCGCATGTGCTACACAAGAGCATAAGTAGCACCAAAATAGAAAAGGAGCATATAAGAGCAATCTAAAGTGTCGTCTCAGCCTAATATATTTCCGATGATAAATATGGTGAAAAATTATTAAATTATTTGTCCAACCGGGAAAGGGTCGAGCATCAAAACAGAAAGCAGAAGTCACATGAGGTGGTTTACTATCAGCCATACCAATAATAATGAAGTTATCGTTAATTACCTCAGGTCGGTCCCTCCTAACGTCGGAATCATTGATAAAAGAGTAAATTACCTCTACCGTGCTAGGAACATTCACTGACTCAGCTACCTTCTCGTTCCCCTCCATTCTGGGTTCTGTCCTATATATTGCAGCCTCTAAAGCATCCAGCTCGGCTTTCAAAATGGGAGATTCACCATAACCATTGTCTTCTTTCGCATCATCATCCAGAATAGGTGTAAATGACGAGTCAACACTGTTCACAGCTAAATCACTCGATCGAGAATGAATAGTGCTCGATCGAGTGATTTCTTCCTCAGTAGTACTCGATCGAACAGTATGGGGTGTTCGATCAAGGTCTTTCTCATACAAACTATTCGATCAAATGGTGTAATCTGCTCGATCGAACTCCTTCTCACATAATTCATTCGATCGAACATTGTAGCTAGTTCGATCAAATTTTTGATGCTGAACCGTGGTGAAGTATTCGAGAAATGGTTCGTCTTCATTAGCATCTTCAATTTCCGAGTCATACATATCTTCATCATCAATAGACAACTCATGTCCTTCATAGGGAAGACCGCTTTCAGTACAAACATCAAACACTGTCTCTGAGTGCCTAGAGTCCAACTCGGCAGCTAATTGAGCTATTTGTGATTCAAATAGCTTGATGTGAGCCACTCTATATTTCTCAGTTTCTTGCGCTTGAAGTGCAAGTGCCTTCACCAAAGACTTCAACTCAGCAATTTCTTCATTCTTTTTAACGGGAGGAGGGGTTTGTTGTTGCGGTGGCCAGATAAATGGAGGCTTTTGGTAGCCTCGCTGCTGAAACGGATGTGGCGGCACAAATGCATACGATTGACTAGCTTGTCTACGCTGCCTAAACGCATAGACTTCGTCGTTCTCTGCCAAACAAATAACAGCATTGTGCCCCGCAGCACCACATCTCTCACAGTACACCACCTGTTGTGCCATAGGATGGAACATAGGTGGAAGATCAAAGGTACTTAAGCCTTACCTTTGATGATCTTTTACCTAGACCTGTCTAGGTAGGACCTGTAGGACCTATCAAAACAAAACTAGGAGAAAAGATAAGAACTGCCTCAAGGAATAAATTCCTCGAGGCTAAAGACAGACACAAATATAACAAGTAAATAAAATAGTTGCCTTCCCGGCAACGGCGCCAAAATTTGACACGGCTGTCGCAACCCTATCAAAAATAAAACCGACTTACCTCTGTTGCATTAGTAGAGCCAGTTGGTTTTATTTTTGATAGGGTTGCGACAGTTGTGTCAAATATTATGAATAGTAGACTACCCTAATGAGGACGGAAGTTAAATTAGTTGTATTTTAGGGTGAATAGCGGACCGGAAGGACTTTTCCCTTGCCCTTCTCGCATTTGATCATCTGAACTATTTATGACTGAGTTAGTAAACTACCATGGTGAGCCGAATTCCTAACATATTTCTCTCTATTTGATTATATACTTCGCTTGTCTCTGCTTTTACTGCTCTTTTCCCTTATTCTCTTGCCTTGACTATTTTGCTAGTTAGAAATCAATTTAAAACCCCCCATTTGTTACCAGACAGACTTAGATTAGCAGATAGATATAATAGCCTCCTTGTGGAGATCGACCCTACTTCTGCTAACTTCTGTTAGTAGTTATAGGTAATTATTTTTGGTACTAAACGACGGTATCAAATTTTGACACGGCTGTCGCAACCCTATCAAAAATAAAACCAACTGGTTCTACTAATGCAGCAGAGGTAAGTCAGGTATCGTATCCACAGAAGGCGGTCACTACCTACTTGTTATTCGGTCTGTCTAAGGTCACAAAACGGGGGGTTTGAGTTAAATAAACTGAACTAATAAAAGCAAGGGTAGAGAGAAAATAGAGAGAGAGATGACAGGATGTCGGGTTATCATGGTGTTTCACAAATTAGCTAAAGGTAGGTCAGTCGATCTGATGTGAGAAGGGTAAAGGAAAGGTCCTTCCGGTTCGCTATCCGCCCTAAAATACTATTAGCTTAGCTTCCGCCCTCACTAGTGTAGTCTATTGCTCATAACAGGTCTATTCATTCCAATCTTCCTATCTAGGTTTGAACTTAACCAGATTAACTAATTCAGTTGCATGCATTCAACTAAACGATTATAATTATATTGTTAATGAAACAATTCTCACATTAAATCTCCCAAACCAACTATCGCATCATTGCTGTACTACCATGATTCCCCTAATCCTAGCATTAAGAGATTAGCTACGCATAAATAGAATGAGATCAAAAGACAAAATAGGAACAAACATAATAAAGAGATGAGCAAAAAGAGAAATAAATTAAAAGAGAGAAAGGAAGTTACAAAGAATGAGATCCGGTAAGAAGGAAGTAACGTTGAACAGTACAAAGAGCAGAAGAAAAGTGATGAATCAGAGATCCCTAAACCTAATTAAGTCTCTCCTATTTATAGGAGAGATATTTATTAAACCTAAGACTCGATATTAAGATAAAAATCCCGCGTCCATAGAAAATTACTCGATCGAGCACTTTCATATCACTCGATCGAACAAATCTAAGCTAAAACCTCTCGATCGAGGACATTAGGCACTCGACCGAACACTATCAAAAAGGCACCATTCGATCGAATCCAATAGGTACTCGATCGAACAAGATAATACTCGATCGAGTACTTTCCAGCGCACAATTCCTGCTTCGCGCACTGAACTTCAAACGGCCGCCATTTCTTCGTTACTTGGGCAAACAGAGCGTTTCCGGTGGCGTTGGAACTAACAGGACAAGCTTTCATCTCCAATTGGAATCACTTGAAAATCAGCTGTAGAACTCGAGATATGGCTCTTCAAAGTAGGCACTAGTGATATGAAGCTCTTCCTTTGCTCGCCTAGCTTCCTTACTTCTATGCGCATCTCAAAATAGTAGTCTTCAAGCTCTGACTCAACTCATCTCCTAAATGCACGCATAGGGACATGTTTTAGGCCTGATTACGCTCCTCTCTGGTTCGTACTTGCAAATAATACAAGAGAAACCAAAGTAGACAATTCGGGGGACATTTGTAGCTAAACACTACACAAAATGCATAGAGATGCGTGCAAATATGGTACAATAAGTATATAAAATGCACGCATCATATTATTTCATTGATTTTGTTTAAAACCCTAATTGGGTAGAATTGGGGTTTTTTGGAGTGTTATGTTGATTAGATGGTAATTGTATGAATATGTGATTATAGGAGGAGGTTTCGTTGAGGAGCATTACTGATTAGCTGCTTGTGACGGTCTTGTGGTTGCTTATTCCAGGTAGGGTTTCCCTACTCGGTTATTGATTACATAGTGTTGTTGATGGTTGTTTATTGTTGTTGATTCATATCGTATTGGAATTGGTAATAGGTAATTGTTGTTGTATAAGGGGATTGGTTGTGATGGTTTTTCTGTGGTTCTCGAGGTGCGTCCTCAGCTGAGTGGAGTCACTTGCGGGAGTGGCTTCACGCCCTTGATTCGCCCTCTGTGGAACCCACCACAGAGAGGATGTGCACATTATGGAACATGGGTTATCGCTCGGATGAGATGAGCGGGGCTTAGGTGGGAATGGCCGCGGTCCCCCACTGGCGGAGTGGAATACTTGTTGCGATGGGTATTCTGGCAGGACTACACACTTTAGTGTGTAGTCAGGTGTGTGGAGTTATGATAGAGATTGCGTGATTGTGTATTGTTTCTATTGTATTATTTTTGTGTAATTAGTATATAACCCCGTTTAAATGTTTTGAAAATGGTGGTGATCCATTCGAGGATGATGAGCAGTTATTGAGCAGGTATAAAATGGATGCACATGGGATAGCTGAGTTGAGTCATCACGAGATGTCTAGAAGTCTTCCGTTGTGTTTTGAACATTTATACTTTATTTGAGTTAGCATTTTGGAACAGTTTTATTTCCTTTTAACAGTTTTGGTTTGGACATGTATCACTTTAAATTTATTTATTAAAGTACGTCTCGTTATTGTCTATTTGATAAACATTGCCTCGGGAAACCGAGATGGTAGCATTCCCATGCCTAAGTGGTCCTGGTAAGGCACTTGGAGTATGGGGGTGTTACAAAGTGGTATCAGAGCGACGATTTTGGAACCTATAACTAATTTACCCAATGAATCTAGGGATTCAAAATAAAATGAACCCGGGTAGGAGTTGTTAGGAGCTAATGCAAAGGCTTGGGAGACGTCCTACAGTCGCGATCTCGCCCTACTACTTTGAACCAATCACTATGGGGTGTGTCTGGGGATTGCTATGTGTTTATTTAAGTTATGTTGTATATCTATATTGAAATGTGTGGTATGAATCGGTGGATAAATGAATGTGGAGAATGGAGAATGTAGTGGTGAAAGGTGAGTAAGTAGCATGATTATATGTTGGTATGAATACCGGAATTGCATGATGATTGATTTCTAATGTAGCTTATTAGAAATAAGTGAATAGGATGTTATGTTGTTGAATATACGTATATATATCTTTATAGTTGTTGTGAAAAGTAGTTGAGTTGAGCATGCGGGTAGCTTACGAGTCAGCATGACTCGATCGAGTGGGGGGCACTCGATCGAGTAGGTGAGGGACTCGATCGAGTGGGTAGGACTCGATCGAGTGAGGTGTATGTCGTTTTTGAGCAATCGCTGCTGTTTTTGGGCACTCGATCGAATAAGATGGGGACTCGATCGAGCGAGGGCTACTCGATCGATTACATCAGGGGCTCGATCGAGTGATGTTTTTGATGCGTTCTGGTCAGTTTCTGGAGTTGAGGCACTCGATCGAGTAAGTGGGCAACTCGATCGAGTGGCCTCAACTCGATCGAGTGGGTTGAGAGCTCGGTCGAGTAAGTTCTGCACATGTCGCTTACGTGTTTAAGTTATGGGATGTGTGTTTATGTTTACCTCTTCTCTTATATAGTTCAAAGCTGCCGTCGAAGAGATATGCGTTGTATGCTAGGGCCGAGATGATGAGTATTAATGAGGTAGCCAAGATATTTGAGCATCAAGAGGCGCTTACCGAGGCCTTGAAAAAGTTTGGGAAGGATAAAGAGGCTGGGGTAGATTTTTCTAAGATGAGTACTACCATAGCCCGTTTCAACCCAAAAGAATACATGGGTACCAGAGCGCCAATTTTGCTCGACAATTGGCATACGAGAGATGGAGAATATTCTGAATGTAGTTCATTGCCCCGAGGATTTTAGAGTGGAACAAGCTGCATTCTACTTGAGAGATGCGGCAGGAGAATGGTGGGATAAGGTTAGGGAGAGTGCCTTAGACCTGTATGTGAGGCAAGGGAAATCAGCTATACCATGGGATGAGTTCAAGAGGGCTATGCGTCGAGAGTTTGTGCCGAAGCATGTCCGTAGTAAGTTGAGAGAGGAATTTGATGATTTCAAAATGACTCCGGATATGACAGTGGCTGAGTAATATCACAAGTTCAATGAGAAATCTAGATATGCTGAGGATATGGGGTTGAACCAGGAGAACCTAGCTTTGAGGTTTGAGAAGGGCCTGACCTATAAGATTATGGAGAAGTTACCTGTGGGAGTCCTTACTGACGTTAAGGAAGTGTATGAGCGCGCAGGGAGAGCTGAGAGGTTGGTCGAGATGGCCAAGGAGAATAGGGAGAGGGGTCCCGAGAAGAAGAAAGCAGAGAGTGAGGGTGGTGGTCAGTCCAGTTACAAGAGGGGCAACCATAACCAAGGGAGGGCTTATTCATCGGGGTCGGGGTTCAGTGGTGGAGCTTCCTATGGGCGTGGCCGAGGTGGTGGTAGTAGCAGCTGGGGAATATTTTGCTTTAACTGTGGCAGTATGGGCCACAAGAGACATGAGTCAACCAATGCTGTGGGCAGGGGTTTTTAGAGGCCATCACAGGGGAGTTTCTCTTAGGGTCCGTCTTAGAGTTATGCTAGTAACAGGACGGCTGGGTCATGGAACAATCAGGGTGGTCAGAGTAACAACAACAGTGGGGCTAACCGCAATGGCGATAATTCATATCATAAACCGGCAACAAA
Source organism: Silene latifolia (assembly GCF_048544455.1). NCBI lineage: Eukaryota > Viridiplantae > Streptophyta > Magnoliopsida > Caryophyllales > Caryophyllaceae > Silene > Silene latifolia. The sequence continues at coordinate 47,380,081 of NC_133528.1, read as the reverse complement.
CAACAACCAGGGGTCGGCTGCCAAGCCATCTACTTCTGCTAGTACTGTCCAGGGAGGTGGACAGAAGACCTGTGGCAAGCTATTCATGATGGATAAGAAAGCTGCTAAGGATGATGCTCCAGTAATCACGGGTACTTTTCTTGTTAATGGTGTCTTTACCTTTGTTTTGTTTTATTCGGGAGCGTCACATTCTTTTGTATCGTCGAGTCATGCTAAGCTTTTATGTTTGAGAGAGTTTGAGTCTGTAAAGGATGAATTTTTTATATCGTCGGGTGAGTTTGTAACTTGTGGGAGGTTGTATAAGGGTGTGTCTATGATAGTTGGGCAGGTTGACCTTCCAGTGGATTTGTTAGAGTTTCCTATGGATGGTTTTGAGATGATAGTTGGCATGGATTGGTTGGGTGAGTACAAAGCTAGAATAGACTGTCACCAAAAGAGAGTCTCTTTGAGGGGTCCTAAGGGAGTTAGTGTGTCTTATCGTGGGTTTGTTGTCAAACCCAAAGTCAAAGTGATTGCAGCGTGACATTGAAGTCTTATCTCAGGAAGGGGTGTCCTTTGATCCTATGCCATGTGAGAGACCATAGTATGGTGAGTTCGACAGTTGATCAAATACCACTGGTAGGAGAGTTTCCAGATGTTTTTCCAGAGGAGATACTAGGTTTACCACTAAAGAGGGATATAGATTTTAGTGTGGAGCTGAAACCAGGGACGTGACCAATCTCTAAGGCCCCCTACCGCATGGGTCCTAAGGAGTTGGAGGAGCTGAAGAAGCAGCTTGATGATTTAATTGATAAGGGATACATTAGACCTAGCGTATCACCGTGGGGAGCTCCAGTTCTGTTTGTGAAGAAGAAAGATGGGAGTTTGGGGTTGTGCATCGACTACAGAGAGCTGAACAGGGTTACAGTGAAGAATAAGTATCCTTTGCCAAGGATAGATGATCTGTTTGACCAGTTGAACGGGGCAACAGTCTTTTCCAAGATAAACTTGAGGTCAGGTTACCATCAGGTGAAGATTCGGGATGAAGATATACCAAAGACAGCCTTTACATCGAGGTATGCTCACTATGAGTATGTGGTGATGCCGTTTGGGTTATCTAACGCACCTGCAGTGTTTATGGATTTGATGAACTGGGTCTTCAGTCAGTTTTTGGATCAGTTTGTGGTGGTGTTCGTTGATGACATCTTATTCTACTCCATGACTAAGCAGGAGCATGAGGAGCACTTGAGGTTGGTGTTACAAACTTTGCGTGACAATCAGCTATATGCAAAGTTGTCTAAGTGTGAGTTCTGGCTCGAGGAGGTTGCCTTTCTGGGGCATGTGATTTCCAAGAAGGGTGTAGCTATGGATCCGACAAAGATTGAGGCAGTCACTCGGTGGGAAGCAGCGAAGAATATGGCAGAGATTAGGAGTTTCTTGGGTTTGGCAGGGTACTATCTTCGGTTTGTGAAAGACTTTTCTAAGATAGCCAGACCTATGACAGCGTTGATGAGGGAACAGGTTTCGTTGGGATGAAAGTTGTGAGACGGCGTTCCAAACATTAAAGCTGCGTTTGACCACAGCTCCAGTCTTAGCGTTACCTGAAGGGTGTGAGAATTTGAGGTATATACAGATGCTTCAAAGAATGGTTTGGGTTGTGTGATAATGCAAAATGGGAAAGTAATTGCCTATGCTTCTAGGCAATTGAAGCCTTATGAGGAGAACTATCCGACACATGATTTAGAGTTGGCTGCAGTTGTGTTTGCTCTCAAGATTTGGAGGCACTATCTTTATGGGGTGACCTTTAAGGTGTTTTCAGATCACAAGAGTCTCAAGTACATCTTCACTCAAAAGGATCTGAACATGAGACAGAGAAGGTGGATGGAGCTGATAGGGGACTATGACATGGATATTATATACCATGAAGGGAAGACAAAAGTGGTTGAAGATGCGTTGAGCAGGAAGATTGTGTATTCTCTATGCACAGCCGTGTCTTTGATGAGGTTGAGAGATGAGGTGGGGAAGATGGGGATACATGTTATACATAAAGGGGATGCTAGAGGTGACTTGACAGTGGAACCAGATCTTTATGATGATATTCGCAGGAAACATGCTTTGGATCCTAATATTGAGGAGTTGAGAGCTGGAGTAGAGAAAGGGACAGTGTCTAGGTTCTCTATTCATACAGATGGCAGTGTGAGATTTGATGGGACATGGTGTGTTCCTAATGATGAGGAGTTGAGGAAGATGATCATGACAGAGGCTCATTCCACACCATATTCGGTACGTCTAGGTGGTGACAAGTTGTATAAAGATTTGAAGAAGACTTTCTAGTGGCCTGGGATGAAAAAGGAAATCGCTGAGTTTATGGCTCGATGTTTGACATGTCAGAGGGTTAAGGGAGGGCAGTGATGAACACAAGGTAAGATTCAGTCTCTTGAGGTACCAGAATGGAAATGGGAATCTATCGTGGGTTTGCCGAGGAGTCAACAGGGTAACAACATGATATGGGTGATAGTTGACCGTTAGACTGATACTTGGACCAAGATACAGTCAGCTTTGGCTTATAGGAAGCATGTGGTTCGTTTGTATGGGGTGCCTAAGGATATAGTGTCAGATAGAGATGCGAGATTCATATAACGGTTTTGGAGAGAGTTGCAGGATTTGATGGGAACTACCTTGAAGATGAGTACTGCTTTTCATCCTGCGACAGTTATGCAGACAGAGCGAACTATCAAGACCTTGGAAGACATGTTGAGGGCTTGTGTGATGGAGTTTGATGGTAGATGGGAGGATAGGTTTGATCCGATTGAGTTCTCTTATAACAACAGCTACCACATGAGTATTGGGATGGCACTGTTTGAGGCTTTGTATGGGAGGAGGTGTAGGAGTCTGATTTGCTGGGATGATAGAGCTGAGGCCATCGAATAGGTTAAGTTGATCAGGCAAAAGATGAAAGCGGCCCAGGATTGACAAAAGAGTTATGCAGACTTACACCGCCGTGACATAGAGTTTCAGGTTGGGGACAAGGTTCTTTTGAAAGTGTATCCTATGTGTGGGGTTATGAGGTTTGGTAAGAAAGGGAAGCTGAGCCAGAAGTTTATCGGACCATATGAGATTTTGGATCGTGTGGGTGAGGTTGCTTACCGGTTAGCGTTACTAGCGGCTTTAGATATGGTGCATAATGTGTTTCATGTGTCTCAGTTACGGAAGTATGTGAGTGATCCTTCACATGTGCTAGAGGTAGAGAACATAGAGTTGGATGAGTCCTTGTCTTACCTTGAGGTCCCAAAACAGATTCTTGATCGCAAGGTTCGCAAAACTAGGAACGGGGAAACAGTGTTGCTTAAGGTTCTATGGTATAATCATGAGGTTGAGGAAGCCACTTGGGAGGCGGAAGAGGCTATGAGGGAGCGGTATCCGTCTCTTTTTGATCAGGTATGTGTGGTTATGGGGACGTAACCATGTTTCTTTTATGGGGGTAGGAGGTGATCGCATAAGGTTTTGGTATAGTTTATGTTAGTTTTGGTAAAGTTACTAGTTGTTTTGAGTCGGTTTGAGTTTTAGTTGGGAGTTTTGTTTTGAGTTTGTAGTTGCGTTATTGTGTCGTGGTTGAGTTAGTATGTTTTGTTTTTGTGTATGGGTTGAACTTCGGGGACGAAATTCTTTTAGGAGGGAAGACAGTAATACTACGGTTTTCTATGTCTATGGGTACTCTATCAAGTGGGGCTTACTCTGTCGAGTAAGTATGTTTTTATACGAAACAGTAGGCTGCCTGATGGGTACTCGATCAAGTACGTGTGACACTCGATTGAGTAAGAGGCACTCTGTAATACTACGGTTTTCCTAAGCTGGTACTCGGCCGAGTATGGCCTACTCGGTCGAGTAAGGGGTGTCGTGTTTTCTGGAAAGTTTACTGCCCAGGATTTCTCGGCCGAGTATGTGGCATACTCGACCGAGTAGAGGGTACTCGGCCGAGTATACTCTATACTCGACCGAGTATCCGGTCTGGCGGGTGTTATTTCCGCGGTTTTATTTAGAGATGATTAGAGTTATATAAAATGCGTTAATTAGTTTCTAATTACATTTTACAAAACCTAAACACTCAACGACGCTCTAATCCACACCAAATCTCTCCCTTGTGTGTGCGATTGTTAGCAAGTCTCTTCATCTTTCGTTCTATCGTCGGTAAGTCCTCGATTTCCTTAGTTTTTTTATTAATCTTTTAGGGTTTGGCTAGAATTGTGAATTGGGGAAAAAGGGGTTTTTGCATATAGTGATTGTTGTTATGTAATTATTGTTAGGTGAGGACTTCGTAGAAAAACCGTTCTAGATTGCCTTGCTTGTGTCTCTTGCAGTTGTGCTAATGTAGGGTTTCCTACACAGTTTTACTGTTTAATTGAATTGAGATTTATGTGGTAATTGATGTACGATTGATATTGTGATCATCTGCTGGTGTTGTGTTGGTGTTGGTGTTGGTGTTGGTGTTGGTGTTGGTGTTGGTGTTGGTGTTGGTGTTGGTGTTGGTGTTGGTGTTGGTGTTGGTGTTGGTGTTGGTGTTGGTGTTGGTGTTGGTGTTGGTGTGGTGTTGGTGTTGGTATTGGTGTTGTGATGATTGTGGTAGAGTCACTTGCGGGAGTGGCTTCACACCCTAGTTCGCCCTCCGTGGAACCCGCCACGGGAAGGGATGTGCACATTAAGGGACAGGGATTATTGCTCGTTGATGAGCGGGACCATGGTTGGTGTGGCTGCGGTCCCCCACCGCTGATTGTTGTGATTGGGAGTTGGAGATGGCTGATGATCAGTGTTTACCATTCGTACTTGTCTTGCTTTGATTATTCAGTAACTGACCCCGTTGTTGTTTTATAAAATCTGTGGTGATCCATTCGGGGATGGTGAGCAGATTGTGACAGGTGATGCAGTTCTTTAGTTATGGGGCAGTCTTGGGGAGTCATCACTCGATTCTAGCTTCCGCCGTCAAGAGACTTATCTTTCATTTCTAGTTGTTTAGCTTTCACAGTTGTACTTTGGTTTTGATTTTGGGAACATGTAATCGTTAAACTCAGTTACACTTTAATAAATGTGTTTTGGATTGTTAAATTTGATATACTAACCTCGGGCAACCGAGATGGTAATAGTCTCTCATGCTAGGGTAGTCCTTGGTAAGGTACCTTGGCAAGGTACTGTTGGAGCTTGTGTCCTCCACAATTAGTGTGATAACATTTATAAATCTCTTATAGGTTCACAAGGGTATACTTCGTATTTTATCAGTTGATTAACGATTACTTAATAACGGTTGACTTGCTAGGAAGTTTGACGTTATTATCATACTGATGGCGGTGATCAACTGGTCCCTAAAAGTCACACCTAAAGGATGTGTTTGAGAGATGTGATTATGGAAATGTAATCACATTGATGCCTTATATGACTAAAAGGTTAGTCCATGTATTTGACTAAACAGTTAGTCAATGTGATGATTAGACGATTATTTAATATAATTAAATAATATTAGCCGAGACAATTAATCTGTCAAATTAAATAAATTGAATATAAACTGTTATATTTAATTAATGTATATAATGTTAGCTTGAACGAATTAAGATGTTAATTCGTAATTAAACGTAATCGGTTATATTTAATTAGCTAATTATAAATATGCGATATTTATAGTTAAAGTATATATTATACGAGATTGTCATAATAAATTATTACTGACCGGTATTAATAAATCGACTGCAAGCTGTTGTGTGTAGACTTATTAATACGGAATAAAATAAATGACAATTTATAAATAATACACTTTATATACATTTTGTAAACTACCAAAATAAGAAGATTTAATCTCATTATTTTTGGTAGGTTGAAAAACTGAAAATAAGAAGATAATTCCTCTTATGTTTTGGTTGGATTGGCCGAAAAATAGGAAAGAAAAATCTACCCTATTTCACTCCCTCACACGGTTTTAAGGGAGTAGGGGACTCATTTTTCTAACCTAATTTTTTGACCTAATATTCTCTCATCAAACAAAACACAAAAAACCCTAAATTAATTAGTAAAATTTGGGGATCTCATTTTAGCAATTTGAGGGGCATTTCTCGGAGCATCTTGGGTGCAACTAATAGGAGAATATCAATTCGATATTGTTCTTAGGCCATATTTGCTAGGACCAAAGGTTATTTCTTGATCTCTCTATTTTGTTTATGCTATTTCATTTATGACTCGTATTCATAATCATAATTTCGTTATAATCGTAATAATCTTAAAGGAAGTATACCGATATTTCCTACAAGTGGTATCAGAGCCAAGGCCACGAAATTATTTTTGATGATTTTCATAAATGGATTTAAACAAATTTGAAGAAAAGAAAAAGGTCTCGGTTGTTTTTAAAAAAAAAAATTTGCCATATGAATTTTTTTTTAGGCCGTGAGTTTTTTGTTTTGTTTTGTTGTTCTTATTTCCATTTTGATTTATTAATATTGTTGTTTTAATAAGTTAAAATGATAATATGATGAATTTGTAGTTGTTTTGATTTAATGAGGATTAAATTAAAATGTAAATGGAAATCGTTTTGATTGTTGATAATTTGTTTTTGCTATATAATTTTGGCATAAAAGTTAATTTAATCATGTTCAAATCAATTGTGATGAATCATATATACGGATAATCGATTTTGTCATAATTTGGATATTCATTTTAAGAGGTTAAATTGAATCATGAAGTTTGAATCTATGTTTAAATTAAAAGATGATGTTTATGTCGATCTTGTTATATTAGCAACATTAAACTTTTTGTCCACATAATTTTTTTTTTCGACAAAAGTTAGTATAAACGGCTGAAAGCCGTGAGCTTAAGAAAAAAAATACATATTTTCTGTTTTTGTTTCGGTTTTTGCTGAAATGCCGAGAAAAAAAAGGGCTGTTTCATTTTTTTTATTCCAGCCGTGAGCACCAAAGAAAAAAAACTGGTTTTTATTTTAGGTCTATCTGCCGAGGGCAATTTTAATAAAAAATCTGTTTTTTTTTGTATTGCCGTAAGCATTGAAAAAGAAAAAAAAAATTCTGGTTTTTTCCCGTTTTTTTCTGTTTGCCGAGAGCATATTTTAAGAAAAACATTTTCTGTTTTTTTCTTTTATTGTTGTTTTTGGCCGATAATTATTATACATTAAATTTATAATGTATGATAGTTAGTTGTGAAAAAGTTCACAAAATTTAAGATACCTAATTATTTTAAAGAGGTTTAATATAATGTTGGATTAATTCATATTACAAGATTAATATGTATTAAGATTAAAATTATTGTGAGTAATTGAGGAATTGTCACATAATTTGATCAATTAAATAGGTGGTTTGGATAAATTACTCTACATAATTAAGGAATTATGTCTTGAATGTTTAATTTATTAGTTGATGCATTTTTATTTAGTTGAATGATTTGTTGAATGGTTTAATTTACGTATTTTTGCAATCGGTTGTAATTTGTAATACCTAGTGTGGCCTTAGTTAAATTATGTTTTCGTAATGATGGAAACATAATTTTTAATGTAATTTGAGATCTCGTATCTCCGTTTGGTTTTCTTTTATATTATGGTTTTGAAATTAGAATGTAAATAGGTTTATTATGTAATTTTTAAAATTGTAATTTTTGAGAAGACTAAAGATGGAGATTGGATTGCTCACACCCGCTACATGGACCAAGATGGAACATCAAGACAAGCTTCTCGGGTCCAAGGAAGGATTCCAAAGTTGTATTTATGTTCATTTTGGTAGATAGGGCACACTAGGACTTTATTTTGTTTTACGTTTTACCATTCTTATTGTTTTTCATTCACATGATAGTTAGTGCATCATTTTCCGCCTAAACCAAACCACCTACTAAAATGCATGAAAATTGACTCATATAGATTGAATTTTAGTTTTCATAGACATACAAATGTCACACATTTTAAGCCATCATCTTAGTTTATTCGTTCACGCATGCTAGATATTAGTTCACTTAAAATGAATTAAAATAAAGTTGATGGGATCTTCCTCTAAAACTGAAATTGAGACTAGTCTTTATAAGGGCAAACAACTATGAATCCCTTCTTCGTCGGTAGGCATATAGGACCTTACTCTCCATATGACCCCTTCTACGTTGGGTAAGTAGTTTGTGTTGACTTAGTTTACCTCAACATTATAATCCGAAGAGTTTCTCGTGATTATGATGGACTAAAGATAGAATTTATAGAAATTTATCGACCAAGAATTCTAACAGTAGAATTAGCCAAAAGGTTGGCTTATCAATTTACAGATAATTGAGTCTTGGAATCATTTATATAATTCTTGAGGGAGGTCAATTGTATAAATGCTTGAGTCTTCGCGTTATAACAATATTGCATTAAGACTTAAATCATAACGATGAGTATGCTTATTATATTTATTCTTCTTTTCGCAGTGTAGAATACGTTTTATTTTGATAATACTGTTACAACAAATGGCTGGAAATAACGAAATCCCAATGCCAAGTGCCACACTTGGACGCGAGTCCTGGCTAAAAGCTTTCATGGACCACATGAATCAGTTCACACGTCTGAAAAATGACGGGTCCAACTATGCGGACTGGGAGACATCATTACGGAATGCTGCCATTGCTGACGGTAAGCTCAGGTACTTAATCGAGCCAATACCGTAAACCCGGCCCCAATGCGGGGAGTTAACGAGTCACTTGCTTATAGTGACTTCGTCATGAAAGCGGGTGCGATAAAGAACGTACTCATCTTTGCAATGGAAACCAATTTGCAGAGACGCTTCATTGCCCAAGGTGCAAACAAGATTTTCACCACGCTCACTAATGAGTTCTCAAAAGCGCCGAGAATCGTTACTTATGAGCATACCTATCGCTTCTTTGATGCGAAATTCCAGAAGGGCCAACCGGTTAGCCCACACATTCTTAACATGATTGAGAATGTCGAGAAATTGGAGGCACTTGATTGCAAAATCAGTGAGAGCATAGTCATTGACCGTATGCTTCATTCACTTCATGATGGTTTTGCCCTTTTCAGGGCAAATTACTACATGAAGAAAAGTCCTCATGAGCTACACTCACTTCTCGTACAGACCGAGAAGGATATGAAATTGAGTGGGAGCATGAAGCAAGATGTTCTCATGATTTCGAACAAGAATAAGGGTAAGGGAAAAGCTCCCGGCGACCTAACTGTAGGTAAGCCAAAGTTTAAGAAGCCAGGAAACGGTAAGAGTGGGCCTGGTGAGACTAGTGGCTCACAAAGCAAGGCAAAGAGCAAGGGCGGTGACATTGAGTGCCACCATTGTCACAAGACTGGACATTGGAGGAGGAACTGTCCCGTGTACCGTGAGGACATAAAAGCAGGCCGCGTCACTCCTGTTGGTATGTCATCTTATATTCATATGATTGAGATTAACCATGAAAGTTTCGGAACTTGGGTACTTGATACTGGTTGTGGTTCTGATCTGTGTAATCATTTGCAGGGCCTAAAAAACATCACACCTCTCGGAAAGGGTGATGTGGACCTGCAAGTCGGGAATGGAGCTAGAGTTGCTGCAGTCTCAAAGGGAACATACGTAATCCAACTCCCTAGTGGTTTTGAGTTATATTTATATAACTGTTACTATGTGCCCAGTTTGTCTAAGAACATTATTTCTGTTTCCGTACTTGGTAAAGACGGTTTTACATTTTCAATAAAGGATAATAGCTGTATTTTCTCTTTTAATGAAATGGTTTATGGCAAAGCAGTTTCCATGAATGGAATTTACATCTTAGATCAAACCACGGATATATTACATGTGAATAATAAGAAATTAAAGGTTGGTGACAAAGATCAAACATATCTATGGCATTGTCGAATGGGACACATAAATGAAAAACGTGTAAAGAAACTCGTCGAGAATGGGACTATTCCCGCATTCGATTTTTCTACATTTGGCACGTGTGAATCATGTCTTATCGGCAAAATGACTCGAATTTCCTTCAAAGGTGTTGGAATGCGCGCTAGTGACCTATTAGGACTCATACATACTGATGTATGTGGACCTATGTCAATTACCGCTAGAGATGGCTATAGATATTTTATCACTTTCACGGACGATTTGAGTAGATACGGATATGTCTACTTAATGAAACATAAAAGTGAGTCCTTTGAGAAATTCAAGGAATACCAGAATAAGGTTGAGAACCAACTGGGAAGAAAGGTTAAAGCACTCCGTTCAGATTGGGGTGGCGAATATCTTTCAAATGAGTTTGATCAACACCTTAAAGACTGTGGAATCGTTTCTTTACGATTAACTCCACCGGAACACCTCAATTAAATGGTGTGTCCGAACGGAGAAATCGAACATTACTTGATATGGTTCGATCCATGATGAGTCACACGGTAGTACCCGATTCATTATGGGGTTTTGCTCTTTGTCACCGCTCTTATACTTAACCGAAGTCCGACTAAAGCTGTCGACAAGACTCCATATGAAATGTGGAAGGGAACGGTCCCTAACTTGTCCTTTATTCGCGTTTGGGGCTGCGAGGCTTATGTCAAGTGGAGACACGAGGATAAGCTCGGCCCGCGATCGGTTAAGAGATACTTTATTGGTTATCCAAAAGGAACGTTTGGTCATTACTTCTATTCGCCCACCGAACATCGAGTTTTTGTTGCGGCTAGTGCAAAGTTCTTAGAGAAAGAATTTCTCAAGAACAAGACAAGTAATAGAACCTTCGAGCTTTCGGAGATTCAAGAACCAACAACCGAGGAACAGATGGAGGAAGTTGTTCCTCCAACTGATGATACGGTTAATATTCCTCCGGAACCTAGAAGGTCGGGTAGAGTCTCTAATCCTCCAGACAGATACATTGGTATGGTCGAGGAGAATGACGTTTTACTCCTAGAGAGTAATGAACCCGCTACCTATAAAGGTGCCATGACCTGTTCCGACTCAAAGCTATGGCTTGAAGCTATGCAATCCGAGATGGACTCCATGTATGAGAATGACGTATGGGATCTAGTTGATTTACCTAATAAGGTAAAACCTCTACAGTGTAAATGGCTTTACAAAATAAAACGTTCTGTAGACGGGCAACCAGATACTTATAAGGCACGACTAGTGGCAAAAGGTTTCACTCAAGTGCACGGATTGCATTATGATGAAATTTTTGCACCCATAGTTATGCTGCGTTCCATTCGGATAATCTTAGCGATTACCGCTTTTCATGACTATGAAATTTGGCAAATGGATGTGAAAACCGCCTTCTTAAATGGTTATTTGGAGGAGGAGTTGTACATGGTGCAACCCGAAGGTTTCATAGATCCTGAAAATCCTAATAAAGTTTGCACGCTTAAGCGTTCCATTTATGGACTTAAGCAAGCTTCTCGGAGTTGGAATCATCGTTTCGACCAGGTGATAAAAGAGTATGGTTTTACTCGATCGGTCGAGGAACCATGCTTATATATCAAGTCGAGTGGGAGCAAGATTGTTTTCTTGATATTGTATGTCGATGACATACTCTTGATTGGGAATGACATTCCTCTCTTATCTTCGGTTAAAGGATGGTTGAAGAACCATTTCCAGATGAAAGATCTGGGTGAGACACAACGCATATTGGGAATCCGTATCTATCGAGATAGATCACGACGGATGTTATCACTGAGTCAGGAGTCTTATTTGGATAAGATTCTTGAAAGGTTCAGCATGACCAACTCAAAGAAGGGGAACCTTCCAATGACGTCTGGGATGCATTTGAGCAAGTCTCAGTCACCCACGACGCCTGAAGGGATTGAGCGCATGAAACGTGTTCCTTATGCATCAGTTATAGGATCAATCATGTATGCCATGATATGCACACGTCTAGACGTGGCATATACATTGAGTATGACGAGTCGGTACCAAAAGAATCCAGGTGAAATACACTGGATAGCTGTTAAAAATATCCTTAAGTACCTACGGAGGACTAAGGATAGGGTATTGACTTATGGAGGAGATACTAAGCTATGCGCAATCGGTTACGCAGATGCAAGCTTCCGAACGGATCGAGATAATTCAAAATCTCAGTCCGGGTTCGTCTTTACTCTTAATGGTGCTGCGGTCAGCTGGAAGAGTTCCAAACAGGATGTTGTAGCAGATTCTACTACTGAATCCGAGTACTATGCCGCTTCGGAAGCAGCTTAGGAAGCTATATGGATGCGTCAATTCTTACAAGGACTTACGATAGTTCCTAGTTCGAATGACCCGATCACCATCTATTGTGACAATAGATGTGCCATCTTCCAGGCTAAGGAGCCAAAATCTAGCAACAAGTCTAGACATGTACATCGGAAAGCTCACCTGATCCGTGATTACGTGGAGCAAGATGAGATACTGATTGACAAGATTGCGTCGGATGACAACATCGCGGACCCTCTCACTAAACCGTTGAATTATGATAAGCATGAAGGGCACGTTATTTCCATGGGAATTAAACGTGTTCCTGAGTTGTAGTAGTTGATTATGGATTCGATACATTATCTTTTTCATATACTATTTATAACTTCATCGTTTTATTTCATATTTTGTTTTTCAAGTGGATTGTACCGACAACATTGAACGCCACAAAGTGAACTGAATTATATTATATTTGTTTTGGTCCGTAATCGCCTACATGAGCTGATAACTCTGGCTATTATATTGTGCAGTCGATTGATGGTGGGTTCAACGAGCCATAAGTGAAACGGTTGGCTGATCGATCACAGATACGAGTTATAACGATACCTCGTAGGACAATTTTTGTGACAATGTAATGGAGTCCTAAATGTTTAATAACATTCGGTGCCAGGTCGTGGATTGGACGTCCATTGTGTTCCTAGAGTCGATTCTTTTGACTATCGACTGTCTCTTGAGATTAAGGCAGTTTTTGGGTGACTTTGGTTTCTTTCTCATGGTCTGCCGTAACAGGAGGCTAAGCAGATTTTTTCTGGGTCATTTCATACCGTGCTTAAATCTGCAGGATTCGAGTTGAAGAAAATATCCAACCTTTATCAGGTTTAATTATTTCTCAGGGCCACTCGAGGAGTTGTAACTGAAATGCATGGCCATGCTCGAATGATGATTCGTTTATCAGTTAAGTTACGCTCTAGTCGGGGAAACCACTCTTGATATTGATCACTTGTAAAATACAACCTTTGTGAATCCGGATTTTGCAAATTGTTTTACATTGAGTGGGAGAAATTTTAGGATATGAGAATCGGTTATCGCACATACACTTGTGAGGACAAGTGGGAGATTGTTGGAGCTTGTGTCCTCCACAATTAGTGTGATAACATTTATAAATCTCTTATAGGTTCACAAGGGTATACTTCGTATTTTATCAGTTGATTAACGATTACTTAATAACGGTTGGCTTGCTAGAAAGTTTGACGTTATTATCATACTGATGGCGGTGATCAACTGGTCCCTAAAAGTCACACCTAAAGGATGTGTTTGAGAGATGTGATTATGGAAATGTAATCACATTGATGCCTTATATGACTAAAAGGTTAGTCCATGTATTTGACTAAACAGTTAGTCAATGTGATGATTAGACGATTATTTAATATAATTAAATAATATTAGGAGACAATTAATCACAAATTAAGTAAATTGAATATAAACTGTTATATTTAATTAATGTATATAATATTAGCTTGAACGAATTAAGATGTTAATTCGTAATTAAACGTAATCGGTTATATTTAATTAGCTAATTATAAATATGCGATATTTATAGTTAAAGTATATATTATACGAGATTGTCATAATAAATTATTATCGAACGGGTATTAATAAATCGACATTGTAATTTGTGTGTGTAGACTTATTAATACGGAATAAAATAAATGAAAATTTATAAATAATACACTTTATATACATTTTGTAAACTACCAAAATAAGAAGATTTAATCTCATTATTTTTGTTAGGTTGAAAAACCGAAAATAAGAAGATAATTCCTCTTATTTTTCGGTTGGATTGGCCGAAAAATAGGAAAGAAAAATCTACCCTATTTCACTCCCTCACACGGTTTTAAGGGAGTAGGGGACTCATTTTTCTAACCTAATTTTTTGACCTAATATTCTCTCATCAAACAAAACACAAAAAACCCTAAATTAATTAGTAAAATTTGGGGATCTCATTCTAGCAATTTGAGGGGCATTTCTCGGAGCATCTTGGGTGCAACTAATAGGGGAATATCAATTCGATATTGTTCTTAGGCCATATTTGCTAGGACCAAAGGTTATTTCTTGATCTCTCTATTTTGTTTATGCTATTTCATTTATGACTCATATTCATAATCATAATTTCGTTATAATCCTAATAATCTTAAAGGAAGTATACCGATATTTCCTACAGGTACCTTCGTATGAGAGGGTGTTACAAAGTGGTATCAGAGCGACGATTTTGGCATCTAAAACTAATGAACCCAATGAACTTAGTGAGTCTAAATAAAATGAATCTGGGGAGAGTTGTTTGGAGCTACCGCAAAGACTTGGGAGACTTCCCGAAGTCGCATTACGACCCTTACGATCTCAAGCCGGTCATATGGAGGGACTGTTGTGTGTCGAGTCATGTGTGTGTAGTACTTGTGGCATGAATCTTGTGCATGATTGAATAGAATGATGAAGGAAGTGAAACATGATAATAGTTGAAAGATGTATCGAAATTGGTTGATGTTGAACTTTGAGCATGGAATATGTTGGCATGTTAAGTGTTTATTATGTGGCTTTTAAAAGGGTAGTGACATATCGTATATATATCTTGGTAGAAAACCATGTATAAGTACGTTTATGTTAGTAGTAGCTCGTTTTTGGCATGACTCGGCCGAGCAGGGCGGGTACTCGACTGAGTAGGGAGTACTCGGCCGAGTAACCAAGCACTCGACCGAGTGTTGTTTGGGGTGTGAGTGGCAGTAGCTACTGGTTGTGTCAGCTCGATCGAGTAGTAGAGCATACTCGACAGAGTATACCCATACTCGACCGAGTATGTTTTCTGGATCTTTAACGTTGTCCGCCATCAAACCCATTTATACCCAACTATTAGCATAGAAAGCAAGTCGAGGTCGATCCACGGGACGGGGGTATTCAAATTGTTCAATCTAATTATAGTTGTGCTAAGGGTTGTCACAATTGAAATGGGTTGATGATTCTAATCTAATGAAAACAATGGAGTAAAACAAGCAATAAAGCAAATAAAGATGTAAACAAATGATGAAGACACTAGGATGTCATGGGTTCATAGAGGATTCATGGGAGTTGATCATACAAACACGTTCTCAATTATAGCAAGCACTTATTGTTGTGATGGGATCGAGTTAGTGTATATCTTTCAATCCCTAAGAAGGTTTGGGTCCCGGAGCCGAATCGATTAGATTGTACAACACCTACAAGTCGACTTAATCCTTCCTATCCAACTATATGCATGGTCTAATGAGGCTCGAGTTGGTGTATAAGCTTACAAGCCTCATTGAAGAGATAGGTGATGGGTAAAAAATGCAAGGATTCATAGGCTCGCATTTTATCAAACATAACATGTGCATAAGTTGAAATCACAACAAGTAAGCAAATTAATTATGAAGACATATTAGATTAAGTATGAATCATTCCCCATGTTTGTTTCCCCTAATTCCCCATTAATCCTAGCTAAAGAAACTACTCACTCATGATCAAGTTTAACATGTTAATAAGGTTGTCAATCATACTAACAAAGCAAGACATGATGAATGAAAGACGTGATTAACAATAATTAAACAATGGTAAAAGAGATTATACCTATTTGAGATGATCCAAATAATAAAGCAAAGAATAATAGAAGAAAACTTGATTGATTGCTGAAGAGTTGTCAATTCTCCAATAATAACCCAATAGTCTTCAATTACCCAATAATAAACTTTGAACAATGATTAAGGAAAGATTAATGTGTAATTTTGTGGAATGATTGAGATTTATCTATTCTAATCTACTCCTAATCTAATCTAAGGGGATTTCTTCTAAGCTAAGAGAACTTGGTACTTGATTATTATAAATGGAGTATATATAGTGGTACATCATTAGGTTAAGTAAGGGTAGATTAGTAAATGACAATGTTAAATGCTGGATAGAGAATTGCAAGTCCCGAGGGAAATGCGCATATCACGTTGCTAGTCCTATCACGATCCGCTCGAATCAGCTTGGAGCACGGCCAGTCTGTGAAGGGATACGCTCGGATTGGCAACGGGACGCCCGGATCATAGCTCTCTAATCCGCTCGTCCTGGGAGCAAGACGCTCGGATCATGGTGTTCTGAGACACCGGGATCGTGCTCGATCCGCTCGGATCCCTGGGCAGAGTGCTTCTCTTCTTTACTGTCTAACAATCCGCTCGTCCTGAGTCTGGCACGCTCGTCTTGAGTCTGGCACGCTCGGATTGAGTCTCGGGACGCGCGGATCCCGGGACAGCTTGTCTGTTTGAGCTCGGATTGTAAAACGGACGTCATTTCCTCATCCGGACTCCTATTGGAGTGATTCAAAAGCCTAGACCACTTGATTTTTGATGCCGTTTCATATATCATACTTTCAGAGTCAAAGGAGCAACTCTTGGTCTAGGTTCCGAGCAATTTCTTCTTATAGTGGCTTCCTTCTCGTCATCCTTGCTTTTTAGCCTATGATCCTTCTATATACTCTTTATTCATACATCCTTGGTTATCATTCTTGCCTCCTCTTCATACTAGTCCATCCAAGATCTTCATCAAGCTTCCAAATATGCATGGGAGACGGGAATTCCGCCTCATTATCTCCTTTCCTATAAGACATATAAAATGCACTAGGAAAGCAAAATAGGAAGGAATTGACGGATAAAATGGACATAAAATTCTATATTAGTATGCAAAATGGGTTCAATTAGGGGACTAAATGTGCCAATTAAGAGTCACATCAAACATCCCAAACCGAACCTTTACTCATCCCGAGTAAAGAGGTTACTAGAACTAGACCTTTAAACTGTCCTAATAATATAACCGATGTGAGATAATTAGCGGGTCTCATTCCGCCCCTTCAACTCTCAACAAGACATCTATGAGGTAAGATGCCTTCTTGCAAGGCAAGGTGGGGCTTGCCAAAATGGCGATACATCCAAGCATTTAAGCACACAAAACAAGTAATGGATGCATCTACAAAAGAATAGCCACTTTCCTCATCTAAGTGGCGAAAATCATCTACAAGGGAAGCAATTCAAGGGTACACATTCCATCATAGATATTGTTTCACCAAGCTACTAAGTCTAAAAGGATACCAACAAATTACCTCCATGTTGTGTCAAACTAGGGTACTTTTATCCTCAATCGCTAAATGCTTTTGTCAAGAGTAGTCTCCTTATGGTATTAGAAACACTGTAGGATCGCGAAAGTCTCCCTCTTTCCTAGACAAGAAGAAGGGTCGTCCCCTCTCCACCATGCACAAAAGTAGGTTCAATGGAAAAAGGGATCAATGTACTTTGAGTTTCATAATGGGAGTTTGTATTTGATTTTGTTATTCCCCCCAATTTCTTGTGGCATTTGACATTTTTGAGATCAATTTCTAGCCATTTTTGATGTTTGGCATTTGATGCTTGACAATTTCAACTTTTTGCATTTTCTTTTGAACATTTTTAAAGTCACCCCAATTAGTAACGAGGGTGCTTATATTTGAAGCATAGGAGTTTATTTTTGCTCCTCTTTTCATTGATGCATTTTTCGTGCAAACTTTTTTGATTTCATTTCAAGACTTTAACTCAATTTTGGAGGTTTTTGTACCCATTCTCTTTTTATTGGCAAAATATGATGATAGAAGTGTAAGAACGGTTGCATGGCTTCAAAGGTCACCTTGGAATAAACGGTAGCCAAGGAGTTATCACATCACTAGGTACTCTTGACTAGGCCTTAGTCCATTGGTCAAAAGATACTAGTATGACACATCCTAGGGTGTCTTGAGGGTATTCTAGCAAACAAAGTCTCACAGAGAAAAATTATCTACAAGGGCCTTGTATACACTTGTCAAGTTTCCCAAATAGATGTTTTCACATAATATTTCCTAAATGCAACTACATGCCATGATGCAACTATCATCTATACAACCTAATGCAAATGCTTCTATCAACTAGTATGTCATATAAACTACATGCAACTCCTAGAATCAAATTGGTTTGTACCGCATTATTCAAAATAAAGCCACATAGTCATTTACATAGAGAGGAAAAAGGAGATTAGAAAGAACATACCATCCGGTCTTTATATTCCTCATGTCTCGGATGTGGCGTAGTCAATCAATGTGATAGAAGGATAAACAAACAGACAAACAAGTATATACAAAAATATACAATTCTATACTATAAAGGAAATGAACATGTTTTTGGTTTTTCGAATTTTCAAATTTTTATGGTTTTTTAATTTATGAAATAAAAGAACATATTTTTGTATTTTTCGAAAAATTTTCAATTTTTATCATTTTTGATTTAAAAGTCAAGTTAGAATTCCCCATCCCCACACTAGTATAGGCATTGTCCTCAATGGCCAATACGATAGGGAATTATGCAAGCTATATGAGAATTCATGATTTCTACACTATTATGCGAACTACATGACATATAAACAAATGAATGCAATCTAAACTACACTAAATGATGTATGCGCTAAGTAAACGCTTAGGTCACCTATGATCAAACCTCCCCAAACCGATTTAAGCACTATTTCTAGCGTAGAAAGGAATAGGTTTGGTCATTAGTGACTATGCATGAATGAAGATTTATATGAAACTAACTATATGAAACATGTGAGATATATTACAATGCAAACTATACTATATGAACTAACTAATGTGAATGCAATATGAAATATTTCACAAATGCAAGTCTATTCTATATGATTAACTATAATGTGTGTTACTTCATGTTTTAACCTCCCCAAACCGATTTTAAACACTATTGCTAATGTAGGAAGAAAGGGGTTTAACCATGAGGGTACTACACAAATGCAAGCTAAATGTAAAGGTATATAACTAAATTCAAGTGTAAATGCAATGCAAAGTCAAAGGATAGGATATCTTACAAATGGTGGTTTGAGGGAGGACTCCACCAAACTCATTCCTTGTTGCCATGTTCATTAGAATTATCCATGTTGCTTAATGCTCTTAGCAACCTATCAAAAGCTTTTGAATGGGCTTCAAATAAGCACAAATAGGAGATCGGCGATGTCAAAACGTAATTTAACCATCTTGGCTTGGAATAGAACTTGCCAGACACTCTCCCATTTGTTTTGCCCTTGGCACTTGGCTTCTTACAATGCTTCAAACCAACAAGCACATGGTTCTTGTCAACACAATTTATGAAGTATTGCCCATATTCATCCGGAGGCTTCCACTCTCCACCATCTCTTTCAAATTCTATGATGATAGAGCATTGATTCATCAATCCTCCAATAGTAGAAGGAGAGTTCACATTTTCTTGATGAGGGGATAGTTGAAGGATAAGATGTGGAGGAGTCAACTTCTCACCTTTGAGGTCATTCATGCTTTTATTTTCTTCACTTTCTTCTTGACCCTCCACAGAAATTGAACCATTTCCAAAGAAAAGGGCTTCAATTTCTTCCAAACTATGATCAAAGATGCCAACATCATAGTTTTCCTCTTGGCCTCTCAATTCTCCAAATATAGCAAGTTCAAATTCATCAACCTCCTCTTTCCAAGTTTTACCTTTACTCCCACAAGTGTCAAGGGAACACACCTCTTCTACATGGATTATAGAAGGAAATTGTGGTGGGAGGTCTTCCTCATCATCATCATCATAGGTATCCCAAATTGGAGATGCAAGGCTAGTGTGTGATCTAGATACATTATACAATTTAGACAAAGTGCTTGTCTCATAATTGGATTTCAACTCACATTCATCATTTCTCTCCACCCAACTTCATCATGCTTCAGTTCATCATCCACTCTTGGTCCATAATCAATCAAGCACTCCCCTTCCTCAAAAGTTGCATCTTCATATTCACATCCATCACGAATGTTTATAAAGTGGGGTACAAGTTGGAGTATGGGATGTTCAATGCTTATGAATTTAGGAGGTGGTGGGGGATTCACAAGAGTAGCTTCATAATGCCATCCAAATTCTTCTTCACCCTTATTATCATCCCCTTCTTCTTCATTGAGCATTTGGGTGGCTTCCATTTGGCCAATTTGATTTGCCAACTTCTCACCATTAGTAACAATGTTTTTGAGAACATTGTCCCTAGCTTGGCTCTCTTCTAGCAATTGCATGAAGAGATTTTGTTGGTCTCTTAGCATTTGGAGAACCACACTTTGCAAGTGAAAGGTATGCTCATTCTCTTGTTGTGGGTACATAGGAGATTGGTTGTATGGGTGTTGGTTGTAGGATGACATTTGGCATTGATTGTAAAATGGGTTGTGGGAGGGTGGTTCTTGTGGATTTTGGATGTGGGGGCTTTGGTATGGGAAGTGTGTGGGGTAATTTGAGTTTCTATTGTAGAAGTTATAGGATATGGGTGTGTTTTCTTGCTCAACAAACCTTCTCCATTCACACATGTCATACTCTTTTACTCCAACTTGCCCATATACTTCTTTTTGTGGGAAGCCATGTGCCATCATCATTGCTAAGATAAAGAGGCAACTACAAACACGGAAACTACAATAAAATGGTAAGAACGAACCTTGAGGAACAAGTTCCTCAAGGTTAAAGCACAAGAAACGAAATTCCCAAGGAACCAAGGCTACTCAAGAAGAAGCACAACTAAAACTAGACAAAAGAATAATTCAATGATTAATCTTGGATTTTGAAATGTTAGGGGGATGAATAGGGAGGGTAAGCAAAAGCATGTAAATAGTTTTTTATTTGCTAATAAAGTAGGGCTTTTTGGTTTACTTGAAACCAAGATTAAGCCAAATGGTTTTAATAAAGTAGTGAGTATTGTGTTCAATAATTGGAGTGTGTCTACTAACTCTGCCTATCATAAAGGAGGTCGAGTGTGGGTGTTGTGGCAACCTCACTTGGTGGACATAAATTTCATGGAGTATACTTCCCAGTAAATACATATGCAGGTTACTGATATTGAAACACAACAGAGCTTTATGCTGACTATTGTGTATGCCTTTAATGGTGTGCATGAAAGAGAGATCTTGTGGTTTAATCTCTTATCAAATTGTCAAGTGCAATCCAAGGGCCATGGGCAGTAGGGGGAGATTTTAACTATGTCACTCATGCTAAAGACAGGTTAGGTGGTAATGTTACTAGTACTGCTGCTGAATCAAAGCCTTTCCAAAAATGCCTGGAGGACTGTGGGATTATGGATATTCAATCTTCTGGAGCTTACTATACTTGGAGTCATAAACAGCCACCAGAAACAAGGGTTTATAGTAGGCTTGATAGATGGTTTGTTAACAAGGCATGGACTGATCAATTCCCAGATTACTATGCAAATTTCCTTCCTGAGGGACATTTTGACCACAATCCATGTCTGGTCAGTCAGATGACTCACACTACCACCAAGAATAGGCCATTCAAATACTATAATATGTGGAGCAATGGGCCTGGTTTTAAGGAGATGGTTAGTCAGACCTGGGCTACTGTTGTTGAAGGAACCAAGATGTTTGGGGTAGTTAAAAAATTGAAACTTTTGAAACCAATTCTCAAAAAGATAAATAGACACCATTTTTCAGATGTAGAGAATAAAGCAGACCAGGCTTATACACAATTGATACAGATTCAGAAGCAACTAGCTTTACAGCCAGGGTATGAGGTTCTAGCCAGATAAGAATATGAGATAAGTCAGGAATCTATGACTTTACAGCAAGCCAGGTTGGAGTTTCTAAAACAAAAAACAAAGTCTCATTGGATAGCTGAAGGAGATGTAAATTCTGCCTATTTCCATGGTCTCATTAAAGCCAGGAGGAGCAAAAATTTTATTCATCAGATTCAGGACCATGAAGGGAACTTATGCATTGAGGAAGCAGGGATTCAAGGTGCTTTCTTACAGTACTATCAGCAGCTTCTTGGGTCCAGTAGCAGCAGTCAAAAAGTCAACAGATTTATTGTAAGACAAGGGAAGGTATGTACTGATACACATGTCCAGATGCTTATGGCTCTAGTTACAAAAGAGGAAATTAAAGAGACAATTTTTCATATTCCTAATGATAAAGCACCAGGGCCTGATGGGTATTCAAGTAAATTTTTCAAAGATACTTGGGACATTATTGGTGAGGAGATAAGCAATGCTATCATGGATTTTTTTGAGACTGGTTAGTTGCTTATGCAGCTCAATTGCACTATTGTTACTTTGATTCCCAAGGTGGACAGACCCAAAACAGTCCTTCAATATAGACCTATAGCTTGTTGCAATGTGCTCTATAAATGTATATCTAAGATATTATGCAACAGGCTGGCTCATGTGCTTCCAGATGTGGTGTCTCAAAACCAGGGGGGATTCATAAAAGGAAGGAGCATAATGAAAAATATTTTAATCTGCCAAGACTTAATTAAATTGTATGACAGGAAGGCCATATCTCCTAGATGCTTATTTAAGTTGGATCTCCAAAAAGCTTATGATATTATAGAGTGGAATTTCTTGGATCAAATGCTGCAAGCACTAAAA
Organism: Silene latifolia; assembly: GCF_048544455.1. NCBI lineage: Eukaryota > Viridiplantae > Streptophyta > Magnoliopsida > Caryophyllales > Caryophyllaceae > Silene > Silene latifolia. The sequence continues at coordinate 47,357,483 of NC_133528.1, read as the reverse complement.
TTCCCAGAAAAATTCAGAGGGTGGATTATGATGTGTGTGACCACAACCAGCTACTCCCTCAGTCTAAATGGGAATATATTTGGGTTTTTTAAGGGGCAAAGGGGACTGAGACAGGGGGATCCACTTTCTCCCCTTCTTTTTACTGTATGTATGGAATACCTCACAAGACTGCTGAACTATACTACTGATGGAGGGAATTTCAAATATCACCCTTTGTGCAAACCTATGAGAATGACCCATTTAATGTTTGCAGATGATTTATTATTATTCTGCAAAGGTGATGCACATTCTATGATGATCATGCTGAGGACCTTCTCTACCTTCTCAATTTCTTCAGGACTCAAGATGAGTATAGGGAAATCAAATGTATACTTTAATGGGGTCAGAGGAAGTTTGAAACAAGAGATTTTATAAATATAAGGAATGGTAGAGGGCTCTTTACCTTTTAAATACCTTGGTGTCCCAATCAAGACTACTAGACTATCAGCTAAAGATTGTAAGCCTCTCATTGACAAGATGGTTAACAAGATCAGAGTTATAGGTGCCAGGAAATTATCATATGCAGGGAGGTTGGTACTTATTAAATCTGTTCTAAAAACCTTACATAATTACTGGGCCTCTATGTTTATCCTACCCAGTGGAGTTATCCATAGAGTTAAAGCTATCTGTAGGAATTTCTTATGGGATGGGGGGGGGGGGGGGGTGGAATATACTAAAACACCTCTGGTCTCGTGGGACAAGGCCTGCAAACCAGAGGAGGAGGGGGGTTTAGGCCTAAAAAATGATCTGCTATGGAATAGGGCAGCAGTGGGTAAATTGGTCTGGTGGATTGCCTCAAAATCTGATCATTTGTGGGTTAAATGGGTTAACCACACCTATATTAAGTGCAAAAATTGGCACACCTACAGTCCCCCAAATGCATCCAGTTGGTATTGGAGGAAAGTGTGTCAAACTAAAGATCACTTTGAAGGGGCTTGTCAGAATAGGATTTGGGATCCTCATATAGCACAAGATTACACCATTGCAAAAGGATATGAATTCATCCGAGAGAAGGGGGATAAAGTTAATTGGTGTAATTTGGTATGGAATAAATGGACTATCCCTAAACATAGTTTTATTGCTTGGATCTACCAGCATCGCAATATGAATACGAAAGATAAACACTACAAATTGGGGATAAGTACAGAGGATAAGTGCGTTACCTGTTCCAGAGACTATGAGACCATTGATCACTCTTTTTTGAATGTTGTTACAGCAGGGAAGTGATGAAGATTGTAGGGGATTGGCTCGGGATTTCTTTACCTACTCGATCTATCCTTGATTGGAGACTGAATATGAGAGGAACGAAAGTTAGAACTGATCTGATTAATGCTACTGTGAATGCCTGCATCTATCATATCTGGCGACAACGAAACACTAGCAGGTTTGAGATGCATCTTTCCCGTCCTGAGAAAGTTGCAGAAAATATTATTGGGGATATTAGACTGAAATTAAAGGGGAGCATGGGAAAGGATGATATATGCGAGAAGGAGTTGTTCAACAGATTAATTGAAGGCAGTGAAGATAATTTTTTTTCATTCGACAGGAAAATGGAGGTGGAGGAGGAAGGTAGATCAGGTTTTGTTGTTTGAGAAGATTGGGGTTGTCTGACCTGATTTTTGTTTAATTTTGTTGTGTATATTTGTCTTGGGCTGGTTTGTTTTCTCACAGCCCATTTCGTGTTTGCAATAGGGGTGTACCCGGCTCCTATATGTATGGTGACCTTTTCTTTGATATATATAATTACATTTTATCAAAAAAAATAAAAAAAAATGAATAATTCAAATACACAACATCGTCCTCGGCAACGGCGCCATTTGGATGAAGCGGGTCGTTGTCCGCCATCAAACACATTTATACCCAACTATTAGCATAGCAAGCAAGTTGGGGTCGATCCACGGGACGGGGGTATTCAAATTGTTCAATCTAATTATAGTTGTGCTTTGGGTTGTCACAATTGAAATGGGTTGATGATTCTAATCTAATGAAAACAATGGAGTAAAACAAGCAATAAAGCAAATAAAGATGTAAACAAATGATGACACTAGGATGTCATGGGTTCATAGGGGATTCATGGAAGTTGATCATACAAACACGTTCTCAATTATATAGCAAGCAATTATTGTTGTGATGGGATAGAGTTAGTGTATATCTTACAATCCCTAAGAAGGTTTGGGTCCCGGAGCCGAATCGATTAGATTGTACAACACCTATAAGTCGACTTAATCCTTCCTATCCAACTATATGCATGCTCTAATGAGGCTCGAGTTGATGTATAAGCTTACAAGCCTCATTGAAGAGATAGGTGATGGGTAAAAAATGCAAGGATTCATAGGCTCGCATTTCATCAAACATAACATGTGCATAAGTTGAAATCACAACAAGCAAGCAAATTAATTTTGAAGACATATTAGATTAAGTATGAATCATTTCCCATGTTTGTTTCCCCTAATTCCCCATTAATCCTAGCTAAAGAAACTACTCACTCGTGATCAAGTTTAACATGTTAATAAGGTTGTCAATCATACTAACAAAGCAAGACATGATGAATAAAAAATGTGATTAACAATAATTAAACAATGGTAAAAGAGATTATACCTATTTGAGATGATCCAAATAATAAAGCATAGAATAATAGAAGAAAACATGATTGATTGATGAAGAGTTGTCAATTCTCCAGTAATAACCCAATAGTCTTCAATTACTCAATAATAAACTTTGAACAATGATTAAGGAAAGATTAATGTGTAAAGGGATTTCTTCTAAGCTAAGAGAACTTGGTCCCTTGATTATTACAAATGGAGTATATATAGTGGTACATCATTAGGTTAAGCAAGGGTAGATTAGTAAATGACAATGCTAAATGTTGGATAGAGAATTGCAAGTCCCGAGGGAAATGCGCATATCACATTGCTAGTCCTGCCACGATCCGCTCGGATTAGCTTGGAGCATGGCCAGTCTGTGAAGGGATCCACTCGGATTGGCAACGGGACGCCCGGATCATAGCTCTCTAATCCGCTCGTCCTGGGAGCAAGACGCTCGGATCATGGTGTTCTGAGATGCCCGGATCGTGCTCGATCCGCTCGGATCCCTGGGCAGAGTACTTCTCTTCTTTACTGTCTAACAATCCGCTTGTCCTGAGTCTGGCACGCTCGTCTAGAGTCTGGCACGCTCGGATTGTGTCTCGGGACTCGCGGATCCCGGGACAGCTTGTCTGTTTGAGCTCGGATTGTAAAACGGACGTCATTTCCTCATCCGGACTCCTATTGGAGTGATTCAAAAGCCTAGACCACTTGATTTTTCGATGCCGTTTCATATAGCATACTTTCAGAGCCAAAGGAGCAACTCTTGGTCTGGATTCCGAGCAATTTCTTCTTGTAGTGGCTTCCTTCTCGTCATCCTTGCTTTTTAGCCTATGATCCTTCTATATACTCTTTATTCCTACATCCTTAGTTATCATTCTTACCTCCTCTTCATACTAGTCTATCCAAGATCGTCATCAAGCTTCCAAATATGCACGGGAGATGGGAATTCCGCCTCATTATCTCATTTCCTATAAGACATATAAAATGCACTAGGAAAGCAAAATAGGAAGGAATTGACAGATAAAATGGCCATGAAATGCTATATTAGTATGAAAAATAGGTTCAATTAGGGGACTAAATGTGCGCAATTAAGAGTCACATCAGACATCTTAGTCTATTCTAAGACTAAGGAATAACATGAGGAGCACTCGAGGTTAGTTTTGCAGACCTTGTGAAACAATCAACTTTATGCCAAGCTATCCAAATGTGAGTTCTGGTTAGAAGAGGTGGCTTTTCTGGGTCATGTGATATCCAAAAAGGTTGTGTCCGTGGATCCTAGCAAGATTGAGGCAGTGACCAAGAGGGAATCACCGAAGAATGTTGCTGAGATTAGGAGTTTCTTGGGTCTAACGGGTTACTATAGTAGATTCGTGAAAGACTTTTTTATGATAGCACGACCTATGACCGCTTTGATGAGGAAAGAGACCAGTTTTCGATGGGATGAGAGTTGTGAGACGGCGTTCCAGACCTTAAAGGAGCGTTTGACCACAGCTCATATCCTAGCTTTACCAGAGGGTTGTGAGAACTTTGAAGTATATATTGATGCTTCAAAGAATGGATTGGGTTGTGTATTGATACAGAATGGGAAGGTTATAGCTTATGGGGCGAGGCAGTTGAAACCATATGAGGAGAACTACCCTACTCATGATTTGGAACTGGATGCAGTTGTCTTTGCTCTTAAGATTTGGAGGCACTACCTTTACGGGGCAACCTTTAAGGTATTTTCAGATCATAAGAGTCTGAAATATATCTACACTCAGAGAGAGCTCAACATGCGACAAAGACGATGGATGGAGCTGATCGGGGACTATGATATGGAGATCATCTATCACGAGGGTAAGGCTAACGTCGTTACAGATGCTTTGAGTAGGAAGAGTGTTCATTCTCTGTGTACAGCTATGTCTTTGCTGAAGCTGAGGGATGAGATGTCCAAGATAGGGATCCATATGATTCGAAAAGGGGATATCGTCGGGGATTTGACGATCGAGCCAGATTTATATGAGAATATCAAGAGAAAACAAGAGCTTGATCCTAAGATCCAAGAATGGAAGTCTAGGGCGGAGAGTGGCACTGTCTCCGGGTTTTCTATCCACACAGATGAAAGTGTTCGTCTTGATGGGAGATGGTGTGTTCCGGATGATGTAGACTTGAGGAGAGTTATGATGGCAGAAGCTTATTGCACTCCTTATTCGGTTCACCCAGGAGGTGACAAACTTTATAAAGACCTCAAGAAGACTTTTTGGTGGCCTAATATGAAGAGGAATATGGCTGAGTTCGTGGCCAGATGTTTGACCTGCCAGAGGGTCAAGGGTGAGCAGCGGAGACCATAGGGTAAGATCCAATCTCTCGAGGTACCTGAGTGGAAGTGGGAGTCGATCTCTATGTACTTCATCGTGGGGTTACCAAGGACACAGCAAGGTAACAATATGATTTGGGTGATCGTTGATCGGTTAACAAAGTCAGCTCACTTCGTTCCAATGAAGGATACCGTACTAAGATGCAGCTAGCTTTGAGTTACAGAAAACATATGGTCCGGTTGCATGATATACCTAAGGATATAGTGTCAGATCGAGAAGCGAGGTTTATATCGAAGTTTTGGCAAGAGTTGCAGGAATTGATGGGTACGGCCCTAAAGATGAGTACAGCTTTTCATCCTGCAACAAAAGGTCAGACTGAGAGGACTATCAAGACCTTGGAGGACATGTTAAGAGCGTGTGCCATGGAGTTCGGGGGAAGTTAGGAGGACAGGCTGGATTTGATCGAGTTTTCGTATAACAACAGTTACCATACTAGCATCGGGATGGCACCTTTCGAGGCTTTGTAGGGCAGGAAGTGCCGTAGTCCAGTTTGTTGGGATGATAGTTCAGAGGCGGTGGTTTTAGGGCCACAGATGGTGCAGGATATGGTAGAACAAGTTCGGCTAATTCGTCAAAAGATGAAAGCAGCTCAGGATCGTCAGAAGAGTTATGCCGATTTGCACCGCAGGGACATCGAGTTCGCAGTAGGTGACAAAGTCCTTTTAAAAGTGTCACCAATGTGAGGAGTGATGAGGTTTGGAAAGAAGGGTAAGTTGAGCCAGAAGTTTATCGGTCCATATGAGATTTTGGATCGTGTAGGTGAGGCGGCCTACAGGTTAGCTTTACCACCTGCTTTGGATCGAGTTCACAACGTCTTTCATGTTTCACAGCTCCAAAAGTACGTGAGTGACCCGTCATATGTGCTTGAGGTTGAGAACATCGAACTTGATGAGTCCTTATCTTATGCCGAGGTTCCTAAATAGATCTTAGACCGCAAGGTCCGCAAGACAAGGAATGGTGAGACCGTCTTACTCAAGCTGCTTTGGTCTAATCATAATGTGGAAGAGGCCACATGGGAACCCGAGAAGGCTATGCGAGAACGTTTCCCCAACCTTTTTGATCAGGTATGTATGGTTACGGGGATGTAACCGTTGTCTTTTTAGAGAGGGGGGGGGGGGGAGGGGGGGTAGAAGATGGACGCATGTTTGTTTTTGAGTTAGTCTGAGTCAGTTTTGTAATGTTTTGTGGTGTTTAGTGTTAGTTTAGCTAGGCCTGGTCGCTTGGTGGGTTGTGTTGGTTAGTCTTGTTTTGTGCGTAGAGTGTGAACTTCGGGGACGAAGTTCTTTTTAAGGAGGGAAGACTGTAATACTACGGTTTTCCTAAGCTGGTACTCGGCCGAGTATGGCCTACTCGGTCGAGTAAGGGGTGTCGTGTTTTCTGGAAAGTTTACTGCCCAGGAATACTCGGCCGAGTATGTGGCATACTCGACCGAGTAGAGGGTACTCGGCCGAGTATACTCTATACTCGACCGAGTATCCGGTCTGACGGGTGTTATTTCCGCGGTTTGATTTAGAGTTGATTAGAGTTATATAAAATGCGTTAATCAGTTTCTAATTACATTTTACAAATCCTAAACACTCAACGACGCTCTAATCCTCTCCAAATCTCTCCCTTGTATGTGTGATTGTAAGCAAGTCTCTTCATCTTTCGTTCTATCGTCGGTAAGTCCTTGATTTCCTTAGTTTTTTTATTAATCTTTTAGGGTTTGGCTTGAATTGTGAATTGGGGAAAAAGGGGTTTTTGCATATAGTGATTGTTGTTATGTAATTGTTGTTAGGTGAGGACTTCGTAGAAGAACCGTTCTAGATTGCCTTGCTTGTGTCTCTTGCAGTTGTGCTAAGGTAGGGTTTCCTACTCAGTTTTACTGTTTAATTGAATTGAGATTTATGTGGTAATTGATGTACGATTGATATTGTGATCATCTGCTGGCGTTGTGTTGGTGTTGGTGTTGGTGTTGGTGTTGGTGTTGGTGTTGGTGTTGGTGTTGGTGTTGGTGTTGGTGTTGGTGTTGGTGTTGGTGTTGGTGTTGGTGTTGGTGTTGGTGTTGGTGTTGGTGTTGGTGTTGGTGTTGGTGTTGGTGTTGGTGTTGGTGTTGGTGTTGGTGTTGGTGTTGGTGTTGGTGTTGGTGTTTGTGTGGTGTTGGTGTTGGTGTTGTGATGATTGTAGTGGAGCCACTTGCGGGAGTGGCTTCACACCCTAGTTCGCCCTCCGTGGAACCTGCCACAGGAGGGGATGTGCACATTAAGGGATAGGGATTATTGCTCGTTGATGAGCGGGACCATGGTGGGTGTGGCTGCGGTCCCCCGTCGCTGATTGTTGTGATTGGGTGTTGGAGATGGCTGATGATCAGTGTTTATCTTTCGTACTTGTCTTGCTTTGATTATTCAGTAACTGACCCCGTTGTTGTTTTATTAAATCTGTGGTGATCCATTTGGGGATGGTGAGCAGATTGTGACAGATGATGCAGTTCTTTAGCTATAGGGCAGTCTTGGGGAGTCATCACTCGAGTCTAGCTTCTGCCGTCAAGAGACTTATCTTTCATTTCTAGTTGTTTAGCTTTCACAGTTGTACTTTCGCTTTGATTTTGGGAACATGTATGTAATCGTTAAACTCAGTTACACTTTAATAAATGTGTTTTGGATTGTTAAGTTTGATATACTAACCTCAGGCAACAAAGATGGTAATAGTCTCTCATGCTAGGGTATTCCTTGGTAAGGTACCTTGGTATGAGAAGGTGTTACACACTCGATCGAATAAGTTGGTCTTACGGGTTATTTTAGCCGGGTTTTGTTAATAACGCGTGATTAGTATTTAAGGGTTCGGTCATCTTTCTTAATCACTTTTACTTTTCTAAAAACCTTTCAAAGAGAGAAAAGAGTTACGTTACTTTGTTCTTCGCGTTATTATCAAATCCCAAGGGCTAAGGTTGTCAGATCGTCGTGTTCTTTACGCCGTTGAGTTCGTCGTGTCAAGGGTATTATCCTTGTATAGTTTTTATATTTTTTTGTTGATTTTTTTTAAAACCCTAATTGGGTAGAATTAGGGGTTTTGGGAGTGTTATGTTGATTAGATGGTAATTGTATCAATATGTTATTATAGGAGGAGGTTTCATAGAGGAGCATTACTGATTAGCTGCTTGTGACGGTCTCGTGGTTCTTATTCCAGGTAGGGTTTCCCTACTCGGTTATTGATTACATAGTGTTGTTGATGGTTGTTTATTGTTGTTGATTCATATCGTATTGGAATTGGTAATTGGTAATTGTTGTTGTATAAGATGATTGATTGTGATGGTTTGTCTGTGGTTCTCGAGGCGCGTCCTCGGCTGAGTGGAGTCACTTGCGGGAGTGGCTTCACGCCCTTGATTCGCCCTCTGAGGAACCCGCCACAGAGAGGATGTGCACATTAAGGAACATGGGTTATCGCTCGGATGAGATGAGCGGGGCTTAGGTGGGAATGGAAGCGGTCCCCCACTGGCGGAGTGCAATACTTGTTGTGATGGGTATTCTGGCAGGACTACACACTTTAGTGTGTAGTCAGGTGTGTGGAGTTATGATGGAGATTGCGTGATTGTGTATTGTTTCTGTTGTATTATTTTTGTGTAATCAGTATCTGACCTCGTTTAAATGTTTTGAAAACTGTGGTGATCCATTCGGGGATGGTGAGCAGTTATTGAGCAAGTATGAGATGGATGCACATGGGACAGCTGGGTTGAGTCATCATGAGATGTCTAGAAGTCTTCTGCTGTATTTTGAACATTTATTTACTTTATTTGAGTTAGCATTTTGGAACAGTTGTATTTCCTTTTAACAGTTTTGGTTTGGATATGTATCACTTTAAATTTATTTATTAAAGTACGTTTCGTTATTGTCAATTTGATATACATTGCCTCGAGAAACCGAGATGGTAGCATTCCCATGCCTTAAGTGGTCCTGGTAAGGCACTTGTACTATGGGGGTGTTACAATATCTCATGAGGATGAAATATACATAAGGTTTAACCTTAAATTTTGCGTTTATTTTTGTCATTGCTTCGATGTCATTATATGATAATAACATTCAACGACTTCATATTTTTTAAGTTTAAATTGAGCACTGTTGTCGAAATGTTAAATCTCACCACTTACGTGACGTCCTCTGGTTATTAAATTTCCGCACCCCTATGATCTAAATCCTAGATACGCCACTGGACAATATTATGGTGAGTTGACAGTTGATCAGATACCACTGGTGAGAGAGTTTCCAGATGTTTTTCCGGAGGAGATACTAGGTTTACCACCAAAGAGGGAGATAGATTTCAGTGTGGAGCTGGAACCAGGGACGGGACCAGTCTCTAAGGCCCCGTACCACATGGGTCCTAAGGAGTTAGAGGAGCTGAAGAAGTAGCTGGATGATTTGATTGATAAGGGATACATTAGACCTAGTGTATCACCGTGGGGAGCACCAGTTCTGTTTGTGAAGAAGGAAGATAGGAGTTTGAGGTTGTGCATTGACTACAGAGAGCTGAACAGGGTTACAGTGAAGAATAAGTATCCTTTCCCAAGAATAGATGATCTGTTTGACGAATTGAACAGGGAAGTAGTCGTTTCCAAGATACTCTTGAGGTCAGGTTACCATCAGGTGAAGATTCGGGATGAAGATATACCAAAGACAGCCTTTACATCGAGGTATGGTCACTATGAGTATGTGGTGATGTCGTTTGGGTTATCTATCGCACTTGCAGTGTTTATGGATTTGATGAACCAGGTCTTCAGTCATGTTTTGGATCGGTTTGTGGTGGTGTTCATAGATGACATCTTATTCTACTCCAATGCTAAGGAAGAGCATGAGGAGCACTTAAGGTTGGTGTTACAAACTTTGCGTGACAATCAGCTATATGCAAAGTTGTCTAAGTGTGAGTTGTGGCTCGAGGAGGTTGCCTTTCTGGGGCATGTGATTTCAAGAAGGGTGTAGCTATGGATCCAGCAAAGATTGAGGCAGTCACTCGGTGGGAAGCACCGAAGAATGTGGTAGAGATCAGGAGTTTCTTGGGTTTGGCAGGGTACTATCGTCGGTTTGTGAAAGACTTTTCTAAGATAGCCAGACCTATGACAACGTTTATGAGGAAAGAGAACGGTTTTCGTTGGGATGAAAGTTGTGAGACGGTGTTCGAAACATTAAAGGAGCGTTTGAACATAGCTCCAGTCTTAGCGTTACCTTAAGGGTGTGAGAACATTGAGGTATATACAGATGCTTCAAAGAATGGTTTTGGTTGTGTGTTAATACAGAATGGGAAAGTAATTGCCTATGCTTCTAGGCAATTGAAGCCTTATGAGGAGAACTATCCGACACATGATTTATAGTTAGGTGCAGTTGTGTTTGCTCTCAAGATTTGGAGGCACTATCTTTATGGGGCGACCTTTAAGGTGTTTTCAGATCACAAGAGTCTCAAGTACATCTTCACTCAAAAGGAGCTGAACATGAGACAGAGGAGGTGGATGAAGCTGATAGGGGACTATGACATGGATATTATATACCATGAAGGGAAGGCAAACGTGGTTGAAGATGCGCTGAGCTAGAAGAGTGTGTATTCTCTATGCACAACCATGTCTTTGATGAGGTTGAGAGATGACGTGGAGAAGATGGGGATACATGTAATACATAAAGGGGATGCTAGAGGTGACTTAACAGTGGAACTAGATCTTTATGATGATATTCGCAGGAAACATGCTTTGGATCCTAATATTAACGAGTGGAGAGCTGGAGTAGAGAAAGGGACAGTGTCTCGGTTCTCTATTCATATAGGTGGCAGTGTGAGATTTGATGGGAGATGGTGTGTTCCTAATGATAAGGAGTTGAGGAAGATGATCATGACAGAGGCTCATTCCACACCATATTCGGTACATCCAGGTGGTGACAAGTTGTATAAAGATTTGAAGAAGACTTTCTGGTGGCCTGGGATGAAGAAGGAAACCGCTGAGTTTGTGGCTCGATGTTTGACATGTCATAGGGTTAAGGGAGGGCAGGGACGACCACAAGGTAAGATTCAATCTCTTGAGGTACCTGAATGGAAATGGGAATCTATCTCTATTGTTTTTATAGTGGGTTTGCAGAGGAGTCAACAGAGTAACAATATGATATGGGTGATAGTTGACCGTTAGACTAAGTCAGCTCATTTTGTTCCGATGAAAGATACTTGGACCAAGATACAGTTAGCTTTGGCTTATAGGAAGCATGTGGTTCATTTGCATGGGGTGCCTAAGGATATAGTGTCAGATAGAGATGCGAGATTCATATAACGGTTTTGGAGAGAGTTGCAGGATTTGATGGGAACTACCTTGAAAATGAGTACTGCTTTTCATCTTGCGACAGATGTGCCGACAGAGCGAACTATCAAGACCTTGGAGGATATGTTGAGGACTTGTGTGATGAAGTTTGGTGGTTGCTGGGAGGATAGGTTCGATCTGATTGAGTTCTCTTATAACAACAGCTACCACACGAGTATTGGGATGGCATCGTTTGAGGCTTTGTATGGGAGGAGGTGTAGGAGTCTGATTTGCTGGGATGATAGAGCTGAGGCCGTGGTTTTAGGACCACAGATGGTACAGGAGATGATAGAATAGGTTAAGTTGCTCAGGCAAAAGATAAAAGCGGTCAGGGATCGACAAAAGAGTTATGCAGACTTACACCGCCGTGACATAGAGTTTCAGGTTGGGGACAAGGTTCTTTTGAAAGTGTCTCCTATGCGTGGGGTTATGAGGTTTGGTAAGAAAGGGAAGCTGAGCCAAAAGTTTATCGGACCATATGAGATTTTGGATCGTGTGGGTGAGGTTGCTTACCGGTTAACGTTACAAGCGGCTTTGGATAGGGTGCATAATGTGTTTCATGTGTCTCAGTTACGGAAGTATGTGAGCAATCCTTCACATGTGCTAGAGGTAGAGAACATAGAGTTGGATGAGACCTTGTCTTATCTTGAGGTCCCAAAACAGATTCTTGATCGCAAGGTTCGCAAAACTAGGAACGGGGAAACATTGTTGCTTAAGGTTCTATGGTCTAATCATGAGGTTGAGGAAGCCACTTGGGAGGCGGAAGAGGCTATGAGGGAGCGGTACCCGTCTCTTTTTGATCTGGTATGTGTAGTTACAGGGACGTAACCATGTTTCTTTTAGGGGGTAGGAGGTGATCGCATAAGGTTTTGGTATAGTTTATGTTGGTTTTGGTACAGTTACTAGTTGTTTTGAGTTGGTTTGAGTTTTAGTTGAGAGTTTTGTTTTGAGTTTGTAGTTGCGTTGTTGTATCGTGGTTGGGTTAGTATGTTTTGTTTTTGTGTATGGGTTGAACTTCGGGGACGAAGTTCTTTTTAAGAGGGAAGAATGTAATACTACGGTTTTCTATGTCTATGGGTACTCTATCGAGTGGGGCTTACTCTGTCGAGTAAGTATGTTTTTATACGAAACAGTAGGCTGCCTGATGGGTACTCGATCGAGTACGTGTGACACTCGATCGATTAAGGGGCACACGATCGAGTAAGTCACTAACTCGATCGAGTAAGTTGGTCTTACGGGTTGTTTTAGCCGGGTTTTGTTAATAACGCGTGATTAGTATTTAAGGGTTCCTTCATCTTTCTTAATCACTTTTACTTTTCTAAAAACCTTTCAAAGAGAGAAAAGAGTTACGTTGCTTTGTTCTTCGCGTTATTATCAAATCCCAAATGCTAAGGTTGTCGGATCGTCGTGTTCTTTATGCCGTTGAGTTCGTCGTGTCAAGGGTAAGATCCTTGCATAATATTTATATTGTTTTGTTGATTTTGTTTAAAACCCTAATTAGGTAGAATTAGGGGTTTTGGGAGTGTTATGTTGATTAGATGGTAATTGTATGAATATGTTATTATAGGAGGAGGTTTCATAGAGGAGCATTACTGATTAGCTGCTTGTGACGGTCTCGTAGTTCTTATTCCAGGTATGGTTTCCCTACTCTGTTATTGATTACATAGTGTTGTTGATGGTTGTTTATTGTTGTTGATTCATATCATGTTGGAATTGGTAATTGGTAATTGTTGTTGTATAAGGTGATTGGTTGTGATGGTTTGTCTGTGGTTCTCGAGGTGCGTCCTCGGCTGAGTGGAGTCACTTGCGGGAGTGGCTTCATGCCCTTGATTCGCCCTCTGTGGAACCCGCCACAGAGAGGATGTGCACATTAAGAAATATGGGTTATCGCTCGGATGAGATGAGCGGGGCTTAGGTGGGAATGGCTGCGGTCCCCCACTGGCGGAGTGGAATACTTGTTGCGATGGGTATTCTGGAAGGACTACACACTTTAGTGTGTAGTCAGGTGTGTGGAGTTATGATGGAGATTGCGTGATTGTGTATTGTTTCTGTTGTATTGTTTTTGTGTAATCAGTAACTGAATTCGTTTAAATGTTTTGAAAACTGTGGTGATCCATTCGGGGATGGTGAGCAGTTATTGAGCAAGTATGAGATGGATGCACATGGGATAGTTGGGTTGAGTCATCACTAGATGTCTAGAAGTCTTCCGTTGTGTTTTGAACATTTATTTACTTTATTTGAGTTAGCATTTTGGAACAGTTGTATTTCCTTTTAACAGTTTTGGTTTGGACATGTATCATTTTAAATTTATTTATTAAAGTACGTTTCGTTATTGTCTATTTGAGATACATTGCCTCGGGAAACCGAGATGGTAGCATTCCCATGCCTTAAGTGGTCCTGGTAAGGCACTTGGAGTATGGGGGTGTTACAATATCTCATTAGGATGAAATATACATAAGGTTCAACCTTAAATTTTGCATTTATTTTTGCCATTGCTCTGATGTCATTTTATGATAATAACATTCAACGATATCATAACTTTTAAGTTTAAATTGAGCACTGTTATCGAAATGTTAAATCTCACCACTTACGTGACGTCATCTGGTTATTAAATTTCCGCACCCCTATGATCTAAATCCTAGATACGCCACTGACTCTATGTTACACCAGTTTAGATACTTCAAGTTTTAACCCTGCTTTTGGATTTACCTTTCCTTGATAAATTTATGAGATTTAAACAAAATTAAGGCAGGTTTTTTCATTGGTATGTAGTGTTTATCACGAGAATCCTCCTCCTTTCACACCTAACGGCTATCACTCCCTCCGTACAAGGCAACTTCTTCTCCCTTCCCTAAATAGAAATATATTATGGTCGTTGTAAATATATTGTTCATATCTTTTTCGTATATACCATGTATATCTCGCGTTATATATATCGACCTAATATAACAGTGTAAGACACGATTGCTAATACAATAGAACATTATTCATCAGTATACTTTGCAATTCACAATATGGTATCAGCTAGGTTATAATAACCTAATTCGAACAAAATCGATCTCTCTGCCTCCTTTCTTTCTTTCTCGAAAAAAAAACCTACAATGACGAATCAAGACACAATTATCGAAACACCAAAACCTCAATCTTACTCCATGATTCACATTGAAAATCTGAGTGCTAATATCACTTAAACGTTGTTCAATGGGAATAACTATGACAAATGGTCGCTCTATTTCTATCTCGCACTTCTCGCAAAGGGAAAACTTGGCTATGTCAATGGGACTATTACCAAACCCGCTGTCATGGGGGCTGACTACGAGTCCTGGCGTTCTACCAATGTATTGGTAACCGCCTGGATATTTAATTCGATCGAAACCTCTACTCGAAGGACGATCTCATTACGTCCCGAAACCAAACAGGTATGGTTGGATATTAAAAATCGTTTTTGTCAAAATAATGATGCTCGTATTTATCAACTTCAAGCCGAATTGATAGCTTGTCGACAAGCCCCAAACGAATCCCTCATGGCCTATTATGGCCGTCTATCGAAGCTCTGGGAGGACATTCAGGACCTCGATGCACTCCCACCGAGCTCGTGTAACCCCTGTCCTTGTGATTGGGTAAGTATCATGGATGCTTGTTGCAAGAAAAAACGGGTACGTGATTTTCTTATTGGTCGCGATGATCGTTTAGATAATGCCCGTTCCCAAATCCTTGGTACTAACCCTCTCCCTAGCCTTGACTTTGTGTACAACTGTCTCCTTCAAGAGGAGGGAGTGCGCTCTTTAACCCAAACTAAGCCTTTAACCCAACCGGATACTATGGATTTTGCAGTCCGTGTTCATCGCGGTTCACGGACTGGGGGTGGGGGTCATGATAAATCTGATCGCCATACTACTCCTCCCCTGAAACATGGTTCACCATACTGTATTGCTTGCAAAAGAAATGGTCATTTATTTACAGCATTTTTTCGTATGACGGGGGAGTACCCCGAATGGTGGGGTGATCGGCCCCGTGATCACATATATATTAAGCCCGGTGACACAGACTTAAGCAATGCAATTTTGTACCGGATACGGCTGGATGGGCTCGCTATAATTATCTCAAAACAGCCGGACACACACCCACACCTCGTGTGAACATGGCCTCGACTAATCAGCCACACCCCGGTAATGGTAATGCTTCTTCTTCCTCTTGCCCTCCACTGCCTAGTCTTGATAAAATCAACCTCAATAACTTGAATCCTCAAGAGTTAGAGGAGCTTGCTCATATGTGGCAGGCCATAAAGGCGTCGACATCGTTTGATCGATTGAATGGTACCTCTCAATCTCTCTCTTTTTCTTGGATCATTGATACCGGAGCGTCCCACCACATGTCAGGATGCTGATCTCATTTTACGAATTTACACGATACTGCTCCCTTATCCGTTGGACTACCCAACGGTGACCTGACCATCACTACTAAAAGTGGTGACTTACATTTATCACCCCGATGCATTTTACGCAATGTTCTATATGCTAAGAATTTACATTTCAACTTACTTTCTGTCTCTAGTTTACTACTTGATACAACGCTGACAATACAATTCTCTCAAAAATTGTCTTATCCAGGACTGTTCATCGAAGACAGTGATTGGTGCGGGTGAACAAAGCGAGGGGCTATATTTCTTGAAAGGAGTCCGATAGTCTGAGAGTCACGTTTACACCGTAGCTACCACTGACTCCGGTGAACTTTGGCACAGGAGGTTGGGGCATCCATCTACTTCTATTACTTATTTTATTCCGTCTTTTAATTTTACGCACCACCTTCTTTTTATAGCAAACATTGTGAAATTTGTCTTCGCGCAAAACAAACTCGCGAACCTTTCCCTTCAAGCACAAACATTGCAGACGGTATTTTTTATTTAATTCATTGTGATTTGTGGGGTCCCTACTCCGAAAATGCTTCTTGCGGGTCTCGATTTTTTTTAACTATAGTCGATGATTTCTCCCGCTCAACTTGGGTTTATTTACTTCGTCACAAAAGTGACACTCGACAAACCTTATTAAATTTCTTTGCGATGGTTGAACGTCAATTTGATAAGAAAATCAAAATTTTACGAAGCGAAAAAGGTTCCAAATTTACTTATTTAAAACAATTTTTCACGGAAAACGGTATTTTATTTCAAACATTCATGGTTGACACTCCCCAACAAAATGGCCGAGTCGAGCGCAAATACCGTCACATACTCAATGTGGCCCGTGCATTTCTTTTCCAAGCTAGCCCACTTATCCTTTTTTGGGGGAGAATGTATCCTAACCGCAGTCTATCTCATCAACCGAACTCCGTCCACAATTCATAAAGGCAAAACACCCTACGAGATTCTCTTCAAAAAAACCGCCTCCTATGAACCACATACGAACTTTTGGATGCCTATGCTATGCCAAGAACATCAATCGACACAATGAAAAATTCGCATCTCGAAGTCGTAAGTGTATTTTTTTAGGCCACCCATTTGGACAAAAGAGGTGGCGGGTTTATGTCTTAGACACTGGTACTCACTTCACATCTTGAGATGTTGTCTTTCTCGAGCACGAATTCCTGTATCACGCTATGAACATCCAAGACACACATGACGATACCCAATCATTTATTGATGATACCCTCACACCCAACGATACCATCCTCGTCCCAACACCAACACCCTCGACCATTGACCAATCTCCCACCACAACCCTAAACACCACTGACCCAACCCCTACAAACGACACCACTCCTTCGTCCTCAACCACTTCCACCACGGACACCACAACTCCAAAAACAACCACGACCACCTCCTCCCACGACACCACTCTCCCCACTCACACCGACACCCCCATAACCACCGACACTACCACACATAACCCCCCGACCATGGGCAACGACCTTCGACCAGAAATACCCAATTCCCTCCTCAAGGACTTCGTTCAACCGAAACGATGCCCCTCGACACATACTATCACCGCATCCACATCGTCTTCAGGTACTAAATACCCTATTTATCACTTCATTAATTACGCTAAATTTTCTCCTAACCATAAAAAAGTTTTTTTCGGCGTGACTAAACACCACGAGCCTAGCACTTTTCGTGATGCAATGCAGGTTCAAGAATGGAAAGATGCAATGAAGAACGAAATTGAGGCCCTCGAACGCAACAACACATGGACTCTTGAAGATCTTCCGCCTCACAAAAAAGCAATTGGCTCCAAATAGGTCTATAAGATCAAATACAATGCCAATGTCACAATCGAACGCTACAAGGCTCGTTTCATGGTAATGGGTAACCGGAAAATTGAGGGCGTTGACTACAACGAAACTTTTGCCCCGAAAATCAAAACGGTCACAGTACGGACCCTTCTCGCCATTGCAGCAGCCAAAAATTGGGAACTCTATCAAATGGACGTACACAATGCGTTCCTTCATGAGGATCTCAACGAAGAAGTATACATAAAACCACCACCCGGTTTTCAAGATGCAACCAAGGGTAAGGTGTGTCGCCTACAAAAATCCCAATACGGCCTTCGACAAGCGCCACGATGTTGGTATGCAAAACTCGCTTCCGCACTTAAATCATACGATTTTAAACAATGCCCATATGATCATAGTCTTTTTTCCATGACGGACTCCGACACAAAGATACACGTACTCATATATGTTGATGACCTCGTTATCTGCGGGAACAACACAGCTAAGATCGACCGCTTCAAATCCTACCTCTGCACTTGTTTTCATATGAAGGATCTCGGCCCCCTTAAATACTTCCTGGGGTTGGAAATTGCTCGAAACAAAACGGGTTTATTTATTTCGCAAAGAAACTATGCTCTTGATATTCTTACCAAAGCAGGTCTACTAGGCTCTAAACCGGCCACCGTTCCGATGGAACCAAATCACCATCTTGGCAGCTCGACATCTCCCCTCGTCGATGATCCACAACCCTATCGAAGACTAGTCGGGCGATTCGTCTACCTCACCATCACACGCCCCGAACTAATTTACTCCGTTCATATTTTGGCTCAGTTTATGCATGCCCCACGCAACAACCACTAGCAAGCAGCACTACACGTCGTACGATATATCAAAAATAGCCCGGCCTAAGGTATACTCCTCTGCTCCGACAACTCCTTGCGTTTACAGGCCTATTGTGACGCGGATTACGCATCATGCCTAATAAGTCGACGGTCTCTCTCGGCATATATCTCGTCTTCCTTGGTTCATCCCCAATATCATGAAAAATTAAAAGGCAAGAAACCGTCTCAAAATCATCTTTCGAATCCGAATATAGAGCCATCGCCTACACCATGTGTGAACTCAAGTGGCTCAGGGGTCTTCTCTCTTTCCTCGGCATCAACCATGATAAACCAATGGACCTTATGTGCGACAGTCAATCCGCTCTCTACATTTCTCGAAATCCCATCTTTCACGAAAGGACGAAGCACATAGAAGTTGATTGTCACTTCATTCGGGACGAAATCCTCAACGGCAACATACGTCCCAGCTATGTTCATACCAAGGCTCAATTGGCCGATATATTACCAAAGCTCTTGGCCGCGCACCATTTTTTGAGCTTCTTCCCAAGTTGGCCGTTTTGAACCTACACGCACCAACTTGAGGGGGGGTATCACGAGAACCCTCCTCCTTTCACACCCAACGGCTATCACTCCCTCCATACAAGGCAACTTCTTCTCCCTTGCCTAAATAGAAATATATTATAGCCGTTGTAAATATATTGTTCACATCTTTTCCGTATATACCATGTATATCTCGCGCTATATATATCGACCTAATATAGCAGTATAAGACACGATTGCTAATATAATAGAACATTATTCATCAGTATACTTTGCAATTCACAATAGTGTTTTCTATATGAGATGCGATTCATGAGCTATTTAGCTCTCATAGTGAAGTTGAGATTATTTCTGAAAACACCCAGCTCCAAGTGGATGATAGCTATGTTTTCGTGACATGCTAATCCAGCAGCTACTTTGTTCAACTTCTCCAATTGTAATGGCAAGACTTTTACCCATTTCACTGATACTGTCGTTAATTGAGATGATAGAAATTGTAGTGTTCTTGGTCCTATGTTTCGTTTTTGTTGTCGGTTATAGTATTCTCTGAAGAAACTCCTTAATTTTTTTACACTTTTGATGTTTAGCTTTCTTTATTTCAAGGTTTAATTTGTAACGTAAATAAAGGAATGTAATCGCTTGCATTATCATTCATATGAACAAAGTATTTATACAAGTACAGCTCAAAGGTAATCTACCGACTTTAGGAAACCTAACAGAATAATTACAAGATATACAAAATATATCCTAAAACGAATATCTACATATTCTATTTTATTACACCCCCGCAGTCGAAACGGGAGGAGGTCGGACGTTGAGACTGGACCTTAAATCATCAAAGAGTATGCGCGGTAACCCCTTCGTAAAAATGTCTGCATATTGATAGCGTGAAGGGACATGAAGAACCTGAATGTTGTTGGAGTAGTGTCCTCCACAATAAGTGCGTTTGCATACTAAATCTAGTAAAAGGAATATTAGGGATTTATTTATTTATTTGTCAGCTGGTCATCGTTAATCGGTAATGATTGGCTGACTAGAGTTTGACATTACTGTCGTGTGACGGCGGTGATCAGCTGATCCCTTTAGGTCACACCTATAGGATGACGCCTGATGCGTGTCATTTATATAATGTTTTACACCTTATTTTACACGCATTTCAGAGCTCAAATATGTAGTTTATGCTACTATTTTCCCTATTTTTGTCTACTTTCGTGTTTTTGTATATTATTGCAGAAATGTGAAGAATCCAGCGGGAAAAGAGCCAAATCCGTCCCCGAGTACTTAGCATTGCATTTGACATGGAGTAGTGACTCGAGAGATGAACTTGGTGTGCATTTAAAGGCCTGAAAGACATATTTGCGAGAGATTTAGAAGCGGATTGCCAGCTACAGTGGTCTATAGACTGACCTACATGGTCTATAGACCATCAGAATGCTTCTCGACATTGCAGCCTTATTCAGATGGCTATATCTCGAGTTCTAAAGAAGATAATCGAGTGATTCCAATTGGACGTGAAAGCTTATCCTCTTAGCTTTCCAACGCCGCGTAGAACGCCTGATTTGACCAAGTAACGAAGAAATGACAGCTGTTTTAAGATCGGTGCGCGCTGCAGAATTCGTCAGAATGCATTCCTATACAGCACTCTTGGTCGATCGAATGGTCCAAGTGGTCGATCGACCACCCCACGAGCTGATGCGCAAAATTAAAGAAATAGAACGAGAATTCCAAAGCCCATTGTATATTAGGTCTAGGAATAAGTGTTACGTTATATTCCTATATAACGTAACCTGACAGGAGGAAGCACTCATTCAGTTTTATTTTAGTTTTTCATCAAATTCATTAGGGTTTAATCGTTAGCTTAGATTATTTTCCGTCAATAAAAGTTTACTTTCCGCATCCGGTTTTGTTCTTTATTCCTGCTTCCATTCGGTATTTCTCCGTTCTATAATTCAGTTTTATTGCTTTATTCCGTTCATAGACTAGAAATTGCTAGAGTAGTATTCCCAAAGCCAATTATCGTTTCATGTTATTTGCTTGTTTAGTTAATTTAATCATGAATTCGTTAGCTTTAATCGTTGATTTTATTGTTGTTATTATTTTCAGTATGAGTAGCTAAACCCCCTGTGCTAGGATGTAGGGAATCCGTAGAAGTAGGCGGCATTAGAATAGTGACCTAAGTCGCGCCATGGTCGATCGACTGGGCTCCCTGGTCGATCGACTGGCCACGCTGAGATTACCTTCGTTTTAATTAATTAAATTGCTATATTTGACGAATCGAATGCATGCGACTAGTTGAATGCTTAGGAATTGACCGACCCAATAAAGATCGAAAGATAGGGAAGGGAGATAGCCTACCTAATTAAGACGACTAGATTAATGAGATCGAAAGATGAGTTAATTTAGACTTTTAAATCACTTTTCAGGACGAAAGTTAGCATTAGTGATATTAGGGACCTGTAGCTAAATCGAAAGATGCTACCTGTAAGAATGGACCGAGAGGACTTCTTATTTTCCCGTCTCACGTGATTGTTTTAGACCTACCTAGTATACTGCCGCCGAAACTATGGTGAACCGACCATCTTAGCACCCTTTTAATATCGGTTTTCATCCATTAGCTTAGTTTGCTTTTATTTTATTGCCTTTAGTCATAGACCAACTCAAATCAAACCCCCGCACACTGCTACTTTAAGACTAAAATTAGACGACTAATAATTGCACACGCCTCTCTGTGGTTCGACCCTGCTACCGCTATCTATAGTTGTAGTTGGAAATTATAAATATTATCTTTGGTGCACAACGACAGGCATCAACGCCCAAATAGAATAAATTAATTGTTTGTATGAGATACGAGATAATTAATTCCTTGTATTATTTGACTTTTAATTAGTCACGTAAATGTATTATTTGATGACGGGTTATGAACTCGGGACAAGGAGATTTATTATTTAATTATGTGATATTTAAATAATAAATGAATAGAATTTATTAATTAATTGTTAATTAATTAATTTTATAAGATATGTGTATATGTTTTGAGGTAGAATCAATTAGCTATTAAATTTTACAATAGGTTGTAAAATTAGCTAAATGGGTTAATATTGACACATTGTATGTTAATAAAATGGTCTTATGATTACTTAATAGTTAAGTAATTATTGGTAGTTAATTTATATTATTTAAGTGTTAAATAATTAAACTAATATTTAATTATGTAAGATAATTAAATATAAGACTTATAAGCATTTGTGAGGCAAATGTCGAAAATCGAAATGGACCCAAAATGGTCCATATGGACTAATTTTTTAGGGCATTACAAGTGTTCATTTGGCGGCATTTTCCACTCATAATTGTCCCCCCCAAATTGCCTATAAATACCACCAAACTCCACCATTTTTTGTTGTTGGAAAAATTGGAAGAAAAATTGGTCTTTTCTTGTTGTTTTGGAAGGCTCACTTGGAGCTTTTAAAGACCATTTTTCTTCTTATTTTGTTCATCTTAAAACATTTAAAACACATATAAAATAAACTAATAATATTATCAAAGTAATAATATAATTAGTACATCAAAAATACAAATAAACAAGGTTTACTACTACATATACCTAGTTAGTATTATAGTAGTATTTTGGGTTGATTCTTGGGTGTATCCTTAGGAGACCATCTTTTTGGTGGTTAGTTGTCTTGGAAGATCATCCATTTTCATAGCTCAAGAATAACATCAAGGAATGAGTCCTTGAGTTGTGCCCAAAACTTACCTTATACAATGTAAGGATTTTCTTGTCTTAAGATGATTTAATACCATCTTTTATACTTTTATTTGCATGCATGTAGATTTAGACCATTTTATATTAATTTGTAATTTTAATATCATAATATGAGTATTAATATGGTCAAAATACCTAACAAGTGGTATCTGAGCATTGTTAAATACATGCATGTTGTCTTAAGACGATTTTAGTAATTTATGAGATAAATTAATAAAATTGATATTATGTTACTAAAATTAGTTTTATCACATAATCTGTTCTTGCATGTAAATAATCCGGTCTTAGTATGATATGGGACGAAAATTTGATTTTTGTTAAATTTTTCCACTTTTTATAACTTAAAATGGCATAAAATTGAGTAAAAATGAGTAAAAATGCATTAAAATTAATTAAGAGTTAATTAAAATTGATTGCATGTTAATTTTATGCATATTTATTTAGAAATAACCACATGCATTTTCTATTTATGAGAAAAATAGAAACTTTAAATTAATGTGATTAATTTAGGTAGTTTATTGATTTTTATTTGATAAAAAATGGTAAATAATGGTTATTTTGCAAATAAATAATGATTTAATTTTAGGGCTTGAAATTTTTGAATTTTTTGCTCCTGGAAATTGTTCCAAAATGTACAAAATTTTATTTTAAGTCATTTCAATTTTTATGGTTCGATTTAGAATTAAATCGTAAAAATTGTCACTTTACCGATTAAATTGTGAAATCATTTTAAATAAATTTTAAAAACAAAAATTTTCACTTGCAAGGTATTTTTGGTGTAAGACCATAATGTTCATGGCTTTGAAATTTATTTTCCCATAAATTTTTAAATTGAATGGAATTTTTGTATGATAATTGTGAATTATTATATCATTTTTGTCATAATTGTGTTTTAATTCCCATATAAATTCAAGATAATTGTTGAGAATAACTATTTTGATATTATACCAGCTTAGTATGATGAGTAAGTCTTAAAATTATTTTAAGAATTGTTTATGAATTTTTATTGGTAAAAATTCCGTCAAAGCAAGCTGAAATGATCGTTGTTGGTAAGTTAAACGATTTGGCATGTCATTTTCCATAATGCATTTTATTATTCATTTGGATGAATGTTTTTCTAATATGGCCATAGGTAGAAATTGGTATTTCCCGTAATGTAAGGGAATATCGATTTGTTTTGTAATTAATTGCGATTTCGTATCGCCTAATTTGTAATTAATTAATAGTTTTTATTTTAATTTTATTACAAATTGTATAATAGGGTATTGTTATGTAATTTAATTATTAGTAATTAGATGAAGCATCTAAAGACGGAGTTTTCATGAAGACGGTGTTTTCGGAAAGGCGTTCCGAAATCCTAAAGAAGGATGCCAATTTATGAAGACTCAAGGGACCAAGGAGTTGGTTTCCGAAGTGTAATAATTTTAGTTAATTATATTAACTAGGTGGCCATATTAGGACTTGTTTGTTTTAATTCTTATATGCATTCATGCCAAATCGTCACCACATGTTTTATTTTTTGTTGTTATCGATTTAATCGTCTAGCATTCACTAATTTTGTTCACTTAAAGGTGATAGACAATTAAATTGATAAGAACTCTCACATTTGTTTAAAATTAAGATTAAGCCTTACCAAATAATAGCACCTATGAATCCCTTCTTCATTAGAGGTAGATTCGGATCACCGAGGTACACTCTTTTTACGTTGAGTAAGTAGGGTAATAAAGGTTATTACACGTGAAAATTGGTTGGACTCAACGGGATAAGTATGAGTTGAATCGGTCCACCGTGCCCATATTTATTCTGGGGCTAAAAGATAGATTTTAAGAAAATCCGTCAACCAAGAGTTCTAGTAGTAGAATCAGTCAAATTGTTGACTCACCAAATTTATATAAATATGGGTTGAATCGGTCCATCGTGCCCGTGTTTATATAGAATTGGATCTTGGAATCATTTATATAATTTAGTGGGAGATCATTATATAAATGGGAACTTGTTAAATAGTTTCACAAGTTAAATATTTCTAGACGATAAATGTTAATCTTTCCTATATTTCCTTTGTAGTAATCACGATGACTTCTACTAGTGAAACCGTCACCATAGCTAGAGATTCATGGCTACGTTTTTTTATCGACAAATATGTATTAAAAGCCGACGGTAGTAATTTTAAAGATTGGGAGGAACAACTTCGATTAGCTGCCGCAGGTGATGGCAAATTACGCTACCTTGTCGATCCCTCTCCCCCTTCGCCTAGTACTAGGGCCACTGCCGATGTAAGGGAGGCTTTTTCAAATTATCAAAAGGAATCCGCCGCAATTAAAAATGTTTTGATTTTTTCAATGGATCCTGCTTTACAAAGGCAATGTGTCAAGTTTCGCGATGCACATGAAGTATTCTCGAGGCTTTCTACTATGTTTTCTCAAGCCCCAAGGATAATCCAGTATGACACCGCAGTTCGTTTCTTTGAGGCAAACCTCAAAGATGGTCAACCTGTAAGTTCACACGTACTTAAAATGAT